>NC_058095.1:47772121-48075151 GCF_020171115.1 Neogale vison
TTCAGGCTAACAATTATCCAGGCAATAGCTAGGTTGGAGAAAGCCATGGATGACCAAACAGAATTGATTAGGGCCGAACTGAAAGGGACCAGACAGGATGTTCACAATGTTAGGGCGGAGCTTAAAGCTACCAGGGAGGAGGTCCACAATGCTCTCAATGAGTTCCAATCCAATCTAAACTCTCTCAAAGCTAGGGTAACTGAGACAGAAGATAGAATTAGTGATCTGGAAGACAAACAGATAGAGAGAAAGGATCAGGAGGAAGCCTGGAACAAACAGCTTAGATCCCACGAAAGCAGAATTAGGGAAATAAGTGATGCCATGAAGCGTTCCAACGTCAGAATTATTGGAATTCCTGAAGGGGAGGAGAAAGAAAGAAGTCTAGAAGATGTCGTGGAACAAGTCCTTCATGAAAACTTTCCGAATCTAGCGAATGAAACCAGCGTTTATGTACTAGAGGCTGAACGGTCTCCACCCAAGATTATACACTCCAAAAAAACATCACGACACCTGATAGTCAAATTGAGAAATTATAATTGTAGGTATAATCTCTTGAAAGCTGCCAGGGCAAAGAGGCTCCTTACTTACAGAGGGAAGCCCATCAGAATAACGTCAGACCTGTCCACAGAGACCTGGCAAGCCAGAAGAGGCTGGCAAGATATATTCAGGGCACTAAATGAGAAGAACATGCAGCCAAGAATACTTTATCCAGCAAGACTGACATTCAAAATGGATGGAGAGATAAAGAGTTTCCAAGACCGGCAAGGCTTAAAAGACTATGCAACCACCAAGCCGATACTGCAGGAAATATTAAGGGGGGTGCTATAAAAGAGGAAAAATCCAAAGAATAGCATTGAACAGAAATATAGAGACAGTCTACAGAAAGAAAGACTTCAAAGGTAACTCGATGTCAATAAAAACGTATCTATCAATAATCACTCTCAATGTGAATGGCCTAAATGCACCCATAAAACGGCACAGGGTTGCAGATTGGATAAAACGACAGGACCCATCCATATGCTGTCTACAAGAGACCCATTTTGAACCTAAAGATACACGCAGACTGAAAGTGAAGGGGTGGAGAAGCATCTTTCATGCCAATGGGACTCAAAAGAAGGCTGGGGTAGCGATTCTCATATCAGATAAATTAGACTTCAAACTAAAGACTGTAGTCAGAGATACAGAAGGACACTACATAATCCTTAAAGGGACTATCCACCAAGATGATCTAACAATTGTAAATATCTATGCTCCCAATATGGGAGCAGCCAATTACTTAAGAAAACTGTTAATCAAGATAAAGAGTCATATTGATATGAATACACTAATCGTAGGTGATCTTAACACGCCTCTTTCAGAATTAGACAGATCATCGAAGCAGAAGATCAATAAAGAAACAAGAGCATTGAATGACACATTGGACCAGATGGACCTCATAGATATATACAGAACATTCCACCCTAAAACAGCAGAATACTCATTCTTCTCAAGTGCACACGGAACCTTCTCCAGAATAGACCACATACTGGGTCACAAATCAGGACTCAGCCGATACCAAAAGACTGAGATTATTCCCTGCATATTATCAGATCACAATGCTTTGAAACTGGAGCTCAATCACAAGGAAAAGTTCCGAAGGAACTCAAACACCTGGAAGCTAAAGACCACCTTGCTTAAGAATGCTTGGATCAACCAGGAGATCAAAGAAGAACTGAAACAATTCATGGAAACCAATGAGAATGAAGACACTTCGGTCCAAAACCTATGGGATACAGCAAAGGCGGTCCTAAGGGGAAAATATATAGCCATCCAAGCCTTGCTCAAAAAAATTGAATAATCCAGAACACACCAGCTGTCTCTACACCTCAAAGAACTGGAGGATCAACAACAAATCAAACCAACTCCACACATAAGAAGGGAAATCATCAAGATTAGAGCTGAGATCAATGAGGGAGAAACCAGAGATACAGTAGAACGTATCAATGAAACTAGAAGCTGGTTTTTTGAAAGAATCAATAAGATCGATAAGCCACTGGCTACACTAATCCAAAAGAAAAGAGAGAAAGGCCAAATTCATAAAATTATGAATGAAAAGGGAGAGATCACAACTAACACCAAGGAAGTAGAAACAATCATCAGAAGTTATTACGAACAGTAATATGCCAATAAGCTTAGCAACCTAGATGAAATGGATGCATTCCTGGAAAAATATAAACTACCAAAATTGAACCAGGAAGAATTCGACAACCTGAATAGACCGATATCTAATAACGAGATTGAAGCAGTGATCAAAAATCTCCCAAAAAACAAGAGCCCAGGACCTGACGGATTCCCTGGGGAATTCTACCAAACCTTCCAAGAAGAAATAACACCTATTCTCCTGAAGCTGTTTCAAAAAATTGAAGCAGAAGGAAAACTTCCAGACTCTTTCTATGAAGCCAGCATTACCCTGATCCCCAAACCAGGCAAGGACCATACGAAAAAGGAGAATTTCAGACCAATATCACTGATGAATATGGATGCTAAGATTCTCAACATGATCCTAGCCAACAGGATCCAACAACACATTAAAAAGATTATCCACCATGATCAGGTGGGATTCATCCCTGGGCTACAAGGATGGTTCAACATTCATAAATCAATCAATGTGATACAACAAATTAATATGAGAAGAGAGAAGAACCACATGGTCCTCTCAATTGATGCAGAAAAAGCATTTGACAAAATCCAACATCCGTTCCTGATTAAAACGCTTCAAAGTATAGGGATAGAGGGAACATTCCTGAACCTCATCAAATCTATCTATGAAAGACCCACAGCAAATATCATCCTCAATGGGAAAAAGCTTGCAGCCTTCCCGTTGAGATCAGGAACAAGACAAGGATGCCCACTTTCACCACTCTTATTCAACATAGTATTAGAAGTCCTAGCAACAGCAATCAGACAACAGAGAGAAATAAAAGGTATCCAAATTGGTAATGAAGAAGTCAAACTCTCTCTCTTCGCAGATGACATGATTCTTTATATGGAAAACCCAAAAGACTCCACCCCCAAACTACTAGAACTCATACAGCAATTCAGCAGCGTGGCAGGATACAAAGTCAATGTGCAGAAATCAGTGGCTTTCTTATACACTAACAATGAAAATGCAGAAAGGGAAATTAGAGAATCGATTCCATTTACTATAGCACCAAGAACCATAAGATACCTGGGAATAAACCTAACTAAAGAGGTAAAGGATCTATACTTGAGGAACTATAGAACACTCATGAAAGAAATTGAAGAAGACACAAAAAGATGGAAGACCATTCCATGCTCTTGGATCGGAAGAATAAACATCGTTAAAATGTCTATACTGCCTAGAGCAATCTATACTTTTAATGCCATTCCGATCAAAATTCCACCGGCATTCTTCAAAGAGCTGGAGCAAATAATCCAAAAATTTGTATGGAATCAGAAGAGACCCCGAATCGCTAAGGAAATGTTGAAAAACAAAAATAAAGCTGGCGGCATCACCTTACCTGATTTCAAGCTTTATTATAAAGCTGTGATCACCAAGACAGCATGGTACTGGCATAAAAACAGACACATAGACCAGTGGAACAGAGTAGAGAGCCCATATATGGACCCTCAACTCTATGGTCAATTAATCTTCAACAAAACAGGAAAAAATATACAGTGGAAAAAAGAGAGTCTCTTCAATAAATTTTGCTGGGAAAACTGGACAGCTATATGTAGAAGAATGAAACTCGACCATTCTCTTACACCGTACACAAAGATCAACTCAAAATGGATAAAAGACCTCAACGTGAGACAGGAATCTATCAGAATCTTAGAGGAGAACATAGGCAGTAATCTCTTCGATATCAGCCACAGCAACTTCTTTCAAGATACGTCTCCAAAGGCAAAGGAAACAAAAGCGAAAATAAACTTCTGGGACTTCATCAAAATCAAAAGCTTCTGCACAGCAATGGAAACAGTAAAAAAAACAAAGAGGCAACCCACGGAATGGGAGAAGATATTTGCAAATGACAGTACAGACAAAGGGTTGATATCCAGGATCTATAATGAACTCCTCAAACTCAACCCACACGAAACAGACAAACACATCAAAAAATGGGCAGAAGATATGAACAGACACTTCTCCAATCAAGAAATACAAATGGCTATCAGACACATGAAAAAATGCTCATCATCATTATCCCTCAGGGAGATTCAAATTAAAACCACATTGAGATATCACCTTACACCAGTTAGAATGGCCAAAATTAACAAAACAGGAAACAACATGTGTTGGAGAGGATGTGGAGAAAGGGGAACCCTCTTACATTGTTGGTGGGAATGCAAGTTGGTGCAGCCTCTTTGGAGAACAGTGTGGAGATTCCTCAAGAAATTAAAAATAGAGCTTCCCTACGACCCTGCAATTGCACTCCTGGGTATTTACCCCAAAGATACAGATGTCGTGAAAAGAAGGGCCATCTGTACCCCAATGTTTATAGCAGCAATGGCCACAGTCGCCAAACTATGGAAAGAACCAAGATGCCCTTCAACGGATGAATGGATAAGGAAGATGTGGTCCATATACACTATGGAGTATTATGCCTCCATCAGAAAGGACGAATATCCAACTTTTGTAGCAACATGGACGGGACTGGAAGAGATTATGTTGAGTGAAATCAGTCAAGCAGAGAGAGTCAATTATCATATGGTTTCACTCATTTGTGGAGCATAACCAATAGCATGGAGGACAAGGGGCGTTAGAGAGTAGTAGGGAATTTGGGTAAATTGGAAGGGGAGGTGAACCATGAGAGACTCTGGACTCTGAAAAACAGTCTGAGGGGTTTGATGTGGCGGGGGGGGTCGGAGGTTGGGGTACCAGGTGGTGGGTAGTATAGAGGGCACAGCTTGCATGGAGCACTGGGTGTGGTGAAAAAATAATGAATACTGTTTTTCTGAAAATAAATAAATTCGGAGGAAAAAAAAAAAAAAGAAATGAAAGAGATGTTCCCTGATACTATGGATATGCAAAGGCTCATAAGAAAGTCCTATGAACAATTACACCCCAACAAGCTGGATAATCCAAAAGAAAAGGATACATTCCCAGAAACATACAACCTGCCAAGACTGAATCCTGAAGAAACAGAAATTCTGAACAAACCAATGCCCGGTAGGGAGATTAAATAAGAAACCAAAAACTTCCAACAAGCAAAAGTCCAGGACCCCATGGTTTCACCGGTGAATTCTATGAATCATTCACCGGAAAAAAAGAAAAAAATGAATACCAATCCTTCTCCAACTCTGCCAGAAAAACAAGAGGAAGGAAAGCTCCCATCTCATTTTATGAGGCCAGAATGGCCCTTATCGAAACCTCCCAATGTGCCCCAAGAAAATGTCAGACTAATATCTGTCATGAACATAGACATAAAAATCGTCCCACAAATCAAACTAATGTGCCACATTCACCAAACTAAGGATCAGCATCATAGAACCATCTCAACATATGCAGGAAAAGCATTTGATAGCGCTGCTATCAATTCACCGCACCCACATCTGTGTTTCTGCTGCCTGGCTGGTGCCCAAACCCCGTACCACGGCCACCCCACTGTGCCATCCCCCCACTGGCACCATGCTGCGGCCCACACACCCGCTTCTGTCCCTTCCACCCCCCATTGCTGACAGGCCGCTGCCACCAACACTGACACCCTCCACCGTGCTACTCCACAGCATTACCCCTTTGTACCACAACACCTAACCCTCGCCATAGCTGCCCTGCTGCCCTGTGTGCTGCAACAGATGCCGTGCTGTGTCACCCCCAGTGCCCCTACCACTCCCTTGTGCACCCCCAGGACTCTGTCACCCTGCTGCGCCACTTTCCAATGCTTCTACTGGCCTGGTGCCTGTGTTTCCAAGCACCACCACTGCTACCATGGTCACTATGATGCTCCTGCCCATCTCCACCATCCCGCCCTGCCCCCAAGCCATGTCATGCCATTGCAAGGGAGCTGTTGCCCTGCTGGTCCCTCCCAACCACATCGGGGCAAATCCCTCCCCGCTTCACCTCCACTTCTGCTGCCATCCAAATGCACTTCCTTAAGTCACTGCCTTTCTCAAATCACTGCTCTCTCACTGCTCCCCACTGCCATTTCTTCACTGCATACTGTCCCCTTGCTGCTGCAGCTGTGCAGAGCCCCTGCCCACACAGATATTAACCTGATGTTCTTGCCCTGCTGGTCCCACCAAACACCCCCAACATGCTACTGCCTTTCGTGCCCCATCCCTACTCCAGTGCCTCCAGATTCCCTCCCCGTTGACCTGCTGCTGCCGCCCCACTCGTCCCAGCATTCTCCCAATGCTACTACTTCCTGGGTGCCCCCTCCTCATGACCTTGCCATCTGCAGCACACCCCTCATTCTGTCCACATTACCACTGCTGCTGTAGCTAAGCTTCTGCCCTGTGCCCAGGCCACTGATGACCTTCACTGTCCAGTCTCCACTGACATGCATTATGGCCCTACCCTGCCCTTCATGCCCTTCCTGTGCAGTTGCTGTGCCACTGCCTCCCTGTTGGTTCCGTCCCCCCCTTCTCCCCCGCTACCACCTGCCTGCCACCCCACATGCACCTGTGCAGTCACATTGTCCCATCCCGCCCACCACCATGCTCATTACTGTCCTGCTGCCCCACCACATTGCTGCTACCATCCCTCTGTGCTCTCCCCGCACCTCTACCCTACCGGGTGCCCCACACTCCCACTACCAAACCCATGCCTTCACTGTCATTGCCCCCTTACCGCCACCCTGCTTCTGATCTGCTGCTGCCCTGTGTCCCACTCTTGCCCTATGTCCTGCTGCTTTCCTGTGTCCCGTTGCTGCTGGTCTTCATAGTCCAGCCCTATGCAGCCCTTCCCTGTTGAGTTGCATGCCTGCCCCACCTGCCACGCTGCCCCCGTGCTGTTCCAGCCACCCCTCCCTGCAGCTACTACCTAGTGCAAACCCTGCCCCCGACTCTGGAGCCTTCCTGATTTCCTACCTCTGTTGCCATGCTGCTGCCGTCCCATGAGTCCTACTCCACCCTCCTTGCACTGGTACCACCAGGCTGCCCCCATAACATGAGCCGCTCTCACCACGCTGTACCCCCATCCACAGTGCCCCCACTTACAACCGCCATTTCCCCTCTGCTGCTACCCTGGATCCCCGCTGCTTCTGCTATCAGTGGTACCGCCCTATAGACATGCACCAAGCCCAGCAAAGCCAGGCCCTTGCTCGCTGCCTGACCCACCACACCATGATATTGGCATCCCGCTTATACCCAGCTAGTCCTGCCCAGGCCCAAGCGTCACTACTGCCTAGCTACTCCCCTCCTCCCACTCCAATGCCTCCTGTCTTCCAAGTGTGTGGCTGCCTAGCAATTCCATCACCTCCCGCACTGCTACTGGCTTTTTGCCCCCCAAAAATGCACCCCTGCCACCCTGCTGTGCCCCCTCAGGCCCCCTTACTGCTGCACCACATCTGTCCTGTGCACATGGCCTCTGCTGTGCTTCACTGCCCCACATATTTGGCAGGCACTATGAGCAGGCCCAGTAAGCCAGCTACGCTGTCGCTGTGCTGCTGCCTCAGGGCTGGTCCCACACTCCCTACGCTGCCCTGCCGCCTAAATTCCACCCCCCCACAGGTGCCACACGGCTGCTGCACTCGCGTGTCACACAGCTTCCCCTTACCACAAGAAGCTTCCCCTCCCTGTACCAGTGCTGCCTGGTGACACCCCCAATCCCTCCCCCACAGGCCCCGCCGCGTGAGTGTTCTAACCTCTCTGCCACCTCCTCGCCCGCATGGAGCTTGGCAGCCTTGCCCGCCACACCATGACACTGACCCACCGCTGATGCCAGGCTGGTCCCTCCCCTCCACCCACCATGACCGAGTAACTGTTTCCCCCTCCCCCTGCTCTGTTGCCTCGCCAGGGCCACCCACATTACTGCTTCGCACGCCTACCCCCTGCCCCTCTCACACTGCCACCATCTTGCTGCCCCCCACATGTACCCTTGCCACCCTGCTGTACCCCCCCCCCCCGCACAACCCTCTTTACCACTGCTGCTGGTGCTCCACTGTTGCCCTGTGTCCCAGCCTCTACTGTGCTTCGGTGCCCCGCCCCCTTGACGTGCACAAAGGGCCCGCCCCCCACGCCAGCCCCACTGCTGCTACCCCCGCCCCCTTGACGGACACAAAGGGCCCGCCCCCCACGCCTGCTCCACTGATGCTGCCCTGCCCACTTTACATGTACTATGGGTGCGCTTCCCACGCCCGCCCCACTGATGCTACCCCGTCCCCATGATGTGCACTATGGGCCCGCACTCCACGCCCGCGCCACTGCTGCTACCCCGCCCCCTTGAAGTGGACAAATGGCCCGCCCCCCACACCTGCCCCACTGATGCTGCCCCGCCTCCTTGATGTGCACTATGGACCCCCCCACCACACCTGCCCCACTGATGCTGCCCGTCCCCTTTATATGTATGATGGACCCGCACACCCTGCCCTCCTAACTACTGCTACCCCATCCCGTTGACGTGCACGTTGGGCCGCCCACCATGGGCTCGTATCTGTTGCTGACCCGCCCCCTTGACCTGCATGATAGGCCCACCCACCACGCCCTCCTAACTTTGATGCCCCGCCCCCTGATCTGCACAGGCCCGCCCACCAACAACCTCCTAACTGTTGCTGATCCTCCCCCTTCACCTTCATGATGGACCCACCCACCATGCCCACGCCGCCGCTGCTGCCCCACCCCCTTGACGTGCACAATGCACCCGCCCATCACGCCTGCCTCACTGATGCCGCCCCGCCCCCTTGACGTGCATGGTGGGCCCGCCCAACCACACCCTCCCTCCTCTATTGCCCCGCCTCCTTGCCGTGAACCTGGGGCCTGTCCTCCAAACCGTCCTAACTGCTGCTGCACTGCTGCCTGGGGCTGCTCACACCCTCTCACACCCTCTGCCGCCGCCTAGATTCCACCCATTCTCCACAGGTGCCACACAGCTCCCACTCCTCCCAGTGCCACTACTGCCTGCCCCCATCCCTGCCTCTTATGACTCCTGCTCCCTCCCATGTGATCCCAAACCCCTTCTTCAGTGTTGTCTCCTGGCTGCCAACTCCTCAGGCCCATGCATCCCCGCCCACCGTGCCATGACGTTGACGTCCCCCTGACTCCCGGCTGGTCCTGCATCCCCTCACATGCCAGGACTGCTGAAGGGCTTCCCCTGCCCCTGCTCCGTTGCCTCCCCACTGCCAGGTGTATTACCATGCTACTTCCACCCTGAATATCTGCCCCGCTCCCCACACAGCTCACATTGCTATGGCCACATGCACCCCTGCCACCCTGTTGTGCCCCTCACACTGCCCGCCTTACTTCAGCTGCCACGGCTCTGAGGCTGCCCTGTGCCCCCCGTCTCTGCCAACCTTCGGCGCCCCACCCCCTTCACGTGCACAATGGGCCCGCCCACCACACTCGCCTAACTGCTGCTGCCCCGCCCCCTTGACGTGCACTATGGGCCCGCCCACCACGCCCTCCTAACTGTTGTGCCCCGCCTCATGACGTGCATTCTGAGCCCACCCACCATGCTGGCCTATCTGCTGCTGCCCCACCCCCATGACATGCACTCTGGGCCCGCCCACCACACCCACCCCGCTGCTATTGCTGCTGAGCCGCTACCTCTGGGCTGGCCCCACCTCCACTCGCGGTTGCTGCTGCCTAGATTCCAGCCACCCCTGACAGTCACTGCAGGGCTTCCTTCATTGGTTGTCACACAGCTCACACACAATGGGCCCTCCACTGCTCCCTGTGCCGTTACTGCCTGGCTGTTCCCTCACCTGCCTCTGGTGACTCCTGCTCCGTCCCCCATGGGTCCCGCCCCCCTACGACAAGGTCATCACCTGGCTGCCACCTCCTCCCGCTTGGGCAGCCCCATGGCCCCACCTACTACCTCATGCCATTATGGCCCGATTGCCCCACGGAGTTGCCCTTGATTCCCCCTGCCACTCCCTGACCCCCACAGTTACCGCACCCCAGGGTCTTACTGTCCTGCTGAACACCCCCCCATCGCCACTGCAACCCTCCCCAACTACTCTCCACGTCTCCCCTTATTGCCACCCTGACCCCACCCCCCTCCCTGCCCCACCACCCGCTGGCCTGATGCTGCTGCCAGTGATTATAAGGCAACTGCCCCTTCCTTGGTTGCCCTGCTGCTGCTGCCTTGCCCCACTACCATGAGACCGCCACCCTGCTGGTCCTGCCCGCCCCCACTATTAGCTCCCACTCCAGTTCTGTCCTGCTTCACCCCCCCACTCTGCTGCTGACCCACCGCTACCCCACAGCACCTCTCCAATGCCACTGTGACTGTAACCCAGTAACATTGCTTCCCCACTGACCCACCATTGCCCCTGCTGCCTCACTGCAACCCTCTGGTTTCTGCCTCCCCTCCCCACTGCTGCTTCCCACCCCGCCACTGTCGCGTCCCCCATGCAGGCCCTCCATACCACCCTACCGCTGCCCAGGGGCTGCCTGGCTGTTCCGACGTCACTGGCGTGGCCTGGACATCATCAGTGGGAGACCGGCCCTAAGAGAATTTCTGCATAGGGGCTGGCGGCAGGTGTGTTCTGGAAAAGGGTTGGAGGTATAGGCAAGGGGGTAAGTCCCAAGAAGGAAAATGTTAGCATAATTATGTTAAGTGTTAAAATAGCCTAAAGAGCTAAATTTAAAGTGCTTTTAATGTCTCCTTCCTTTCCATACAGTGACTTTATTCATCATACTATGCACCTGAAAATAATATAATCTCAAGTTAACTAACTGGAATAAAAATTAAAACTGCAAAAAAGATAAAAAAAATCATTTTAACATCATGCATTGATTGATATAGAGACATCAAGGAAACAGTTTGCACAATAAAATGTGTATATGTGTCTAGGTGCTCTTTCTCAACAAAGGCTGGTCAAAATCATGGAAAAACTGATTTTTATTTCTCTTCAGAATCACTCACTGTTCTGGTCTTTCATGTATACTGTACATACATATGAACAAGCTTTTCTCAAGAACTAAAAGAAAAAAAAATCTCCCAAGAGCCAACACTAGATGTCCACTGTAGAATCGCATGAACAGAAATGCCCTCATTAGCTTAGTTGATGAGAAGACTTTGGGAGATACTCATTTCAGAAATAAGTGTCAAGTGAAATACATCATAAACATGAACTTCTCCCTTACCATAATGCTCACTGGGGAACTTAACACTCCATTTTATTTTTCTCTAATCACCAGAAAAATCAAAACTTAACAACAAACATAGCCCAGTGGTTTTATTAAATTTATGCTTTTCTCTCTGTGAGTGGTAGAACTGAAACCTTGGGGCTGACTCTGTGATCATACATGTGTTACTTTTAGGATAAGATGTACATTAATTTAAGTATATGAATAAATTCATCCTCGTTATGTTTTCCACAGCAAGAATTTTCACTGACATAATTTCATGGGATCTTCATCATAGTCCCGGTGAAAGTAAAGGTAAATGTTTATGGTATAAAAAATGTAAACAAAGGTAAATGCACAAAATAAGAATCTGTGAAATAAGACAAATGCAACCCAGTAAGATTTCAGACCTCCTAAGCTTTATTAATTGATCTACCAATGACTTCGATAGTATCCTATCCGGTAGATAGAGGGGTGCTCCAAATGGCCACAAGAAAGAAAAGACTTCCAAGATAGCCTGTGAGATGGAGTGCATGGGGGGGTGCAGTTAGTTAATTGTCACACTCTTGGTTTTGGCTCAGGTCCTGATCTCAGTGTCTTGGGATCCAGCCCTGAACATGAATCTGTGCTCATCACAGAGCCGGTTTGTGTTTCCCTCTCACTCTCACTCTGACCCTCCCCACAAGTAAATAAATCTTAAAAATAAGGCATCAAGGGAGAAAACAAAACATAATCAGCTAAGAATCAATTGTTTTAGGCAAGATCACCCTCCTAAGTGAAACATAGGGGTCCATTTGTAGACTTCCTAGCACTGACCAGGAAATTCCCACCTGGGCTGGATAAAAGTTATGTAGTTCTGGATGTTGCAACTGTAGTTGGGTCATTATTAAGTCTTGGCTAACCAACTTAGGGCCTTAAGCCATCTGAGGGCATTTTGAGCCTGTGGTTTTCATTTTGAACAACCCCACCTTTTGATCAGACTCTCAACTTAAATGAGACATGGGCTCTAAATTGAAGGCTTTAACACCACTCTCAGCAACTGCTCTGAAGTGCTCAGAGTACTTGTTTTTCCTCAGTGTAGTATTCAGAGTTCCTGACCTTTCTGATTAACCCTTGTGATGTTCACAATCACCACTGCAGTCTTACAATTTTTGAGTTGGTCATGATCTTCTTTTTTGTTTGTTTGTTTTTCTGATGTTCCAGTCTTAGAAAGATCATTAATGTGCAGGTTAATGTCTCTGTATTTGTATTTAGAGCTTTTGATAAAACATAAATCAACACACATATTATATTGTTTAAAATAAACAAGATAATTTCCAATATTTGGAGAGCAATTTGGGGCTATGTACTCTAAGACTCAAAGCAATTAAAAACAAATGAGTAATAAAGACCCTGCTGAAGGAATCAGTCTTTTAAGCCATGTGGCTTCCTCAGTAATCTGTCATGCCCTTAGTGGCTTACCTTATGCTAAACGTATATTGGGTTATCAGGCATCCATACCCAGAGCCCTTCCCACGAATCTCTCTACATTAGGGACCCCCTAGCCTCAAAAGAGAACTCCTGCGCCTCAGAAGGAAACCTTGGTTTTTGGAGCTATGGAAAACCCTCAGAGATAGCAGAAACCTGCATTGCCCCAGAGGTTGCACCCACATTTTCAGGCCATCCTGGACACAAACACCAATTGTGACCCTTAGACTGAGCACCATTTTGAACAAGGCTGCATGGGTAACCTGCCTCAGAGCCAGGAAATAAGGCCTGCCATGCCACTAGGACCAAATCCACAACCTAGGCTGGGTTTTCAGGCATCCAAACCCTAAACCCTGCTCTCAAATACCTCCATATGGGGGAAACCTTATTCATAAAACAACACAGGACCTTCCCCACAGGAAATATCAAGCTATTTGGAACTGCACAAAAACTTCCATGCGGGAGAAAACTCCTTGCGCCCATGAGGCTAAACCTACATCCAGCAGACCTCATCGACACAAACTCCAGCATGAGCGACATCCTGACACTCATCTTAACTTCAGATTCTCTGGAGTTTTCCTCAGGGACTGAACATTGAGCCTGCCATGACCTAGGCCCAAACCCTAGCACTAGCTTGGTTCTCAGGCCTCCGATCAGAGAGTCCTGGTCCACAAGCTCTCCAGATAGGGTACACCGGAGCCATAGCACAGGACTCGTCCTGCCCTCCTGAAGGAAAACCTGCTCTATGGAACTGCACGCAACCCACATATTAGGAGAAAGCTGCATGAAACCCCAAATCCACCCTCCTTTACGGAAGCTGGCCCTGGACACTAAAACACATTCTGTCCCTCAACCTGAATCCCAACCTCCAGTAAGACACCCATGTGGCTGGCATCAGAGTCAGCATATCAGCCTAGCCAATTCCTTAGTCCAGTACTATCGGTCTCAAACTTAACAAATGTATAGTTACAAACATAACTATAGGTTGTATTTACAGGCATCCCAGAGGCCTTCTTTCAAATACCTCCACAAAGGGAACAACCGAGCCACAAAGCAGAATGCCTCTTTCCCCCAGAAGCCTTCTGGAGTTATGGAAATCCCTCAGAGTTGGACAAAAACTGCATTGCCCCTGAGACCTCACCCATTTATGCTGGCCTCTCGAGAAACAGACACCCATTGTGACCCTTAGCCTGATCCCCAATTTCAACACATTCCCCATGGGTAGCTCAGGCCAAGCCTGCTCTCAAGTCCCTCCATATGGGGGACCCCTGTGGCTTAAACAGGACAGGACCTATTTCCCAGAATAGACAAAGCTATTGTTTAACTACACAAAAATCCCAGAGTGGGAGAAAACCCTATGTTGGGGTCTGATATCAAAGGAGTGAGACTGATACAAACTGAAAATAAGGCAAAACTTTATTTTTATGCCAGGCATCAGAAATCAGACTAAAAATAAGGCAAAACTTTATTTTTATGCCAGGCATCAGAAATCAGACTGACCAGTCAGGGCTGCCTCTGAAGAGGGCGACCCCATCCAGGTTTATAAGGCATAACCGCAGACCCAAGGTACATGGCTTTTATTGTTAAGACGTTTACTCCTAGAATTGATACCCAGAACCAATACAAGGAACTAATGGGGCATTTATTCCCGGAATGATTTCTTTAGATGTAAACTACAGTATGGCTACCCAGGTAATATGGAGTAGCTCTGGCTAAGCAGGCCTTAATAGTTAAACAGGTTTTAACATTCAATCAGCCTAACATCCGGCCCACCTTTTCTTTGAAGATTAGTCAATTCCTAGACTCTTCAGTCAGTCCCATGTTCTCTTGTTTTATATTGAGTTTGTACGACTAACTTTTTTATTGCACCAATTCTCCATTGTACAAGTGACATTAGGGCGTTTATAATGCAGGGGCCAAAAAGCAATATTGGTAATAGTAAAGCCAGGGGGCCTGCAGTGGCTGATATTAGGGAAGTCACCAAGGAGACCAGTTGAACAAATTTTCAAACCATCCCTGTGAATTCTTGTGTTGTTGCTCGCATTCAAGTCTCTTTTTTAAAGGCTGCCAGACTGTTTTTGATGACTCCAGTATAATTTACTCAGAAGCAGCATTCTTCTCTCAGGGCTATGCAGAGTTCCCCTTTTTCCAGGAATAGTATCTCAAGCCCTTTTTTATTTTGCTGTACTACTTCAGCTAATGAGCTCAAAGAATCAGTTAGTTTGTCTATATTTTCATGCATATAATGTAGGTCAGCATCTACTTGGGTCCCAAGAGCCTCAAAATTTATTTCTTCCTTTATTATGAGACTGACGCGCTGCCTACTGCGCTAAGGAGGCACCTTATTTCTTCCTTTATTAAAGCTGCAGTCCCTACTGCTGTGGACCCTGCTATCCCTGCCACAGCTAGTGCTGGGATTAGGATGGGAACCCCATGCTTTGTTTATTTTATCGCTGCAGTAAGATGTTGGAATCCCTCAGCTCCTCCATAATAATCTAGCTGGGGGAGAATGTGGGCAGTTATACAGAGTTTGTTCCAGGAAGAGTTTTGGAACAAAGAGAGATTAAGGCATGGAATGAGTCCTGAACTGCAAGCAAACCTGGCTCTGGTGGGGGCCTTAAGAAGTTAGTGAAGACAGTAGGTACTATTATGGTGTCACATAGGTCTCTATATGGGGAAGCTTATTTTCCTTTTTGTGTCACAAGGCAAAGTTCCTTTCCTTCTATATCTCATAAGGTTAGTCTGGGTGCCCTTCCTCACTCCCAAGAGTCATAAGAACTTTCATTGGTAATCTGTCCCTTCTGAGTTTCTACAGTAAGATTGGCCCCAATTCCGATATAATATGGAGACTAAAGGTTTAAGCATAGCCAGCAGCCTCAAGTAGTATTAGGGTATGAGGCATTTAAAAAGCTAAACATTGAATCTGCCAGTGGGAATAAAACTTTGGCGGTGCTGTTGTTACTGTCAACACTCTCTTGTTTTATTTTCCATGACAGTCTCTTTTGGGGTTGTGGTGCCAGGTGGTCTGGTTGGTTTGGTGGCTTGGGAAGATTTAAGACTGGGTTCAGCTTTATTGACCAGGGTGGCTCCTAATTTTTTTTTTTTTTTTTGGATGGTGAAGCCTGTACCGGGATCTTTTGCTCATACATACAGTCTTAAAACCCTAGTTTTTCTTGCCTCTCAATTAAAGTTTCCTGATGACTCCGACTGCCATAACTTGACTGTGATCTGTATGGGGTTGAATTTCTGACCTGACAATTTTCCCAGTTGACTGGTGTTCTTACTCAGATGAGGTCAATATACATGTCATGGTGTGTCAACTGGGCTATTGTTTCACATCCCCAGGCTGCACAGTGGAATTCCCCTTCCCCTTGGCAATTAGGTTCCCCATTAGGGACAGGCATAAAATAGGTATCTTTGCAAGTGAAACTCATATTACTGGATCCCACATCCATGATCTGGTTACTGGTCACCCATCCCAAAGGCGGTGCTACCCCTGAGCAATTTTACATTCACCTCTGACATCAAACCACAAAGATTAAGGGTGAAAACAGGCTGACCTTAGGTGTCATTGACCTTGAGTTGTTCCACCTGCTGTCTTTCTGATTTTCCTTTGGGCTGTTTTAGGCTGATGGCATGTCCCTTGGCTGATGCTGAGTAGGAACAGGGTTAAAAGTGACCAAGTCATGAAACCCTTTTGAGTCTTAGTTTTAGTCCATGGCTAGTGGGATCCACCAGCAGTGGCTCCCATTTCTGGGGGGGGGTGGGGATGTCCTTGCTTTCGGCTCATTTGACACGATATGTGTGAATCCAGGCCCTGATGCCTTCTACATTTACTGTCATGGGGGTGGTCAGGATGACGGTGAATCGTCCCTTCAAGCAGGGCTCCATGTTTTCCACTCAGTGGCAGTGTATCCAAACCAAGTCTTCGGGTTTGTAAAGATGTCGTTCTCCATCTCCATCTCAGTGTAGGCAGCTCGGATCCCTGCATTGTCTCTTTTTAAGACAGACTGTAGAGCCTTCAGTGACTAGTACAGACTGATCAGTCATTTCCACTAGGGCAACCTCTTGTAGCTGAAGGACAGAGTGGGGGGTGGGTCTCCCAAACATTATTTCAAATGGTTTCACCTTGTTTAACTAGGGTGTACATTGTGCCCTAAGGAGGGCAAAGGGAAGAAGATCCACCAGAATTATCTCCAGAATTAACTTTGTGATGGTCTCTTTAAGAGTCGAGTTCATTCTCTCTATTGTCTGGAGCTCTGGGGCTGGTAGGCACAATGTAGTTTCTAATTAGTGCTCATGGCCTTGGTCAATGCCTGTGAGACTGAACTCACAAATGCAGGTTGTTGTCTGACCCAATCATGAGAGGAAACCCAAACCTAGGAATTATTTCTTCTAGTAGCTTTTTGGCTACCATTCCTGCCATCTCATGTTTAGTGGATAAAGCCTCTACACAGCCTGAAAAATATCCACAAAAGCTAATATATACTTGTGTCCATTCTTTCCCTGTTTCATCTCTGTAAAATTTGTTTCCCAATACATTCCTGGTTCCCTACCTCTTTCTCTTTTTCCTCTTTCCATTCTAGTTCCTCTTGCATTTACCACATGATACTGAGCACAGCTATCAGCCACATCCTGAGCCTTATGCCCTGATTTGGAAACCTGGAACTGCGTGTCCCTAAATGAGTGCTCTAGTATATTTGACTTACTATTTTTTCTTCCTAGTATTTGAGGAAGAATTAAATTTCCCATCCTAGTCTTAGGCCAACCCCCTTCATAGTCTAATTTGAGGCCCATTTTTGTAAATATTTCAAATCTTCCTCTGGATAATCTGGTTTTGCTGGTAGGGCTGGAGCTGGGAGTGTAACCAGTTCTTTCACCATTTCCTGGGCTGCTTTCTTTGTGCCTTGAGTTGCTAATTGGTTTCCTTTTGAAATCAGATCAGTCCCTTTTTGGTGTCCTGGGCAATGCATAAAGGCCAACTCTTTTGGGTCCCTAGTAGCCTGGAGGAAAGCCAATATTTATTTTCTGTTTTTAGTTTCTTTTCCTTCTGCTGTTAATACCCCCCTTTCTTTAAAAATAGCCCCATGCATATGGAGAGTAGCAAAAGCATACCTGCTGTCCATATAGATGTTGGCGGTTTTACCTTTGGCCATCTACAGTGCCTTAGTGAGTGCAATCAATTCCACTTTCTGCGCCAAGGTTCCATGTGGCAGGATCGCCTTCAAGAGCTCCTGTTCAGGAGAAACCACCGCAGCCCCCACATACCTCTTTCCATCGGCCATGTAGCTACTCCCATCTATGAACAGAGTCATCTCTGCATCCAGGAGGGAAGTGTTTCTGAGGACAGGTCTTATCCCTGTGATCTGGGTTAGGACGTCTCTGGAGTTGTGTGCGTGCTCAACTAGCTTTTCTGGCAGCAACGTGGCTGGATTTAGCATCGAACAGGGCCAGAAAGTCACTTTTGGTTTGTTGAGTAGGAGGGCTTGATACCCTGTCACTCGAGTGTTTGTCATCCACCAGTATTGTGGGGTCTGGAGGAGGCCTTTGATAGCATGAGTAGTGGTCAAGATGAGATTTTGACCCAAATTCAATTTACTTACATCCTTGACCAGGAGTGCGATGGCAGCAATTATGCAGAGGCAAGGGGGGAACCCAGCTGTTACTGGATCTTGTTTTTTGCTAAGATAGGCTACTGGTCTTTGCCAAGTCCCCAGAGTCTGAGTCAAAACCCCTTTGGCCACTCCTGCCTTTTCAACCACATACACGTGGAAGGGTTTGGCAACATCTGGGATGGCCAGTGCTGGGGCACTCAGGCTGTTTGTAATTTTCAAAATGCTCCTTGTGCCTCAGCTATACACTCTACCATAGTGAGTCCTCCCTTAATCAGTTCGTAGAGGGGTCAGGCAATTTCCATGAACCACGGTGTCCACAGTCTGCAGTAGCCCAC
This sequence comes from Neogale vison, assembly GCF_020171115.1. Classification (NCBI taxonomy): domain Eukaryota; kingdom Metazoa; phylum Chordata; class Mammalia; order Carnivora; family Mustelidae; genus Neogale; species Neogale vison. The sequence goes on from NC_058095.1 coordinate 47,790,765, forward strand.
TGTCCCAAGAAACTCCCTCACTTGTCAGGATGTGGTGGGATGGGGGTATCGGGTGATCACCTGTTTCCTGGACTCAGGCAGTAAACGCACTCCCTCGTGGAGATCAAAGCCTAAATAAGTGGCGAGGCTCTGACAGAGCTGTGCTTCCCTTGCTGACACCTGATACCCTTTTTCCTACAGAACTTTTATCCTGCACAAGCATGACTCATAGTCCTCAGTGGCTATTAGCAATTCATCAACATACTGTAATGGAGTGACTCCCGGGTTGGTGATTCCATACTCACACAAATCCTCATGGATGGCCTCGTCGAAGATGGTGGGTGAATTCTTGAATCCTTGGAAAGTATTGTCCAGGTGAGCTGGGCCTAGAATCCTTCCAGTAGGTTGGACCACTCAAAAGCAAATAGGGGCTGAGTCTCCCTTGCCAAAGGCATGTAGAAAAATGCATCCTTGAGATCTAAGATGGTAGACACAGTTCTTTTGAGGCCTAGGAAGTTGAGTAGGGTATAGGGGTTGGGCAGCATCGGGTGGATATCTTCAATCCATTTGTTAACTCCCCGCAAGTCCTAAATGGGTCAGTACTCCCCAGTTTCAGCCTTTTTGACGTACAGCAAAGGTGTGTTCCATGGAGACTTGCAAGAAACTAGGATCCCATATCCTCAGAGGCAGTTATTGTGTTTTTGGATCCCTTCCCTTGCTTCCCAGGGGAGGGAGTACTGCTGGACATGAACAGCCGTTGCCATAGCTTTTAACTGTACCACTAGTCGAAGCCGTCTCTTGGCCAGGCCAGGAGGCCTCTCTTCTGCCCAGACTTCAGGAAACTCGACCTGTAGGGTTTGGAGAAGACTTCCCTCCCTTATCTCCTCTGGTTTTGAGACTGGCTCATAAAGGAGATGTTTATCTACTGCTGCCACAAGAATCTGCACAGTGGGTTGTCCTAAAATCACAGCCGTGCCTACTTCTGAGAACTGAATACCAGCCCGTAGTTTGTGGAGGATATCTCTTCCCATCAGGTTATACAGGGCATAAGGGAGGACCAAGAATCGATGTTTGATTACTCCTGAGGCCAAATTTAAAGTCCTTTATGTGGTCCATTTCTGTCTTTCTGTGTCATTTGCCCCTTTTACCCAGACTTCCTCTCCAGATAGTCTTTCCTTAGTCTTCAGTAATGATAACAATTGGGCTCCCGTGTCCACCAAAAAATCAATTGATTTCCCCTCCACCTCAATTTTAACCTGAGTTTTGGGGAGAGGCTCAAACCACAACCCCTTCAGTCTTTGGTGACTAGCATTGCCGTTTTCTTCTTAGGGCACTCTCTAACCCAGTGTCCTTTTTTCTTACAGTAAGTACACTGATCTGTATCTATGCCTTCCCAACTGCTTTATCTGTGCTTAGGCTTTTCTTTCCATTGACCATCTCCTAACTGCCTTTTTCTTTTCCACTGACCTTTTCCCCCTCTCTCCTTCCCGCCTCATGTAATGTCAAAATGTTCACTATTTTTTAGTCTGCTTTTCATCTTCTTGTGTATCCCTGTTCTTAAACACTTTTTCTGCTATTCCCACTAACTCAGTCAGATTCTTCTCTTCAAATCCTTAAATTTTCTGAAGTTTCCTCCTTATATCTGGGGCTGACTGACTGGCAAAGGCAAGATTTACTGCCCTCTGATTTTTGGATGCCTCAGGGTCAATCGGCTATACATTTTATAGGCTTCAATAAGCCTTTATAGAAAGGCCCCCAGAGGGGCGCCTGGGTGGCTCAGTGGGTTAAGCCGCTGCCTTCGGCTCAGGTCATGATCCCGGGGTCCTGGGATCGAGTCCCACATGGGGCTCTCTGCTCAGCGGGGGCCCTGCTTCCCTCTCTCTCTCTGCCTGCCTCTCTGTCTACTTGTGATCTCTGTCTGTCAAATAAACAAAATCTAAAAAAAAAAAAAAAAAAAAAAAAGGCCCCCAGAGACTCATCCAAACCTTGAATCACTGCACTAATTTTAGATAAATTTATGGATCTCCTCACAGCCACATGGAGGTCTCCCAGCAGAGTTGCTTAGGGAGACTCGAGCCCCCTTGCCTGTACCATGGCTGATTAGGGGGACTTGAGACCCCAGTGACAGCCTAGGGAGACTCAAACTCCCTGGCAGGTCCCCTGACTGCCTAAGGGGACTCAAAACCCCTGGCAGGTCCCCTGACCACCTAAGCAGACTCGAACTCCCTGTGTATCGACCAAAGGAAGGATGGGACATCCCCGCATCCACTCCAGCACTTGAGAGCAATGCTGCATCCAGTTTCTCCCCAGTAGGATATATCCTGGAGCTCCACAACCTGACAGACAGACAGACAGACAGAATCTCGAAGGATGGGGTCTCGAGATCTTACCTCCAGAGGCTTTTCCCAGAAATTCTGATGCTGGCTCAGTTCTTGTTATTGGATACCAGGCGAGCCCCTAGAATGTTGGGGACTGATACCAAAGGAACGAGACTGATATAAATTAAAAGTAAGGCAAAGCTTTATTTTTGTGCCAGCCATCAGAAATCAAACTGACTGGTCAGGGCTGCCTCCAAAGAGGGTGACCCTATCCTGAAATCACAGGCTGGTTTTATAGGTTGTTGATTTTCCAGTTCTTTAAAGGGTAAAGGGAGTTAGTGTATTTTGGCTTTTTCAATTATTTTTGAGAGAGGAGTGGATGGCTACGTATTTCCCTCAACAGGGAACTAAGGCAGGACTTAGGACAAAGGACTGCCGCTGCCATATCCCATAGGTTTTAGACTGATATTTCTCCATTCTCATTGGTTTTCATGAATTGTTTAAGTTCTTCTTTGATTTCCTGGTTGATCCAGACATTCTTGAGAAGAATAGTCCTTAGTTTCCAAGTGTTTGAATTTCTTCCAAACATTTTGTTGAGGGTGAGTTTCAGTTTCTAAGCATTGTGGTCTGAGAATATGCAGGGAATAATCTCAGTCTTTAGGTATCAGTTGAGCCCTGTCTTGTGCCCCAGTATGTGGTATATTCTGGAGAAAGTGCCAGGTTTGCTCAAGAAGTGTATTCTGTTGTTTGAGGGTGGACTTTTCTTTATATATCTACGAGGTCAATTTGGTCTAATATGTCACTTAAAGCTTCTCTGTTGATTTTCTGCTAAGATGATGTGTCTATTGCTGAGAGTGGTGTGTTAATATCCCCTGCAGTTAACATATAAATATCAATATGACTCTTCATATGGCAAGAATTGCCTTATTATGAAGTTGGTAGCTCCCATGTCGGGGGCATAGATATTTACAATTGTTAGGTCCCCTTGGAGGATAGACCATTTAAGAATGATACAGTATCCTTCTATATCTCTGATTACAGTCTGCCTTAAGCTCTAATTTATCTGATATGAGAATCACAACCTGAGCTCTCTTTTGAGGCCCCTTGGCATGGAAGGTATCTCTCCTTCCCTTCACTTGCAGTCTGGATGTATCTTTAGGTTCCAAAGATGTCCTTTGTAGACAGGGATGCTATGGTCCTGGTGGTCCATATGGACAGGTCCTATTGTTTAATCCAGTCTGTACCCTGTTCATTTTTATGGGAACCTTTAGGCCGTTCACATTGAGAGTAATTATTAAAGATTAAGTTTTTATTGACATCCTGTTGCCTGTGAAGTCCTGTTTCTATATCTCTATATCTCTGTAAATTTCTATTTTATGTCACTCTTCATTATTTCATCTAAAAAAACTTTAATATTTCCTATAGTGCCAGCTTGGTTGTCATATAATCTTTTAAACCTTACCTGTCTTGAAAGCTCTTTATATCTCCATCCATTCTGAATGTCAACCTTGCTGGGTAAAGTATTCTTGGCTGCATGTTCTTCTCATTGAGTGCCCTGAATATGTATGCCAGGTCTTTCTGGCTTGCCAGGTGTCTGTGAACAAGTCTGACATTATTCAGACGGTCCTTCCTCTGTAAGTAAGGAATCTCAACAACCTAGCTGCCCTTAAGACCTCCTGTCTATAATTATGATTAATGAATTTCACAAGTAAGTGTCTGGGGGAATTTTTAGACTGGTTGATTTTGGGGGTGTCCTTTCTCCCTCTAGGGCATGAACACTTATTCCATTCTCCAGATTGGGGAAATTGAGTGTGGGGCACCTTCTTGTACTTCAAGCTGGTAGAACAGAGGATCTCGCTGTTCAGCTCTTGCCCCATCTCCTGTGTATAACTCTTTAAAGACAGTGCCCAACAGCCAGGAAGGAGGATGCAAAGCCTTGTCTGGCTACCTTTGGTGGTTCTTGTACCCAGGGAAGTATCTTCCAGACACACCACTCCCCCATGTGTACACTTATCCACCAAGGAGAGAAATGGGAACATCACATTCTGCTTCCAATCCACTGGCAGAGGTAAGATGCACTTCACAATCCTCTTTTCACCCAGCCGACAATGACATTGGTGTGAACATAAAGGGATCACTAGGGTTTCCACTGTCTTGCATCCTCCTACAGCCCCATGGCAGGAACCCCGAAATATCACTCTTTGCCAGAAGTTCAAGAGGAGGGGACGAGGATGTTCTGGGACAGCTCAGAGGGGTTGTTTGTCCTGGCCTAGGTTCCTTTTTATTAACTTATGGAAGATCCTGCCAAAAGCCCTGAGGCACTGAGGGTAATGTTTGGGCCAATGTTTGCAGCATTTGAAAATGCCACTCCTCTGGGGTTTCGAGAAGCCAGAGCCCCTGGAAATAGGCAAGCAGCAAGAGAACATCATTCCCTATCAGATGTCTCCAGCCAAGTAATTCTGGTACTGGACTACACTAGAATATGGGCACCTGGTTATGGGGTTCCAAATTCTGTTGGGGTCTGTGGTCAAGAAAGTGACTTTCCTGGCTGAGATCACCTACACAAGTCCACGCTGGATATAACCTACACAAATGGTGCTCAGGGCTGCCATCTGCTCATCTCCTTTCTGCATACAAGGCTACATGTGTACACAAGGACACCAGCACACCACTCTCCAAAGGCCCCCAAAGTAGGGCTGATTGCAGTCAGGGCCCCAACTGGCTTCAGACACAACTTTCCCCTCTTACCTGTTTGTGACCCTGGATAAGGCATTATTCCTGTGAACGGTGGTCTGCATCTTGTCTGTACAACACAGATGATTCTAGCATGGACTTCCTGCAGAAGTCTACAGGCATATGTGGAATAATATATATGATATTGGATGAGTGGTGTCACTTGTAGGAAATCTATCTGAGCACATTTTACTACTCTTCTCACTTTCTCTGAGTCTGCTATTGGGCAAGTACCACTCTATAATTCCTAATGTGTGTGTGTGTGTGTGTGTGTGTGTGTGTGTGTGTGTGTTGCATGCACAGTGGCTCCTGTGGGCACACATCTGTTCATCAGTGCTCACATTCTGGAGTCCCATAAGGTGACAATCCCATCTACAGAGGGATTGGCCATAATTTCCCAAGATTTTTGGTTTTCTAATTTTCTAAAGGAACTGTAGACTTGGCCCTTGAGAAGGGAATGGAGACTTCGCCCTTGATGGTCAGAATCCATTACTACTATAGACTGCATATCTTGTACTGAGAGCTATTACCTCCTTTCCAATGGGTGTCATGAGGATAGAGGTCCATTCAGTGGGTTGCCATGACCAAGGCTCCTTCTCGTACAATATCTTGCTGGAATGCCTCCTGTCTATAATACCAATTCTCACCCTCACCCTGAAACCATCTCCCTGTCTGTAGCCCCTGTCTTCAACACAACTTTTCCAAAGACCTCCAGTGATTGACTAGGTGCATCCAGGGCCCCAACCTTGAGGACACCCACAACGAGCTGAGTTCATGCTTGGTTCAGTGTTCTTGCCAGTCTGTGATTCTTGGCAAGGCACTAACCTTGCAGGGGGCTTAACCTTCTCCTTTCAATGGATCCCTGAAATCCCATACCCTATTTACACATTATTGTGTAAGCTTGTGCCCAGGGATGTGGTATGGACATAGTGATTCCTTCCATTTCACAGAACATGGCAAAATGTCCTGAAGGGCCCATTTGAGATTTAGTTATAAAAGCTCATTGCACATCCCCATGCTGCCTGTGACCTGTGTTCTCTCTTAGATCCTCACACTGGAGTATAAACCCCTATGTTGAAACATGGACCAGACATGTGCATATGACCTACACGTGAGGGCCAACAATAGAGAGAGGAACTTGGATCTTCTGAGATGCACTGAATCCTGCTGAAATACCTAAGTGTGCTCAAGTTCTCAGTGAGACAGGTCTTGTCGTGGTGTTGTCAACAGCCCCAAAGAACTGAGGGGCTCTGGCAGGGGATCCTAGCTGATGACTGCTGGATTGCAGTACTTAAAAGTCTCCTCTAAGACTGTGAGACAGTTTTTGTTGTTAAGCCACAAAGGGTGGGGTAATATGGTCCCACAGCACTAGGAGTGGTGTACTGATTCTGTCTACCTGGCCCAGGCTGTGGCCCACCTCCTCTTTTTCTCTGCTCCCCTCTTCATCCTCCTCCAATCACTTTGGTCTCCTTTCTAAACCCCACTCTGGGAACATCATATTCTGTTTCCAATCCTCTGTGCCGTGGTTCCCTATGCCGAGCTAAATATACTCAGATTTGTGCAGGACTGTCTTCTTTTCCTGCCACAGGAATTCTCAATGTCATCACAGCAGAGCCTTGTCGGACCCATCACCTGGTGGAGTTCAGGACCCATTGTAGTCCCTTGTTATTTTCTTATGCAGAAAATGCTCTTTTCTTTCACCTTTTCATTTTCTGTTTGTCCATCTGCCCCTAGAGACCGTGAACTCCTAGGGGGAAAAACTGGTTGCTTGATAAGCACTGGAATCACCTGAGTTTTCAGGGCCCAGTGGCCGCATGAACAGGTGAGAGGATCCAGCTCACCACTGACTAGCTCAATTTTCCATGCCCAAATGACTTTGGTCATTTGTAAGTCCTGTTGTTTTTTTTGCTTCCTACATCAACTCTGTATTTCATGTGGGTCTCATACTCATGACCCCAAGGTCAAGTACCATTTGCCCTACTGATTGAGGAAGGCACATGCTTCTCTTGTCATTTTTTTCTAGGTTCTAGTGTCATAACTATTGAAGTTTCTTTGTTTATTTATACATGTTGTAGGTATATTACATTATGCTGCATTACCAAATAACTCCCCAAATTCTGGTAGAATGTTACCATAGCTTTCTTCAGGTGGATCTTCAGATTGGAGACTGAACTACTTCATGTGGACTTTTAGGAATCCAGAGTCCCTCAACCTTCGGCTTTCTCACTCCCTGGGCTGTCATGCATATCTGACACTATAAGCCCATGGAGAACATCCCTGACTTAAAGGTGTTCAAGTTGTAAAGTGGGGCAGAATCCCCGGTGTTGTCAGTATAATCTCAAGATCCCAGGGGTCACAAGAAGAACAATGGGGTCTTGATTGCTTCAGTCCTCAGATATCAGTTGGGGAAATCTGGCTGAACCCCACAAGGCTAGGTGCTGGCTTTCTGATCTATGTAACCCTAAACATCAAATCCTAGCACAGCTGGGTGATGGTATTCATGGGAGAAGTCCATCAAAACAGATGCGTGGGAAACTTCCAACACTAGGGAGATACAATGTGACTCTGTGCCACAAAAATCTTCAGAATTTGGTTTTGGAAAACAGTCTCACAGCTGAGAAAAAAATGTGACCTTCGTGTCTTCCTGGAGGTAGGTGCTGAGGGTGTGTCATACTGTGCATTTTTTTTTCCAGAAAGGCCTATGAAATTGAGGTGGGCTCAGGGGCCTGGCAGGTTTCTCCTAATCTGGAAGGTTTGGGCAATTGAAACGGGCAGAGTTTCCTCAGGGGAGCATGCGGTATGTTTCTGGAGGCCCCATCCTGGAGGGCATGTGGGCCACAGGATTGTGACCAGTCTTCAGACCCAAACTCCGGTAAGGGTTAGGGGCGAGGTGATGGCAGGCCATATCTGCAGACCCTGAGGTCAGCTCCACGGAATTTGAAATTCGGGCAAAGGGAAAGCAGTAGCACAGGCTTTTCTGTCTGGATTTTGTGTCTAGGATGGCCACAGATGGATGGGTGGCCTCAATGGTCCCTGGGAGATTCTTCCTATCTGGGGATTCTTCCTGGCTCCCAAGAGTTTGGTGTCTTTCTGCAGGAAGGGAAGAGTGCTGTTTTCCATCTCAGGGGTCCCACTCAAACAGGGATTCCAGTGACAGGTTCTGGGTCGGGGCACTGCCTAAACCCAACAAGGGTTAGAATTTGGGACTAGGGGCATAACAGGCCCGCTCTGTGGGCTCCTGATCCAACTCCCGAGGGGCCTTCTTTGAAAGGGGTCTCGGGCTGAGGGTCACAATGCCTGTTTGTGCTGAGCTGCCCTCCTGAGTGGGCATGGTCTTATGCGCCATGCAGCTGGCTCCACTCTGAGGGTTGGACAACCACCTCAACATCCCATTTTCCTGCCATGGGGAAGGAGGCATAGTCTTTTGTGCTTTGGGTTCCACCATGGGCAGGAATATGAGCTACGTTCTGGGGACAGGTACCTGAAAACCCAGGTTGGTTGAGATGACGGCCTCGGGCCAAGGCACTTCCCACCTGCAGGATATGGGGCCCACTCTCCACGTGGCTGACAGGAGGTAGGGGCTCGGTCTGTGTCAGATCATTCGTGCACAGGGCAGCCTATGTTATTGAAGTGATGTTGAGGGAGGGCTGTGCAGGTAGACCATCATGTAGGGTTTCTGGGCAGACCCATTGGGCACTTCTTTCTGGTGGGCAGGCAGAAAGCTGTGTTGTGGCTGCAGAATTCCCAATATGGAGGGCTTCTAGGCGTGGGGTGTGAGGATGAAAGTGCGAAAACACCAGCTACGGTTAATTTCAGGGACGAGTGCATGGGAGGTCCAATGTGCAGCTGCTGTTTCGAGATCTCTAGCACCAGAGTAGGGCAAGTGTTAGATGTCTGCTCACGCTGCAATTTGTATCCATGATGGCCAAGGAATGGTGGGGTCACCTCAAGAAGCCTTGGAGGCTTTCCCAAGCTGGAGATTGTGAGCTGCTCCGAAGAGCAAGGTGTCCTTTTATGAGACAGTGGAAGTCTGATAAGAGGGCTCCAGTGTCTCCCATATGGAAATATTCGATAGCAGAGCTCTCTGGATGCATACCTGGAAAGCCCACCTTGCATGACCATTGCAGCTGAGGAACAGGGCAGGCTTGATCCGCTGACTCTGGTTCAAAGTTCCAAGTGATTGGAATTGACGGAGGCTCTCAGTTTGATGGGTCACAATTCTGCTTGGTGTCCAGGGAGACCTTAGAATGTGGCAGGGGCTCTCGGGCCATGCAGGATTCTCCTACACTGAGGGTAGAACCCAGTTCCCAAGAGCCAAGTTACCTTCTTGGGGCAGAAGGGGTTCTTTGGTAAGGGTCAGGGACCACATGTTGGACCATATGTTGGTTTTCCAGAACAGGCCTCTGGGGACAGAGGTCTGAAAACCTAAATAAGGATCCAATGAAGTACTAGGAGCATGTCAGGTTTAATCTTCGGACTCAGGGCCATTAACCTGAGTGTGTTCCTGGAGGTACGTGCTGAAATTTTGTCAGACTGCCCATTTTTTTTCCAGAGTGGCCTATAAAATTGGAATGGGCTCAGGGACCTGGCAGGTTTCTTCTAATCTAGGAGGTTTGGGCAACTGACACGGGAAGAGTTTCCTCGGGAAAACAGGCCCAGTGATGCAGTGTGTTCCTGGAGACCCCATCCTGGAGGGCATGTGGGCCAAGGGATGGGGACCGACGTCTTCAGACCCAAATTCAAGTAAGGGTTGGGGATGAGGTGATGGCAGGCCATATCTGCAGACCCTGAGTCCGCTCCTCGGGACTTTAAATTTGGGTGGCTGGGAAGCAGAAGCACAGGCTTTTCTGTCTGGATTGTGATTGCCATGGATGGACAGGTGACCTCAATGGTCCCTGGGAGATTCTTACTCTCTGGGGCTTCTGCCCAGCTCCCAAGAGTTTGGTGTCTTTCTGGGGGAAAGGAAGAGTGCTGTTTTCCATCTCAAGGATCCTGCCCAAACAGAGATTCCAGAGAGAGGTTCTGGGTATGGGGGCTGCCTAACCCAAACAAGGGTTAGGATTTGGACCTAGGGGCATGACAGGCCCGCTCTGTGGGCTCCTGCTCCAACTCCTGAGTGGGCTTGTTTGAAATGGTTCTCAGGCTGAGGGTCAGAATGCCTGCTTGTGCCCAGCTGCACCTTCTAAGTGGGCGTGGTCTCATGCACCATGCAGCTGATTCCCACTTTGAGGGTTGGACAACCATCTCATCCAGTTTTCCTGCTTTGGGGAAGGAGGCATACACATTTGTCCTTCAGGTTGAACCATGGGCAGGAATATGAGCTACATTCTGGGGACAGGTACCTGAATACCCAGGTTGGTTGAGATGACGGCCTCTGTCCAAGGCAGGTCCCACCTGCAGGATAGGGGACCCACTATGAGAGTGGCTGACAGGAGGTCGGGGCTCAGCTTTGTCAGACAGATCATTCGTGCACAGGGCAGCCTATGATATTGGGCTGATGTTGAGGGCCATGCAGGTAGATCCTCATGGGGGGTTTCTGGGCAGACACATAGGGCACTTCTTCTTTCTGGTAGGCAGGCAGAAAGCTGTGGTGTGGCTGCAGAATTCACAATATGGAGGATTTGCCGGCGTGGAGCGTGAGGGCAGAAGTATGAAAACATCAAATACGGTTAAGTTCAGGGCCAAGCGCATGGCAGTTCCAATATGCAGTGGCTGTTTCGAGATGTCCAGCACCTGAGGAAGGGCGAATGTCAGATGTCTTCTCACGCCGGAATTTGTATCCCTGATCGCTAAGAAATGGTGGGGTCACCTCAAGAAGCCTTGGAGGCTTTCCCAAGCTGTAGCTTGCGAGCTGCTCCAAATAGAAGGGTGTCCTTCTGTGAGACAGTGGAAGTCTGATTAGAGGGCTTTAGGGTCCCCCATATGGAAATATTTGATAGCAGAGCTCTCTGAATGGATGCCTGTAAAGCCCCCCTCATGTTACCATTGCAGCCGAGGAACAGGGCAGTCTTGATCTTCTGGCTCTGGTTCGAAGTTCCAAGAGATCTGAGTTGACAGAAGTTCTCAGTCTGATGGGTCACAATGCTGCTTGGTGTCGTATATGGCGGTGGCTCTGGGGCCATGCAGGATTCTCCTACACTGAGGTTAGAACCCAGATATCAAGTGCCAAGTTACCTTCTCGGGAAAGGATGATTCTGTGTTATGGGTCTGTGACCACATGTTGAACCATATGTTGGTTCTCCAGAACAAGCCTCTGGGGACAGAGGCCTCAAAACTAAGCAAATTATCCAATGAAGACCTAGGAGCATGTCAGGTTCAATCTTCGGACTCAGGGCCATTGACCTGCATGTCTTCCTGAAGGTTCATGCTGAGGGTGTGTCAGACTGTGCATTTTTTTTCCAGAGCGGCCTATGAAACTGGAGGGGGCTCAGGGGCCTGGCAGGTTTCTCCTAATCTGGAAGGTTTGGGCAACAGAGACGGGCAGAGATTCCTCGGGAGAGCAGGCCCAGTGATGTGGTATGTTCCTGGAGGCTCCATCCTGTAGGGTAGGTGGGCAAGGGATAGGGGACCAAAGTCTTCAGACCTAAACTCGGGTAAGTGTTAGGGGCGAGGTGAGGGCAGGCCTTATCTGCAGACCCTGAGGTCAGCTCCATGGGATTTGAAATTCAGGTGGCTGGAAAGCAGTAGCACAGGCTCTTCTGTCTAGATTGTGTGTCTAGGATGGCCATGGATGGATGGGTGGCCTCAATGGTCCCTGGGAGATTCTTTCTATCTGGGAATTTTGCCCAGTTCCTGTTTTCCGTCTCAGCAGTCCGGCCTAAACAGGGATTCCAAAGACGGGTTCTGGGTCTGGGTGCTGCCTAACCCAAACAAGGGTTAGGATTTAGGACTAGGGGCATGACAGGACTGCTCTGTGGGCCGCTCCTCCAACTCCAGTGGGTTCTTGTTTGAAAGGGTTCTCAGGCTGAGGGTCACAATGCCTGTTTGTGCCTGGCTGCCCCTCCTGAGTGGGCGTGGTCTCATGCGATATACAGCTGACTCCCACTCTGAGGGTTGAACAACCATCTCAACATCCAGTTTTCCTGCCATGGGGAAGGAGGCGTACTCTTTTGGGCTACAGGTTCTGCCACAGGCAGGAATTTGAGCTACATTCTGGGGACAGGTACCTGAATACCCAGGTTGGTTGAGATGATGGCCTTGGTCCAAGGCACTTCCCACCTGCAGGATATGGGGATCGCTATCTGGGTGGCTGACAGGAGGTCGGGCTTGGGCTGTGTCAGACAGATCATTCGTGCACAGTTCAGCCTATGATATTGGGCTGATGTTGAGAAACATGCAGGTAGATCCTCATGTGAGGTTTCTGGGCAGACCAATAGGGCACTTATTCTTTCTGGTAGACAGGCAGAAGGCTGTGTTGTGGCTTCAGAATTAACAATATGGAGTATTTCCAAGTGTGGAGCGTGAAGACGGAAGTGTGAAAACATCAGCTACAGTTAAGTTCAGGGCCGAGTGCACGGGAATTACAGTGTGCTGCGGCCTATGAAATTGGAGTGGGCTAAGGGGCCTGGCAGGTTTCACCTAATCTGGAAGGTTTGGGCAACTGAGACAGGAGTTTCCTCAGGAGAGCAGGCCCAGTGATGCGGTGTGATCCTGGAGGCCCCATCCGGAGGCCATGTGGGCCATGGGATTAGGACCGAAGTCTTCAGACCCAAACTCATGTAAGGGTTAGGGGCGAGGTGATGGCAGGCCATATTTGCAGACCCTGAGGTCAGCTCCACGGGATCTGAAATTCGGGCGGCTGGGAAGCAGTAGCACAGGCTTTTCTGTCTGGATTGTGTGTCTAGGATGGCCACGGATGGATGGGTGGCCTCAATGGTCCCTGGGAGATTCTTCCTAACTGGGGATTGTGCCTGGCTCCCAAGAGTTTGCTGTCATTCTGGAGGAAGGGAAGAGTGCTGTTTCCCTTCTCAGGGTCCCGCCCAAACAGGGATTCCAAAGATGGGATCTGGGTTTGGGTGCTGCCTAAGCCAAACAAGGGTTAGGATTTGGGCCTAGGGGCATGACAGGCCCATTCTGTGGGCTCCTGGTCTAACTCCCAAGGGGACTTGTTTGAAAGGGATCTCAGGCTGAGGGTCACAATGCCTGTTTGTGCCCAGTAGCCCCTCCTGAGTGGGCGTGGTCTCATGTGCTCTGTAGCTGGCTCCCACTCTGAGGGTTGGCCAACCATCTCAACTTCCAGTTTTCCTGCCATGGGGAAGGAGGCGTAATCATTTGTGCTTTAGGTTCCGCCATGGGCAGAAACATGAGCTATGTTCTGGGGACATTTACCTGAATACCCAGGTTGGTTGAGATGATGGCCTCGGTCCAAGGCACTTCCCATCTGCAGGATAGGGGGCCAGCTACCTGGGTGCCTGACAGGAGGTCGGGGCTCCGGCTTTGTCAGACAGATCATTAGTGCACAGGGCAGTCTATGATTTTGGGGTGATGTTGAGGGCCGTGTTGGTAGATCCTCATATGGGGTTTCTGTGCAGACCCATAGGGAACTTCGTCTTTCTTGTGGGCAAGGAGAAGACTGTGTTGTGGCTGCAGATTTCCCAATATCCGGGGCTTGCTGGTGTGGAGTGTGAGGAAGGAAGTGTGAAAACACCAGCTACGGTTAAGTTCACAGTCGAATGCATGGTAGTTCCAATGTGCAGCGGCTGTTTCGAGAAGTCCAGCACCTGAGGAAGGGCGAGTGTCAGATGTCTGCTCACGCTGGAAATTGTATCCATGATGGCCCAGGAATGGTGGGGTCACCTCAAGAAGCCTTGGAGGCTTTCCCAAGCTGGAGCTTGTGAGCTGCTCCAAATAGCAAACTGTCTTTCTGTGAGACAGGGGATGCAGATAAGAGGGCTCCAAGGTCAGCCATATGGAAATATTCGATAGCAGATCTCTCTGAATGGATGCGTGGAAAGTCCACCTCCCATTACCATTGCAGCCGAGGAACAGGGCAGGCTTGATCCGCTGGCTCTCGTTCGAAGTTCCAAGTGATCTGAGTTGATGGAGGTTCTCAATCTGATGGGTCACAAAGCTGCTTGGTGTCCACGGAGACCTTAGAATATGGTGGTGGCTCTGGGGCCATGCAGTATTCTCCTACACTGAGGGTAGAAGCCATTTCCCAAGAGCCAGGTTACCTACATGGGACTGGAGGGATCTGTGGTATGGACCAGAGACCCCATGTTGGACCATTTGTTGTTTATCCAGAATAGGCCTCTGGGGAAAGAGGCCTGAAAACCTAAGGTAAGGATCCGATGAAGTCCTAGGACCATGTCAGATTCAAACTTCAGACTCAGGGCCCTTGACCCGCAAGTCTTCCTGGAGGTATGTGCTGAGGGTTTGTCAGACTGTGCTTTTTTATCCACAGCTGCCTATGAACTTGGAGTGGATCAGGGGCCTGGCAGGTTTCTCCTAATCTGGAAGGTTTGGGCAACTGAGTTGGGCAGATTTTCCTCAGGAAGGCAGGCCCAATGATGCGGTGTGTTCTTGGAGTCCCCATCCTGGAGGGCATGTAGGCCACGGGATTGCGACCGAAGTCTTCAAACCCAAACTCGGTTAGGGGTGAAGTGATGGCAGGCCATTTCTGCAGACCCTGAGGTAAGCTCCTGGGGTTTGAAATTCGGACAGTTGGGAAGCAGTAGCACAGGCTTTTCTGTCTGGATTGTGTGTCTAGGAAGGCCACAGATGGAGGTGTGGCCTCAATGGTCCCTGGGAGATTCTTCTTATCTGGGGATTCTTCCTGGCTCCCAAGAGTTTGGTGTTTTTCTGGGGGAAGGGAAGAGTGCTGCTTTACGTCTCTGGGGTCCCACTCAAACAGGGATTCCAGAGACGATTCTGGGTCTGGGCACAGCCTAATCGAAACAAGGGTTAGGATTTGGGCCAAGGGGCAGGAGAGGCCCACTCTGTGGGCTCCTGCTCCAACTCCCAAGGGGGCTTGTTTGAAAGAGGTCTCAGGCTGAGGGTCACAATGCCTGTTTGTGCCCAGCTGCCCTTCCTGAGTGGGCGTGGTCTCATGCGCCGTGCAGCTGGCTCCCAATCTGAGGGTTGGACAACCATCTCAACATCCAGTTTTCCTGCACGGTGAAGGAGGCATACTCTTTTGTACTTCAGGTTCCGCCATGGGCAGAAACATAAGCTACATTCTGGGGACAGGTACCTGAATACCCAGGATGATTGAGATGACGGCCTCCAGTCAAGCAGGTCCCATCTGCAGGAGAGGGGGCCCGCTATCTGGGTGGCTGACAGGAGGACGGGGCTTGGGCTGTGTCAGACCGATCTTTAGTGCACAGGGCAGTCTATGATATTGGGGTGATGTTGAGGGCCGTGTTGGTAGATCCTCATGCGGGGTTTTTGGGCAGACTCATATGGCACTTCTTCTTTCTGGTGGGCAGTCAGAAGGCTGTGTTGTGTCTTCAGAATTCCCAAAATGGAGGGCTTGCAGGCGTGGAGTGTGAGCACGGAAGTGTGAAAAAACCAGCTATGGTTAAGTTCATGGCTGATCGCATGGCAGTTCCAATGTGCAGCTGCTGTTTCGAGATGTCCGACACCTGAGGAAGAGCAAGTGTTGGATGTCTGCTCATGGTGGAATTTTTATCCATGATGGGACAGGAATGGTGGGGTCACCTCAAGAAGCCCTGAAGGCTTTCCCAAGCTGGAGCTTGTGAGCTGCTCCAAATAGCAAGGTGTCCTTCTGCGAGATAGGGGAAGCAGATTAGAGGGCTTCAGGGTCAGCAATATGGAAACATTCGATAGCAGATCTCTCTGAATGGATGCCTGGAAAGTCCACCTCGTGTTACCATTGCAGCCTTGGAACAGGGCAGGCTTATTCTGCTGGCTCTGTTTCAATGTTCCAAGTGATCTGAGTTGACAGAGGTTCTCAGTCTTATGGGTCACAATGCTGCCTGATGTCCAGGGAGACCTTAGAATGTGGCAGTGACTCTGGGGCCATGCAGGATTCTCTTACACTGAGGTTAGTAGCCATTTCGCAAGAGCCAGGTTACCTTCTCAGGACAGGAGGGGATCTGTGATATAGGTCAGGGACCACAAGTGGACCACATGTTGGTTTTCCAGAAGAGGCCTCTGGGGACAGAGGCCTGAAAACCTAAGCTAAGGATCTGATGAAGTCCTAGGAGCATGTCAGGTTTAATCTTCGGACTCAGGACCATTGACTTGTGTGTCTTCCTGGAGGTAGGTGTTGTGGGTGTGTCAGACTACATTTTTTCCAGAGAGGCCTATGAAAGTGGAGTGGGCTCAGGGACCTGGCAGGTTTCTCCTAATCTGGACCATTTGGGCATCTGAGATAGGAAGCATTTCCTCGGGAGAGCAGGCCCTGTAATGCGGTGTTACTGTAGGCCCCATCCTGGAGGAAATGTGGGACACGGTATTGGGACAGGGGTGTTCGGACCCAAATCGGGTAAGTGTTGGGGGCGAGGTGATGGCAGGCCATATCTGCAGACCCTGAGGTCAGCTCCTCGGGATTTGAAATTCGGGTGGCTCAACACCCAAAGAACAAATAATCCAATCAAGAAATAGGCAGAGGACATGAACAGACGTTTCTGCAAAGAAGACATCCAGATGGCCAACAGACACATGAAAGAGTGCTCCATATCACTCGGCATCAGGGAAATACAAATCAAAACCACAGTGAGATATCACCTCACACCAGTCAGAATGGCTAAAATCAACAAGTCAGGAAATGACAGATGCTGGCGAGGATACGGAGAAAGGGGAACCCTCCTACACTGTTGGTGGGAATGCAAGCTGGTGCAACCACTCTGGAAAACAGCATGGAGGTTCCTCAAAATGTTGAAAATAGAACTGCCCTATGACCCAGCAATTGCGCTACTGGGAATTTACCCTAAAGATACAAACATAGTGATCCAAAGGGGTACGTGCACCCGAATGTTTATAGCAGCAATGTCCACAATAGCCAAACTATGGAAAGAACCTAGATGTCCATCAACAGATGAATGGATCAAGAAGAGTGGTATATATACACAATGGAATACTATGCAGCCATCAAAAGAAACGAAATCTTGCCATTTGCGACAATATGGATGGAACTAGAGCGTATCATGCTTAGCGAAATAAGTCAAGCGGAGAAAGACAACTATCATATGATCTCCCTGATATGAGGGAGTGGTGATGCAACATGGTGGCTTAAGTGGATAGGAGAAGAATCCATGAAACAAGATGGGATAGGGAGGGAGACAAACCATAAGTGACTCTTAATCTCACGAAACAAACTGTGGGTTGCTGGGGGGAGGGGGGTTGGGAGAAGGGGGTAGGGTAATGGACATTGGGGAGGGTATGTACTTTTGGGTAAATTGGAAGGGGAGATGAACCATTAGAGACTATGGACTCTGAAAAACAATCTGAGGGGTTTGAAGTGGCGGGGGGGTGGGAGGTTGGGGTACCAGGTGGTGGGTATTATAGAGGGCACGGCTTGCATGGAGCACTGGGTGTGGTGAAAAAATAATGAATACTGTTTTTCTGAAAATAAATAAATTGGAAAAAAAAAGAAATTCGGGTGGCTGGGAAGCAGGAGCACTGGCTTTTCTGTCTGGACTGTGTGTCTAGGATGGCCACGGATGGATGGGTGGCCTCAATAGTCCCTGGGAGATTCTTTCTATCTGGCCATTCTGTCCAGCTCCCAAGAGTTTGTTGTCTTTCTGGGGGAAGGGAAGAGTGCTGTTTTCCGTCTCAGGGTTCCCGCCCAAACAGGGATTCCAGAGACGGGTTCTGGGTCTGGGTGCTGCCTAACCCAAACAAAGGGTAGGACTTGGGCCTATGGGCCTAACAGGCATGCTCTGTCATCTCCTGCTCCAACTCCTGAGGAGGATTGTTTGAAAGGGGTCTCGGGCTGAGGGTCACAATGCCTGTTTGTGCCCAGTTGCCCCTCCTGAGTGGGCGTGGTCTCATTAGTCATGCAGCTTGGTCCCACTCTGACGTTGGACAACCATCTCAACATTCAGTTTTCCTTCCATCAGGAAGGAGGCATACTCTTTTGTGCTTCAGGCTCCGCCATGGGCAGGAATTTGTGCTACGTTCTGGGGACAGTTATCTGAATACCCAAGTGGGTTGAGATGACGGCCTTGGTCCAAAGCAGGTCCAACCTTCATGATATGGGACCCGCTATCCGGGTGGCTGACAGGAGGTCCGGTCGTGGGCTGTGTCATCAGATCATTCATGCACAGGGAAGCCTATGATATTTGGGTGATGTTGAGGGCCGTGCAGTTAGATCCTCATGTGGGGTTTCTGGGCAGACCCATAGGGCACTTCTTTCTGGTAGGCATGCAGAAGGCTGTGTTTTGGCTGCAGAATTCCCAATATGGAGGGCTTTCAGGCATGGAGTGTGAGGACAGAAGTGTGAAAACACCAGCTACTGTTAAGTTCAGGGCCGAGAGCATGGCAGTTCCAATGTGCAGCGGCTGTTTCGAAATGTGCAACTCCTGAGGAAGGGCGAGTGTCAGATGTCTGCTCAAGCTCGAATTTGTATCCATAATGGCAAGGAATGGTTGGGTCGCCTCAAGAAGCCTTGGAGGCTTTCCCAAGCTGGAGCTTGTGAGCTGCTCCAAATAGCAGGGTGACTTTTTGCGAGACAGAGAAGCAGATTAGAGGGCTCCAGGGTCAGCCATATGGAAATATTCGATAGCCGAGCCCTCTGAATCGAAGCCTGGAAAGCCTAACTCACATTACCATTGCAGATGAGGAACAGGGCAGGCTTGATCAGCTGGCTCTGTTTCGACGTTCCAAGTGATCTGAGTTGACGGAGATTCTCAGTCTGATGGGTCACAATGCTGCTTGGTGTCCATGGAGATCTTAGAATGTGGCGGTGGCACTGGGGCCATGCAGAATTCTCCTATACCGCAGGTAAAAGCCAGTTACTAAGAGTCCGGATACGTTCTCAGGACAGGAGGAGTTCTGTGGTATGGGTCAGGGACCACATATTGGACCATATGTTGGTTTTTCAGAACAGGCCTCTGGGGACAAAGGCCTGAAAACCTAAGCTAAGGATCTGATGAAGTCGTAGGAGCATGTTAGGTTCAATCTTCGGACTCAAAGCCATTGACCTGCGTGTTTTCCTGGAGGTAGGTGCTGAGGGTGTGTCAGACTGTGCATATTTTTCCAGAGTGGCCTATGAAATGGGCGTTGGCTCATGGACCTGGCAGGTTTCTCCTAACCTGGAAGGTTTGGGCAACAGAGATAGTCAGAGTTTCCTCAGAAGATCAGGCCCAGTGTTGTGGTGATTTCCTGGAAGCCACATCCTTGAGGGCACGTGGGCCATGGGATTGCGACTGAAGTCTTCAGACCCAAACTTGGGTAAGGGTTAGGGGCGAGGTGATGGCAGGCCTTATCTGAAGACCCTGAGGTCAGCTCCTCGGGATTTAGAATTTGGGCAGCTGGGAAGCAGTAGCACAGGCTCTTCTGTCTTGATTGTGTGTCTAGGATGGCCATGGATGGACGGGTGGCCTCAATGGTCCCTGGGAGGTGCTTCCTATCTGGGTAATTCTGCCCAGCTTCGAAGAGTTTGGTGTTTTCTTGGGGGAAACTAAGAATGCTGTTTTCCATCTCAGGAGTCGCAGCAAAACAGGGATTTCAGAGATTGTTTTTGGGTCTGGGCGCCTGGATAATCCCAGCAAGATTTAGGATTTGTGCTACGGTCATGAGAAGCCCTCTCTGTGGGCTTTTAGTCATGCACCTGAGTGGCCTTGATTTAAAGGGTCTCAGGCTGAGTGTCACAATGCCTGTTTGTGCACAGCTGCCCCTCCTGAGTGGGCGTGGTTTCATGCGCCATGCAGCTGGCTCTCACTCTGAGGGTTGGAGAACCATCTCAACATGCAGTATTCCTGCATGGGGAAGGAGGCGTACTCTTTTGTGCTTTATGTTCCCCCCGGCAGGAATTTGAGCTACGTTCTGCGGATGACATGAATACCCAGGTTGGTAGAAATGACGGCCTCAGGGTAAATCAGATCTGACCTGCAGGATATGGTGTCCGCTATCTGAGTGGCTGACAGGAGGTCGGAGCTCAGACTGTGTCTCTCAGGTCATTAGTGCACATGGCGGCCCATGTATTGGGGTGCCGATGAGGGCCGTGCACGTGGATCCTCACGTGGCTTTTCTGGGCAAACCCATAGGGCAGTTCTTCATTCTGATGGGCAGGCAGAAGGCTGCTTTGTGGCTTCTGAATTCCCATTATGTCGGACTTGTTGGCGAGCAGTGTGAGGATGGAAGTCTGCAAACACTAGTTCCGGTTAGTTCAGTGCCGATTGCATGGAAGCTCCAAGGAATAGCAGCTGTTTAGAGATCTCCAGCAGCTGAGAAAGGACGAGTGTCAGATTTCTTCTCACGTTGGAGATTATATGCATGATCCAACAAATGGTGGGGTGGCCTCAAGGAACGTTGGAGGCTTTCCCAAGCTGGGGCTTGTGAGTTGCTCCAAACATCAAGGTGCCATTCAAAGAGACAAAGGAAGTCTGGTTAGAGGGCTCTAGGTTCCCAGATATGGAAAGATTCGACAGCAGTGCTCTCTGACTGGATGCCTGAAAAGCCCTACTCGCGGTAGAAATGCAGCCGAGGAACTGGGCAGGCTTGATCCGAAGGCTGTGATTTGAAGTTTCAAGCGATCTGGGTTGATGGAGGTTCTCAGTCTGATGGGTCACAATGCTGCTTAGGTTTCCAAGGAGACATTAGTATGTGGCTGTGGCCCTGGGGCCATGCAGGATTCTCCTGCACTGAGGGTTGCACCAAGGTCCCAAGAGCCAGGTTACCTTCGTGGGACTGGAAGGTTTCTGTTGTATGGCTCAGGGACCACATGTTAGACCATATGTTGGTTTTCAAGAACAGGCTTCTGTGGACACAGACCTGAAAACCTAAGCCAAGGATCCAATGAGGTACTAGAGGCATGTCATGTTCAGTCTTCGGACTAAGGGACAATGACCACCTGCGTTTCTTCCTGGAGGTATGTGCTGAGGATGTGTCAGACTATGCATTTTCTTCCAGAGCGGCCTATGATATTGGTGTGTGCCCAGGGGCCTTGCAGGTTTCTCCTAATCTGGAGGGTTTGGGGAACTGAGACAGGCAGATTTTCCTCGGGAGAGTGGGCTTAGTGATGTGGTGTGGTTCTGGAGGCCCCATCATGGAGGGCATGTGGGTCAGGGCTTTGAGACGGAAGTCCTTAGACCCAAACTCATGTAAGGGTTATGGTCTAGGTGATGGCAGGCCATATCTGCAGGCCCTGAGGTCTGCTCATTGGGATTTGAAATTTGGGCACCAGGAAGGCAGTAGTACAGACTTTTCTGTCTGGATTTTGTGTCTAGGATGGCCACAGAATGGGCGGGTGGCCTCATGGGTCCATGGGAGCTTCTTCCTATCTTGGGATTCTTCCTGAATCCCAAGAGTTTGGTGTCTTTCTGGGGGAAAGAAAGAGGGCTGTTTTCTATCTCAGGAGTTCCGGCCAAATAGGGGTTCTAGAGATGGGTTCTGGGTCCGGATGCCAAGATAACCCCAGGAAGGTTTAGGATTTGGTCAATGGGTATGAGAAGCCTGCTCTGTGGGCTCCGAGTCATGCTCCCGTAGGGGCTTTTTTGAAAAAGGTCTCAGTCTGAGGGTCATAATGCCTGATTGTGCCCATCTGCCCCTCCTGAGTGGGTGTGGTCTCACAAGCCATGCAGCTGGCTCCCACTCTGAGGGTTGGACAACCATCTCAACATCCAGTTTTCCTGCATGGGGAAGGAGGCATACTCTTTTGTGCTTTAGGTTCCCCCTGGGAAGGAATGTGTGCTACATTATGGGGACAAGACATGAATACCCAGGTTGGTTGAGATGATGGCATCGGGCCGTATCTAGTTTTTCTGGGGGGAGGGAAAAGTGCTCTTCTCTGCCTCAGGGGTCCCACCCAAACAGAGATTCCAGAGATGGGTTCTGGGTCTGGGTGGCTGAATAACCCCACCGAGGATTAGTATTTGGGCCTAGGGGCATGACAGGCCTGTTCTGTGGGCCCCTGGTTGAGCTCCCGAGGGAGCTTGTTTGAATGGGGTCTCAGACTGAGGGTCTCAATGCCTGTTTGTGCCCAGCTACCTCTCCTGAGTGGGTGTGGTCTCATGGGCCATGCAGCTGGCTCCCAGTCTGAGGATTGGACAACCATCTCAACATCCAGTTTTCCTGCCATGGGGAAGGAGGAGTAATCTTTTGTGCTTCAGGTTCCCCCATGGTCATGCATTTGAGCTAAGTTCTGGGGACAGGTACCTGAATCCCCAGGTTTGTTCAATATGATGGCCTCAGATCAAGGCAGGTCCCACCTGTAGGAAATGGGGCCCGCTGTCTGTGTGTCTGACAGGAGGTCGGGGCTCGGGCTGTGTCAGACAGAGTATTAGTTCACAGGTAGGCCTATGAAATTGGGGTGACATTGAGGGCCATGCTGGTGAATCCTTATGTGAAAATTCTGGACAGACCCATAGGGCATTTCTTCTTTCTCGTGGGCAGGCAGAAGGCTGTGTTGTGTCTCCAGGATTCCCAATACGGAGGGCTTGTTGGCAAGGAGTGTGAGGAAGGAAGTCTGAAAACACTAGGTCTGGTTAAGTTCAGTGCAGAGTGCATGGCAGTTCCAATATGCAGTGGCTGTTTCGAGATCTCCATCACCTGAGTAAGGGTGAGTGTCAGATGTCTGCTGATGCTGGAGTTTGTATCCATGATGGCCAACAAATGGTGGGGTGGCCTCAAGAATCCTTGGAGACTTTTCCAAGTTGGAGCTTGTGAGCTGCTCCATACAGCAAGTTGTTCTTCTGTCGGACAGGGGAATTCTGGTTAGAGGGCTCCATGGTCCCCCATATAGAAAGATTCAATAGCTGATCTCTCTGAATGGATGCCTGGAAAGCCCACCTTGTGTTACCACTGCAGCCGAGGAACAGGGCAGGCTTTATCTGCTGGCTCTGGTTCAAAGTTCCAAGTGATCTGAGTTGATGGAGTTTCTCAGTCTGATAGGTCACAGTGCTGCTTGGTGTCCAGGAAGATTTTAGAATGTGGCGGTAGCTCTGGGACCATGCAGTATTCTCCTACCCTGAGGGTTGGACCCAGTTCCCAAGAGACAGGTTTCCTTTTCGGGACAGGAGAGGCTCAGGGACCACAAGTTGGACCATAGGTTGGTTTTCCAGAACAGGCCACTGGGACAGAGGCCTGAAAACCTAAGCTAGGGTTCCAATGAGGTCCTCGGGGCAAGTCAGGTATAATCCTTGGATCAGGGCCATTGACCTGCATGTCTTCCTGGAGGTAGGTGCTGAGTGTGTGTCAGACTGTGCATTTTTTCCAAAGCGGCCTATGAAATTGGGGTGGTCTCAAAGTCCTTGTAGGTTTCTCCTAATCTGGAGGGTTTGGGCAACTTAGACGGGTAGAGTTTCTTTGGAGAGTAGGGTCAGTGATGCATTGTTATTCTGGAGGTCCCATCCTGGAGGGCATGTCGGTCAGGGCTTTGGGATCAAAGTCTTCAGACAGAAACTCGGGTAAGGGTTAGGGGCGAATTGTTGGCAGGTCTGCTCTGCAGACCCCGAGGACCGCTCCTTGGGATTTGAAATTTGTTTGGGTGGGAGGCAGTAGCACAGGCTTTTCCATCTGGAGTGTTGTCTAGGATGGCCACAGAACGGAGGGGTGGCCTCATGGGTCCATGGGAGTTTCTTCCTATCTGTGAATTCTGTCCATCCCCGAAAGTTTGGTGTCTTTCTGGGGGAGGGAAGAGTGCTGTTTTCCGTCTCACGGCTCATGGCTGGTCATGGGCACAGGGATCTGAGTTTACTCGTTACTTCCAGCCTACCATAATTGGTGGAGACTTGCTCTGTTTAGGCCAAGCTGTTCCAGACCTTGTAAGGAACCCCTTGTCTTCCTCACCTCCGCAACTCTCTGGTTATTCTCCCTCTGCAACTCCTCACTTCTTGTATTCTTTATAATAAATAAAATCCTAAAATAATAAATAAAAGATTGAGCATAAAGATGTATATGTAGGCCTTCAAAACCTGAATGAAACAATCTCCTATATGTATTTGCCATCTTTCCTCTAGTGCTGATGGTTTCAGAGGTGCAAGACAACCCATGGAGTGAGAAGGCCCATGGTGGAGGGACTCTTAGTTGTGTTGTTTGAAAGACAACACGAAAGAACTTTGTCTCCAAACGGAAGATTCACTCAGTACTCTCATGTGGGGAAATTTATGGTCATATGCTACCAAAGTGTGGGGAGTTATTTGGTAATTCAGCATAACACAATATTCCTACATCGTGTTGAAATTGACAAATAAACTTCAATCATTAACATCCTAAAACTTATGCAATATGACCAAAGAAGCACCCGGTCTCCTCAGCTGGTATTGACTCTGGCACTTGAACTCAGGTTCATGAGTTTGAGCCCAACGTGGAACATAGAGTTTCCTTGGCGGGGTGGGGGGGATGTCTTACACATGACGAACATCAAATAGCCTTCGGCAGTAGATCTGGACAATGGTGGGCTAGATCCTCTAGCCTGTTCATTCAGCCACTGGGCCCTAAGCACTCAGATGGTGTCAGTGTTTATCAGGCAACCAGTTTCTCCCTCTAGGAGCTCAGGCTCTAGAGGGGAAGATGGACAAACATGAACCAAAAACGTTAATGAAAAGAGCATTTTCCCCATAAGAAAAGAGCAAGAAACTCTAACTGGGTCCTGAGCTCCACCAGGTGAGGGGTGTGAGAAGGCGGTGCTGAGATGAAATTGGGAATTCCTATGGCAGGAAAAGAAGGAGACAGTCCTGCTCAAATCAGAGTATATTTATCCTGGCAGAGGGCACCATGGTGCAGAGGATTGAAAATAATATGATGTTCCTGCAGTGACGTTAGAAATAAGGCCAGGGGGATTGGCAGAAGCTGAGGAGAGGAGCAGGGAAGTAGGGGAGGAGGGCTAAGGCCTGGGGCAGGTGGACAGTATCAGTACCCTGCTCCTAGTTATGTGTGAACACATGACCCCACACTCAGTGGTTTAACCAAGAAACAATTTCTCACAGTCTTAGAGGATCAGGTATCCATGAGTGCCCAGCTAGAGGCCCCTGCCAGAGCTTCTCAGAATTTTGGTGCTGTTGAAAAACACCAAGGCAAAACCTGATTCACTGAGAACCCCAGCTCACTTATGGATGTTGGCAGGATTCAGTCTGTCTCAAAGGCCTGAGTTCTTCTGTTGGCTGTTGTCCTTCATTGGGATGTAATGTGCACATATCTGGGTCATGGTTCCACATATGGGCTATGGGATTGTACTCCTGAGTGAAGATCTGAGAGAGAATAGGGTTCAGAGTCAGCATTGGACTGGGCAATGAGTGTTTATAACTAAATATCAGAAAGGGCTTGTGGGTCATGTTGCTATGTTCTGTGGAATGGTATGAATCACTAAGTCCAGACCACATTCCAGGTGACAGGGTTACACAAAGATGTACAAACAGGATATGGGATTTCAGGGAACCACTGAGAGGAGAAGGTGAAGACCTCTACAGGGTTAGGGCATTGCCCAGAATGGTTAGAAGGCTGAACAAGGCATGAACCCAGCTCTTTAAGTGTCCTCAAAGTAGGGACATCAGATGCATGTAGCCATTCTCTGGAGGGCTCTGGGGAAAGTTGTGCTGAAAGAAGTGGCCACAGACCACTTATACCAGAGATGGTATAAGGGTGAGTGTGCACCTTGATATCCTAGGTAGGAGGCATTCCAGAAAGTTCTTGTCTGAGGGGAAGCCCAGCTTATGGCAACACACTGAGTGGAACCCTATCTGCATCACACCCATTGGAAAGAAGTTACTGGCTCTCAGTACAGGGTATGCAGTCTCTAGGTATAAGGGTAAATTCTGAACTTCTAGGCCAAGGCTACAACCCCTTCTTGCTTTTAAAATTAGAAAGCATATGATCATGGGAAGTTATTACCCACCCCTCTATAGGTGAGGCTGTCACCTGCTGTGACTCCAGAATTTGAGCACTGATGAACACATGTGTACATACATGAGAGAGTGTGCATGTATACACACACACACACACACACACACACACACACACACACACACTCCAGTGGGAACTGTAGAGTGAGATTTGACCAATAGAAGACCTAGAGAAGATAAGAAGAGGAAGAAAATATGGCTAGAGCTATTTCTTGCATGTGACACCATTCCTCCATTATCACAGATATTATCCCACATATGCCTGTGGACATCTGGAGGAAGTCCATGCTAGAATCATCGTTATTGTACAGACAAGATGCAGACCACCAGTGACAGGGATGGTGGCTTATCCAGGAACACAAACAGATAAGATTAGAGAGATGTTCTGAAGACACGTGTGTTTCCAAGCTGGGGCCCTGGCTGTTCCCAGACCTACCTTAGGGGCCTGTGGAGAGGGGTGTGTTGGTATTAATGTGTACAGATGTCTCCTTGCATTCAGAATGGAGATGAGCAGATGGCAACCCTGAGCACTGTTTTTGTAGGTGTCAATCCAGGAGGGGACTGGGGTAGGTGATCTCTGGCAGTGAAGTTACTTCCTTGACTACAGACCCCAACAGAATTTGGAACCCCCACAAACAGGCTTCAACATTCTAGTGTAATCCAGCTCCACAGTTACTTGGCTAGAGACATCCAATATGTTCTCCTGCTGTTTGACTATTTCCCAGGACTCTGGCTCCCAGAAAACCCAGGGGAATGGCTCTTTCACATGCTGCAGATATCGGCTCAAACCTCATGGGCAAAGCCTCAGGACATTTGGCAGGAGGCTCGATAAGGTAACACAGAACAGCTAATGCCAGGACAAGCCACACCTCTGAGCCATCCCAGGGTAGCCTCGTCCTCTCCTCTGGAACTTCTGGCAAAAAGGGATATGTAGGGGTTCCTGCAGCTCAGATGGAGGGGGTTGCAAGATAATGGATACACTGATGATGCCTTTATGTTCACACCAATGTCATGGTGGGCAGGGTGGAATGGATTCCTGAGGTGCTTCTTACCTCTCTCAGAGGTCATACAGGGCCCTGAAGCTGTGTCACATTTCTCTCCTTGGTCGAGCTGTGTGTACTGGGGTGTGGTGTGTCTGGAATGGAGTGCCCTGGGACTGAGGACCAGGAGAGGCAGCCAGATAGGGCTCTGAAGCCTCCTTTCTGATTGCTGGGCACTGTCTTTAAAGAGCTGCACACAGGAGATCTGAGAGGAGCTAAATGTTGAGATCCTCTTCTCTACTTCCTTGAAGTACATAAGGTGCCCCCAAATGCCAAAAGAGTCCAGCGCTGGCTCAGGGTGAGTGTAGGTGCTGGGGATATCCATCCGCCAGGGTCCCAGTGGAGCAGAAAGAGACCTCTGTCCCAGAGGCCAGACTAGTACTGCGGTGTGCTCCCTCCTGCAGTCCTGAACCCACATGAATCTGCATCACAATCTCCTCTTCAAAATTGCCCTCATTTCCCTGACCATACCTGGGCCAGATGTAAAGTCATTATCCACATATTTGTAATAATATCAGAGTTTTAAACATAGTTTAAAAGTTATGTCTCATGCCATTAAACTATGTCTCATGCCATTCATCTAGAATCCATGTGCTCCCAGGTGTTCCCACTGACCTGATAGTCCTCCCCAAGTTCTGCAAGCATTGCACATGATCATGGTGAGTTGGGAGACTTTTACCCAAAGGGACTTTTTGCCAATGTCTCTTGCTCTGCCTTTCAGTTTAGAGGAAACACATTCCTGGGGCCCCTCCAGGGTCAGGATCAGGGACTTCATTCTGCTGCACAACTTTCCAGAAGGCCTATCTTTTGGCACAGCCACTGTGCCCTTCAATGATGCAGGACTTTGATGTGATTCTCTTTTGTTGCTAAATCATAGGGCACCACTAAACATCCTACATGCCATAATACCCTTAGCTGTCTCACTTAAAAAAATGTCTCTGTGTTCTCATCCCAAGGATGGAATCTGTTATCAGAAACCACAGGATCAATGCCGTTCATGCAGAGGGTTGCCATCAATACTCAGTTCACAATCTAACCTGAGATACTATCAATGTCAGACTTTACGGACTTCAATTCTTTGTATGTCTAACAAGAAAGGTTTTTTTCTATTTTTCCTTGAATATTTGTTAATTGATTGGTTGATTGACTTATTTGAGAGAGGCAGGGGGAGGGTGGGGAGAAGTAGAGTGGGAGACGGTATCCTCAAGCCATCGCTGCCCTAAGTACACAGCCCTACAAGGAGTTCTATCTCAAGAAATAGTGATCATGACCTGATCCAAAACTATGACTCCTAGGCTTAAGCCAAGAAACCACCCAGTCACCTGATTGTTTTTATGACTGTGGGACCCCTTTTCCCACCTCTTGACATAAGTCACTGGCATCTTGGGGTTTCGATCTGTGCCCCAATCCCTAACCCCCCTTGTGGTTACAGAACTGACTCATATCTCCTTTGTTTCACATGAGGTGAAAAATGGATCAATGATGAGAATTAGTGAGACCTGTGTGCTATGGACAAATTGGGCCAACCTGCTAAAGAAGCAAATACAACATTTGGTGACTGATTTCCTAGGAAGGGAATTCATCTATGCCTACATGTTCCTGGGCACATACCAAGCCATTGCCACCACCCAGGAGGTGTTGGACTTCCTGTTTGGAAGGTGAGCACCCTGTCTCTAACAGCCCAATTGGATTTGGCCACCACATTCTGTGAGTCTTGGAAATGTCCCCAAACTTCCTGAGCCTCAGTTTGCTCCTCTGACTGGGCCAGAGTTACGTTAGGGACTTACAGAGTCTTGAAAGGAAAGTGCACCTGGATGCCTGGGCCTGTGCAAAGATCTTCTAGAGAGCCTGTAGTTGTACTAAGTTATTATTATTCTGCTTGCCATGATGAAGGCTCTGCCTTCACTGCCTATCACTATGACCTTGAGTTGGGCTGTTTTGCCATTTGAAAGAGAGAGCTGAGACTCCATTTGGGGTCTTTGTCTGGGTGAAAGCTGAGATCCCCGGGGTTCAGAGGTGTTCCCAGGCCCACTCAGATACCTGTGATGGGATGGTTGGGGCCCTTTCATTCTGCAAGTATTCAGGAAGCCCCACTAGGTGCAGGTGCTACTCTAGGACTTGACTGTGATCACCGGGCAGAGCATAAAGTAGCTCAAATCTCCGTAGTAGTCAGGATTCAGATAGTGATGCTGGACACAATAAGAGGTAGTATCCACAGGATATTTCATGTGATGTCCCCTGGCCTCCTCTAGATATGGGTGCATTTCCTCCAGCTGTGATGAAGTCGTCATAGCCCAGAAGCAGTGAAACATGAGTGATCTTCAGCTGATGCAGGAGGGCCTTCCCTCTCCACCAGAGCAGCAAGGGGCCTGAGTTGGAGGGACTCTTGGATCCTCATCACACATCTTTGATTCCTCCTTAAGGGTGAAGGTCGGAGAGTTTCTTCTGGAGAAAGGAAGGAACTCAGGAGAGCTGTAGGTGTGGGTACCGTGGGAGAGCAGAGTAGAAGGGAGGACAGTCTTAGCCCCTAATAGAGTCATTCCCCATCAACATGACATCCCACACGTGTCTCTATCCCAATCCTGGGACCTAGAAGAAAGTCTGTGGAAACCAGAACACTCAGCAGTATGTAGGAACCTGGTCACTGGGTGCTCAGAGGGTGCTCAGGAGACCCAGTGAAAGGATATGGACCAGATATTCCAAACCCTGTGGGAGATTAGTGACAGTAGAAGGAGACCCCCTCATGGCACCTAGTGAAAGAGGCAGCACATGGGCACAAGAGATAATGTTTAAAGTATTGGGAGGATCCTGGGAAGACCTGGCTAGAAACAGAGTCCATTTGCTCCCTCCTTTGTTGGATCTTCAGAGAGCAGTTCTGTGTTCATTGAGGGTAATTAAGAGGCTAGATACCACCCCTCCTTGGGCACATGCAGTTGAATTCAAATGGCAAATTCACAAGGAGATAGACTAAAGAGTGTGTCCAGATCCACCATGTAGGGCCGAAATGGTCTCACCATTCATCAAGATCTCCCATGCATTGAGTCTCTCCCCAGCCTGTCGTCTGTAACCAGACCTGTCTCAGGCAGTATTGCCAGATCACAGGTGGACAAGGAATAGGATTGGTCTCTGACAGGAGATTTATGCCCAGGTTCCCACAGATTTCCCTAGGATATTCGTTTGGGAGGGTGCCCTGTCTTCTGAATCCTCTTCTTAACTGTCTATCCCTGAGGTCAGCTCCTACATCTTGAACACATGGTTAGAAAAACATTCTGAACATTTTTACAGACCCCAGAATTTTTCAGCCTGAATATGCTACTGCCATACATGAAGCTCAGAATGCCAGGCTCAGATATGGAGTACCGTTCCCAGCTTCTGCTCACACAGTTGCAGCACCTTGAGCCCACGGAGCCAGAAGCTTTGGGTGAGAAGGACTGGTGTTGACTGATGTGGGCCTGAGGAAGAGACAGGGTGGGCCACACTGAGCAAGCCTCCGTGGAGTGCAGTCAGGCAGAGAATAGTAAATAGTCTCAGATCCTGGTCCCGGTGGTCTTTAGTCATGGAGACTTCACAAGGATTGGTTCTTGGATGCAGGCAACATTAAGTGGCGGGGAAAGTTTCCTTTATTTAGAAGGGGCATGGGAATTCAGTCATGCTGATGATATTTTCCCTTCATGGAGCTTCAGCGCCAGGCCCAGAGAAACAGCCTGAACAACATCAGGAACTCGGCCCAGCTCCCACTGTGACAACTGCTGTACCTTTGGAGACAATGGTGGCCCCAACTCTCCCTAGTGCTGGAGCTCACACTTTAATAAGAATGGTGACAATACCTGCCCTTTTTGGGACCAGTGCAGGTGGTAGTCAGGGCTCTAATTCACTCTTCTGAGATGGAAGAGCCACCAGCTGTTTTGCCTGACACAGAGGTCCAGCAGGGCCTACCCTCTGCTATTGAGGTCAAGAAGGGCTTAAGCCAGCACCAGTCTCAGTGGAACAACCCCCCTCAGCTCCCAAGCAGCAGCTCTTTCTGGCTGGAATCCCAAGGATGGTATCCCCTCCTCTATCATTGCTCTCTTTGTAATTTTTGTGTTTTGTATACACTTGTATAATGGCTTAATGGATTTTGTTCTTTAAATAAAGTAGAATTTGAGTTTACATAAAATTTTACTATGCTCCTTTTCGATGGTATATGGAGGTGCCATTAAGCACTTTAAGAGCACTGCACAACCATTTACTTGAGGAACATTTCTATCACAGAGAAATCTGGGATATATATCACTCACTGCTCATTCCCTCACCCCAGTCCTGGCAATTCACTGCTTTTCTCTCTGACTTTGGTACTTTACTTTATCTGGGGTTTTTCATGTGCCTGGTATCCTACATTATGGTCTTCTCTGTCTGGCTAGAGAACATAGGAAAGATTAAAAAACCGTTTTTTTTACAATTTTTTTAATAAAAATAGACATTTTATTAAACCAGATGTTTCTGAAACAGCAATGATCTTGGGAAGGCCCCAAATGAACTACTATCATTATCTGGAATTGTGTTTCCTTTCATAAGGATAACTTGAAAGGCAGAAACCAGGGAAATGTCTGGGCCCATGAGACACCTTTTAATTATTTCATTTTCCTGCATAGGCCATGTTTAAACTACTTTAATGGGCATGTTATATAAATATTAACATTACATCTTAAATATTCCAATTTTTTCTAGAGTCAGGAAATAAAGTAAATAGTTCTTTAGGTTTAGGCGGACTATATTTATGTATTAAAATAATGATTTAAACATGAATAAATGAAGACAAATTCCTTTCTCCATGAAATAATAACTTATAATGGATGGTGTCTAGCTTCCATGTATTTCCCTCTGGATTTAGTGTGTGCTTACTTCCACACATGTGTGTGTGCAAAGACGGAGTGTGTGGCAGAGAGAGTTTTAGTGCTGGGCTCTTGTTCTACCTGATGTCCCTAGAGTGGATAGACATGGTCACTTCTGTCCCCTTGGACATTCTCAGTGACAGCACTCAAAGCACCATTTGTTGAACAACTGAGCCATTTCCAATGATCTGACTCACATCATTAAAGTAATAAGTACATCTGTTTCATAAATCTCTGTTCTTTATGTCTGATTCCTATAAACACCATTTCTGGAACACACTATAACCACATTTTTGGAGGACATGCTGCAGTCTCCTCTATCTACGCTCTCTTTATCCAGTGGAAGCTTTCCTTGGGAAAGGAGGAGTATCGAGTCTATAGATGAGATTTGAAACCATAAGGAGGAGAATCCAGCAGTGAGCCCATCGGTAGTGGGAGTTACCATAGAGGATGGAAGAGCTTTCCCACACCCCCTCCTGTGTCATCCCCAACAAGCATCCCTGCCCCATATCCTGGAACACACATCACCCAGGCCCTGTCTGGTGGTATGCTCCAGCCACTCCAGCCCCTTGTGCTCTATAACTCAGATTCTAACCTGAGCAACCACGCCCTGCTCCAGGTCAGCAGAGGAGTACAGACCAGGCCACTCCTATCAGGTTGCTCCCTATATTTCCTGGCTGGACCACATCCTCTGAGGGAACAACCTCTAAGGAAAGTGCAGGTCGGTGAGTTACAGACTTGTGTTCATCCAGATGTAGTTCTAGTGGCAACAGCAAAAGCCATTTGAACCTGTGTGAACAAGAGAGGCACTTACAAAGCACATTGGCTGCTCATGGAAGCTGCAGAATGGAGAGAGGCTCTACCAAGTGTTTTGACACTCCATATAGGTTGCTCACAGCCCTCAGGCTCCCCTAGACATGACCCCATACCCCTGCCAGCCCGAACCTCGTTATCCCTCAAATTCAGCTTGTGTGAGAGAGTAGACTGTGATTCCAGCTTAAGAAATCTTGTGAGAAGAAGGGGGAGATCCCTCTCTTCTTTCAATGTTGGGTAAGGGGCGTCCACATAATCTGAAGCTACTGGAGAAGCCATGGTAATAATCCCTGCGATCTCTGCCACAAGATGGAGCAAACCAGGAACAGAAGGTACATATTCATAGAGAGGACATCTGGGGCTCTCCCTTCAGGAAGAGAAACACCAATAAATGGGGACTCAGTGAGAAAGGAGAGTTCTGACACTTGAGGAAGGGCTGCCATGGGCTGGGGCACTGCCCTATTGGTCAGGGGAACAGGTTCTGTGTAGGTTTGTAGGGAGTGGTCAGGCTTTATCCTACCAACAGGTCCATCAAAAAACAAATTCACATCCAGAAAATACTTTCAACTCTGACCATCAAAAGGTTCTGTTATCTTGGCAAGCAAGGAAGCCTAAGATGCTATGTACCAATGATTATATGATAGGGTGAACTAGGAGACAGTCGTGATGGAAATGAGGACAGCTCATTTGCCTGTTTTGGAGGGAAAGAGCCCATCACAAGGCACCCCAGCATTTGTTCCAAAAACATATGACAATTTAGGGAACTCCAGTCTGACAGTCTCCACATCAAGTATTGTTCATGTCCAAGACACAAGCTGTGAGTGAGATCCTTACCCAGGGCTGGCCTGGGTCTAATGGAAGAGGACCAGTGTTGTGGGATCCCAGCAGAGGGACAAGTCACTCATGCTGGACGGGTTGAAGGCTTTCTGGAAAGACAATTGAGTCAGAGGGAGTCAGGCTTGCCCGGCAAATGAGACAGAGTAAGGTAGAGGCCCAGAGCCCATGGCAGCAGTGGGCTCACAGTAGGTAATATAAGCAGATAGAGTTAGGGATGTCTGAGTGTCCTTTGAGAACATGAATCATGTCAGTCAATCTCTATAATAATTCCATTAGGAAGGTAGAAATGTTGTCTCTGTTTGATGAATCAGGAATCCAAGTCTTTATGAAACTGCCCCGCTCCACACTCCACAGTGAAGCAGAGGCAGGATTTGAATCCAGGCCTTGCCTATCCTTGTTGGCCTCACATGACAGGAAGGTTGCATTCCAGATGCTTCAGAAGGGACTTCTCAGCTCTGAGTTTACATGAACCTTTGTGCCTGGTACCCAGGGAGAAACCTTTTCCTGCCCAGACAAAGGCTGGATGGAAATGGGAGAGTCCTCAGAGCCAAGACCTGCCATTGTCAGACAACAGACCCAGGTCAAGCTCCAGAGTGGTACCACTGCCCCCCAAGTTCAGTGAGGTCTCCAGGCCTGGGCGTTTGTATGTGGAGCTTTGCAAAACTCTGATCTTCACCCTGACTTCAGATGCAGGAGATCTCGATTCAGCCTCTGCAGAGTGGGCCTGCTGTGCCCTCGTCCCCAAAATTAACCCTAGCTTGTGCTTTCAGACTTCTGTACTCACACTCCTGGCCCACAAACCCTCGAGATTGGGAATTCTGGGACCACAACAAAGCACACTGTCTGCCCACCAGAAGAAAAACATTGCCTATGGGGTTGCCCAGAAACCCCAAATGAAGATCAACCTGCTCGGCCTTCGGCAACACCCCAATTGCATAGGCTACTCTAAGCACTAATGCTCTGTCTTACATAGCCTGAGCCCAGACCTTTCAAAAGACACCGAGACAGCTTGCCGCACACCCAGCACATCAGACCCTCTATGGCCTTAGGCCATCATCCATTCCCAACCTTGGTTTGCAGGCATCAGAACCTAGACCTTATCTCCAATCTCTGCACAGGGGGGGAACCATGCACAAGTCAGAACTTCTCCTTCCCCATGGCAGGAAACCTTGCTGTTGTCATGGTGCCAAACCTTCAGTGTAGGAGAAAACTGCATGACCCATGAGGCCACGCCCATGCTTGAGGGCTGCCTTGGGCACAAGCACACATTGTGACCCTCAGCGTGAGCCCCGTATTCAAGTAACACCTCTCAGTGGCTGCACCAAGGGCCCGCATATGAGCCTGCCATGCCCATAGGTCCCCAGGCCTAACCAGAGGTCAGGTATTCCAGTCGCCAGAACCGACTGCTCTGCTCTAGAATCCCTCTATTGGGGGGACACCAAAGGCAGAAAACAGGACTCCTCTCTTCCCATGGAATGACCCCAATCTCTTGGGAGCTGGGCCAAATCTGCAGAAAGGGAGATTCATCCATAGCCCATGAGGACATCCCTACATTCCACCGCTATTCTGGAAACAACATCCAGAGACATAATGCTGAGCGATCGCCTCACACGCACCCTTCTTTCATAAAACGAGGAACTCCTGACATGGTCTGTAGATCCAGCCTGCCATACCCTCGGCCCCAATCCTAAGCTGAGTTTTTGTATTCAGACTCTGTCCCCAAAGCCCTGTCCCACACACTCTTCAGAATAGGGCCTCTGGAGCCACACTGAAGGACTGTACCTGTCCTCTCCAAGGAAACTCTGCCCAATCCATTGGCCACAGCCCTACAGATTAGGAGAAACCTCCAAGGCCCCTGAGGCCATCCAAATAGTGTCGGCCTCCCTGAACTAAGAGGGACACTCTGACACAAGCTGAGTATCTATCTCCACTTAGACACTCAGACAGTGTCTCCAGAGACAGAAGTTTGAAACGGACAGTCCCCTAGGCCCTTATCTAAACCCTAGCTTTGGTTTGCAGGTGTCACTCCTCAGAGGACTGGTTTCAAGACCAGCATATGGGGCTTTTCTGAGGCAATGAACAGAACCTCTCTCCTCTCCACATGGGGAGATTTCTTGTTGGAGCTCTATCAAACCCTTCGGGTAGGCGAATTCTGCAGGGTCGCTGAGCCACCAGCACATTCCAAGGTCTCCATGGACACAAACCCATATTATTAGCCATCCTCAGGACAGTCCATTTCAACTCTACCCCCTGGGCAGCTCGCCCCAGAGCCAGCAGATAAAACATGTCTTGTCGCTATTAGCCAATGGGAATAAGAAGCGTGGTGTACAGGCATCCATCCTTCAAACCCTTCTCTCCAGTCTTTCCGTATGGGACCTCCTGGAACCATCCAACAAGACTCGACTGTCCCGCAGAAGGAAACCTTGTGGTTTGGAGCAACTCACAAACTCAGCATGGGAAAACCTCCTTGGCTCATGAGGCCCCCGCTTCATAAAGAGGCCATAATGGACTCAAACTCCAGCCTCACCCAACGTCTGATCCTCACCCTGACTTCAGATGCAGGAGATCTCGATTCAGCATCTGAAGAGCAGGCCTGCTGTGCCCTCGTCCCCAAACCTAAGCCTAGCTTGTGTTTTCAGACTTCTGTACTCACACTCCTGGCCCACAAATCCCCAGACTGGGAATTCTGGGGCAACAACGAAGGACTCTGTCTGCCCACCAGAAGAAAAACATTGCCTATGGGGTTGCCCAGAAACCCCAAATGAGGATCAACCTGCTCAGCCCTCGGCAACACCCCAGTT
This sequence comes from Neogale vison, assembly GCF_020171115.1. Classification (NCBI taxonomy): domain Eukaryota; kingdom Metazoa; phylum Chordata; class Mammalia; order Carnivora; family Mustelidae; genus Neogale; species Neogale vison. The sequence continues at coordinate 47,827,123 of NC_058095.1, forward strand.
GCATAGGCTACTCTAAGCACTAATGCTCTGTCTTACATAGCCTGAGCCCAGAACTTCCAACAGACACCCAGACAGCTGGCTGCACACCCAGCACATCAGACCTGCCATGGTCTAAGGCTATCATCCCTTCCCAACCTGGGTTTGCAGGCATCAGAACCTAGACATTATCTCCAGGCCCTGCGTAGGGGGAACCTGATGAACAAGTCAGAAGTCCTCCTACCCCATGGCATGAAAACTTCCTGTTGCATGGGGTCCAACCTTTAGTGTAGGAGAAACCTTCATGGCCCATGAGGCCACGCCCATGCTTGAGGGCCGCCTTGGGCACAAACAGGCATTGTAACCCTCAGCGTGAGCCCAGTATTCAAGCAATGCCTCTCAGTGGCTGGACTAAGAGCCCGCATATGGGGCTTGCAATTTACATAGAGCCTAGGCCTAACCAGTGAGCGGGTATTCCAGTTGACAGTACCCACTGTTCTGCTCTAGAATTCCTCTATTGGGGGGACACCTGAGGCAGGAAACAGGACTCCTCTCTTCCCACGGAATGACCCCAAACTCTTGGGAGCTGGGCAAATCACCAGAGAGAGAGACTCGTCCATGGCCCATGAGGCCACCCCTACATTAAACGGCCATCCTGGACACAACATCCAGAGACAAACGCCTGAGCGACTGCCTTCCACTCGCCCTCCTTTCATATCCCAAGGAGCTCCCCTCACGGTCTGTAGATTGGGCCTGCCATCCCCTTGGCCCCAAACCTGAGCCGAGTTTGTGTTTTCGGACGTCTGTCCCCACAGCCCTGGCCCACACCCCCTCTAGGCTGGGGCCTCCGGAGCCACACCACAGGACTGCGCCTGCTCTCTCCTAGGAAACTGTGCCCATTCCATTGGCCACAACCCTCCAGAATACGACAATGCTCAAGGCCCCCGAGGACATTCCACTACTGTAAGCCGCCCTGGACAAACAGGGGCATTCTGACACAATCCAGGCAACTACCTCCATGCAGACATGCAGACAGATGACCGCTGAGACAGAAGATGGAACCCGACAGATCCCTAGGACCTAATCTGAACTCTTGCTTTGGTTTGCAGGTGTCACTCCTCAGAGGCCTGGGTTCAAAGACCAGCATATGGGGTTTTCCTGAGGCACCAAACAGAACACCTCTCGTCTCCACATGGGAAGCTTCCTTGTTGGAGCTGTGTCAAACCCTTTAGGTTGGAGAATCCTGCAGGGTCCCCGAGCCACTGCCACATTCCAAGGTCTCCATGGCCACCAACCCACATTATGACCCATCCTCAGGAGAGTCCATTTCAACCCAGCTCCATGGGTAGCTCGCCCCAGAGCTAGCAGATCAAACATGCTTTGTCATTAATAGCCATAGGACCTGAGGCCTCCTGCCTTTTGCTGAGCACTGTCTTTTCAGAGATCCACATAGGATATTTGGGCAGGAGATGAAAGTTAAGTTCTTCTTCTCTGCCTCTTTGAAGGACAAAACATGCCCCCAAATGCCAACAGAGTCCAATTCTGGCTCCGGGTGAGGGCACGTGCTGAGGACATCCATCCCTCAGGGTCCTGGTGGAGCAGAAAGGGACCCATGTCCCAGAAGCCATCCTAGTACTGCTATGGGCTTCCTCCTACAATTGTGAACCCACAAGAATCTGCATAACCTTTTCCTTTTCAAACCTTCCCTCATTGCCCTGCCCTTCCTTTGGCCAGATGTAGAGTCATTTTCCACATATTTGTAATAATAGCATAAAAGAGACTTTAAACTATGTCTCATGCCATCCATCTAGAATCGTTTTGGTCCCAGGTGTCCCCACTGACCTGACAGTCCTCCCCACGTTCTGCAAATCTTGCACATGATCATGGTGAGCTGGGAGACTTTTACCCAAGGGACATGTTGCCAATGGTACTATGTCTCTTGCTTTACCTTTGGTTTTGAGAAAACACATCCCTGGGGCCCCTCCAGGGTCAGGATCAGGGATTTCATTCTGCTGCACAACTTTCCAGAAGGCCAATCTTTTGTCACAGCCACTGTGACCTTCAATGATGCAGGACTTTGATGTGATTCTCTTTTGTTGCTAAATCATAGGGCACCACTAAACATCCTACATGCCACAATACCCTTAGCTGTCTCACTTAAGAAAATGTCTCTGTGTTCTCACCCCAAGGATGGAATCTGTTATCAGAAACCACAGGATCAATGCTGTTCATGCAGAGGGTTGCTATCAGTACTCAGTTCACAATCTGACCTGAGATACTATCAAGGTCAGACTAAAGTTACTTCACTTCTTTGTATGTCTACCAAGAAAGGTTTTTATTTTTCCTTAAAGATTTGTTAATTGATTGGTTGATTGACTTATTTGAGAGAGGCAGGGGGAGAGTTGGGAGAAGTAGAGGGGGAGACAGTATCTTCAAGCCAACTCTGTCCTAAGTACACAGCCCTACAAGGAGCTCCATCTCAAGAAATTGAGGTGATGACCTGAGCCAAAACCATGACTCCTAGGCTTAAGCCAAGGAACCACCCAGTCACCTGATTGTTTTTATGACTGTGGGACCTCTTTTCCCACCTCTTGACATAAGCCACTGGCATCTTGGTGTTTCAGTCTGTGCTCCAACCCCTAATCCTCCTGGTGGCTATGGCACTGACTCATGTCTCCTCTCTTTCATATAAGGCAAAATATGGATCACTGATGAAGAGGAGTGAGACCTGTGTGCTATGGACAAGCCGGGCCAACCTGCTAAAGAAGCAAATACAACATCTGTGCCTAATTTCCTAGGAAGAGACCTCAGCTGTGTCTACATGTTCCTGGGCACATATTGAGCCTTTGCCACCACCCAGGAGGTGTTGAACTTCCCATTTGCAAGGTGAGCACCCTGTCCCTAATGGCCCAGTTGGATTTGGCCACCACTTGCTTCGAGTCTTGGAAATAACCCCAAACTGAGTCTCAGTTTGCTTCTCTGACTGGGCCAAAATTATGTTAGGAACTCATGAAGTCTTGAAAGTGCACCTGGGTGCCTGGGCTTGTGCAAAGGTCTGCTAGACAGCCTGTGGTTGTACTCATTTATTATTGTTCTGCTTACCATAATGAAACCTCTGCCTCATCCCTCACTATCACTATGTTGAGTGGGGCTGTTTTGCCATTTGAAAGAGAGATCCAAGACTCCATTTGAGGTACATGTCTGGATGAAAGCAGAGAAGGGATCCCCACGGTTCAGAGGTGTTCCCAGGCCCACTCAGATACCTGTGATGGACTGGTTGGGGCCCTTTCATTCAAAAAGTACTCAGGAAGCCCCACTGGGTGATGGTGCTTCTCTAGGACTTGACTGTGATCTTTGTTCAGAGCAGACAGCATCCCTGGTCCCCAGAGTAGTCAGGTCTCAGACAGTGATATTGGACACAATGAGAGGTAGCATCCACAGGACCTTTCATGTGATGCTCCCTGGCCTCCTATAGATATGAGTGCATTTCCTCCAGCTGTGATGAAGATGGCATAGCCCAGGAGCAGTGAAAAATGACTGAGCTTTGTCTGTTGCAGGAGGGCCTTCCCTCTCCACCAGAGCCACAAGGGGATGGTGAGTTGGAGGAATTCTTGGATCCTCCAAAAGCATGAAGGTCTAAGAGTTTCTTCTGGAGAAAGGAAGGGGCCTGGGGGACCTGTGGGTGTGGTTACTGTGGGAGAGCAGAGGGGAATGGAGGACAGCTTTAGCCCCTAAGAGAGTCATTCCCCATCACCGTGCCCTCCACCCATGTCATTATCCCAATCCTGGGACCTAGAAGAGAGTTCATGGAAACCAGCACACTTAGCAATATGTTGGAACCCTGCCACTGGGTTCTCAGAAGGTGTTCAGGAGACCCAGTGAGAGAATAGGGGCCAGATATTCCAAACCTTCTGGGAGATTAGTGTCAGTGTAAGAAGACCCACTCATGGCACTTAGTGCATAAGGAAGCACATGGGCACAGGAGGTAACTTTTGAAGTATAGGGAGGGTCCTGGGATGGCCTGGCTATAGACAGAATCCATTTGCTCCCTCTTTGGTTGGATCTTCACAGAGAAGTAGCATGTGCAATCAGGGTAATTAAGAGGCCAGATACCACCCCTCTCTGGGCACATGCTATTGAATTAAAGTGGCAAGTGCACAAGGAGACAGACTGAGGAGTGTGTCCAGATCTGCCATGAAGGACAGAAATGGTCCCACCATTCATCAAGATCCCCCACCCATTGAGGCTGTTGCCAGCCTGTTGTCTGTAACAAGGCCTGTCTGAGGCAGGATCACCAGATCAAATGTGGACAAGGAATAGGACTGGTCTCTGATGGAAGCAGGATGCCCATTGGCCCAGGTTCCCACAGGGTTCCCTGGGATATTCATTTGGGAGGGTGCCCTGTCCTCTGATTCCCCTTCCTAACTATTTATCCCCGGGGCCATCTCCTCTATCTTGAACACACAGCTAGAAAAATATCCTGAACATTTTTACAGGCCCCAGAATTTCCCAGCCTGAATATGCTGCTGGCATACATGAGGCTTAATATGTCAGGCTCAGACCTGGAGCACCGTGCCCAGCTTCTGCTCACACAGTTGCAACACCTTTGGCCCACAGAGCCAGAAGTTGTGGGTGAGAAAGGCTGGTGGTGACTGATGTGGGCCTGAGGAGGGGACAGGGTGGGCTACACTGAACAAACCTACATACAGTGCAGTCGGGAGGAGAGCAATAAATAGTCTCAGATCCCGGTTCTGATGGTCTTCAGTCATGGAGACTTCACAGGGATTGGTTCTTGGATGCAGGCAACATTGAGTGGTGGGGAAAGTTTCCTTTATTTAGAAGGGACATGGGAATTCAAACATGCTGATGATATTTTCTCTTCATGGGGCTACAGCACCAGGTCCAGAGGAACAGCCTGAACAACATCAGGAACTTGGCTGAGCTCCCACTGTGGTATCTGATGTATCTTTGGAGATAAAGTTGGCGTCAACCCTCCCTGTTGCTGGAGCTCACACGTTAAGAAGAGCGGTGACACCATCTGCCCTGTGGGGATCAGTGCAGGTGGTAGTCAGGGTTCTAATTAACTCTTCTGAGATGGAGGAGCCACCAGCTCTTTTGTCCGACCCAGAGGTCCAGCAGGGTCTAACTCCTGCTACTGAGGTCGAGAAAGACTTGAGCCATCACCTGTCTCAGTGAAACAACCACCCTCAGCCCCCAAGCAGCAGCTCTTTCTGGCTGGAACCCTAAGGATGGTTTCCTCTCCTCTGACATTGCTCTCTTTGTAATTTTTGTGTTCTGTGTACAATTGTATCATGGCTTAATATATTTTGTTCATTAAATAAAGTGTAATTTGAGTTTACATAAAATTTTACTCTGATCCTTTTCAGTGGTATATGGAGGTGCCATTAAGTACTTTAAAAGTGTTGCACAGCCATTTACTTGAGGAATATTTCCGTCAGAGAGAAACCTGGGCTATGTATCACTCATTATTGAAGAATATTTCCATCACAGAGAAACCTGGGTTATGTATCAATCACTGACCATTCCGTCACCCCAGTCCTGGCAACCGCTGCTTTTCTCTATGTCTTTGGTACTTTACTTCATCTGGGATTTTTATGCACCTGGTATCCTACATTATGGCCTTCTCTGTCTGATTACAGAACATAAGAAAGATTTAAAAATCTTTTTTTTTTCCAATCTTTTATGAAAATAGCATTTTATTACACCAAAAGTTTCTGAAACAGCAATGATCATAGGAAGCCCCAAAATGAGCTCCTTTCATTATCTGGAATCCTGTTCCCTTTCATAAGGATACCTTGAAAGTCAGAAGCCTGGGAAATGTCTGGGTCCATGAGACACCATTAAATTATTTCATTTTCATGCATATGCCACTTTTAAACTATTATAGGTGGCATATTATAAAAATATTAACATTACATCTTAAATCTTCCCATTTTTTATTAACAAGTCAGGAAATAAAGTAAATAGTTCTTTAGGTTTAGGCAGACTATATTTATGTAGTAAAACAATGTTTTAAATATGAATAAATGAAGACATGTTCCTTCTTCCATGAAATAATCACCCATAATGGATGGTGTCCTGTTTCCATGCATTTCCCTATGGATTTTGTGTGTGCTTGCTTGCAAAGACGGGGATTGTGGCCGGGATTGTTTTAGGGTTGGGCTCTTGTTCTACCTGATGTCCCTACAGTGAATATGCACAGTCGCTGCTGTCCCCTTGGACATTCTCAGTGACAGTACTCAAAGCACCATCTGTTGAACAACTGAGCCATTTCCAATTATTTGACTCACATCATTAAAGTAATAAGTACATGTGTGTCAAAAATCTCTGTTCTTTATGTCTGATTCCTATAAGCACCATTTCTGGAATACACTTTAACTGTATTTTTGGACGACATGCTGCAGGCTCCACTATCTATGCTGTCTTTATCCAGTGGCAGCCTTCCTTAGGAAAGGAGAATCTGGAGTCTATAGATGAGATCTGAAAACATAAGGAGGAGAATCCAGCAGTGAGTTCATCAATAGTGGGAGTGACCATAGAGCAGGGAAGAGCTTTCCCACACCCCCCTCATGTGTCATCCCCAACAAGCATCCCTGTCCCATATTCTGGAATACACATCAACTAGGCCCTGTCCGGTGATACACTCCAGCCCATCCAGCCCCTTGTGCTCTTTAACTCAGATTGGAACCTAAGCAACCATGCCCTGCTCAAGACCAACAGAGGAGTACAGACCAGGCCACTCCTATCAAGTTGCTCCCTGTATTTCCTGGCTGGACCACATCCTCTGAGGGAAGAACCTCTAAGGACAGTGCAGGTCAGTGCGTTACAGACTTGTGTTCATCCAGATGTAGTTTTAGTGGCAACAGCAAAGCCATTTGAACCTGTGTGTACAAGAGAGGCCCTTGAAAAGCATATTGGCTGTTCATGGACGCACAGGATGGAGAGAGACTCTAGCAAGGGTTTTGGCACTAGATATAGTTTGCTCACAGCCCTTAGGATCCCCTAGACATGAACCCACACTTCCGCCTGCCCCAACATTTGTATCCCTCAAATTCACCTGTGTGAGAGAGGTGGCTGTGCCTCCAGCTCAAGACACCATGTGAGAAAAAGGGGGAGATCCCTCTTTTCCCACAATGTTGGGTAAGGTGCATCCACATAATCTGAAGCTGCTGGAGAAGCCATGGTAGTAATCCTTCTCTTCTCTGTCACAAGACGTAGCTAACCAGGAACAGAAGGTACATCTTCAGAGAGAGGACATCTAGGGCTCTCTCTGTAAGAAGAGAGAGAAACACCAGTGTATGTGCTGCCGAAGCGAGCACGAGAGAGAAACACCAGTGAATGGGGACTCAGTGAGAAAGGAGAGCTCTGAGTACTAGGGGAAGAGCTGCCATGGGCTGCGGCACTGCCCTATTGGTCAGGGGCACAGGCTCTGTGTAGGTTTGTAGGGAGTGGACAGGATTCATCTTACCATTAGATCCATCAAAAGCCAAATTCACCTCCAGAAAATCCTTTCAACTCTGGCCATCAAAAGGTTCTGGTATCCTGCCAAGCAAGGAACCTAAGATGTTATGTACAAATGATTATATGATAGGGTGAGATAGGAGACAGTCGTGATGGAAATGAGGGCAGCTTATTTGGCTGCTTTGGAGGGAAAGAACCCCATCACAAGATACCCCAACATTGGTTCCAAAACATGACAATTTAGGAAGCTCCAGACTGACAGTCTCCACACTGAGTATTGTCCATGTCCAGGACACAAGCTCTGGGTGAGATCTTTACCCAGGGCTGGCCTTCATCTGATAGATGAGGACCAGTGTTGTGGGATCCCAGCTGAGGAACAGGTCATCCATACTGGAGGGGATGAAGGCTTTCTGGAAAGACAATTGAGTCAGGGGGAATTAGGCTTGCCAGGAAAAAGGGACAGAGTAAGGAAGAGGACCAGAGTCCATGGCAGCAGTGGGCTCACAGTGGGTAATCGAAGCAGGTAGAGGTAGGGATGACTGAGTGTTCTTTGAGAACATGAATCGTGTCAGTCAAACTCTATAACAATTCCATGAAGAAAGTAGAAATGCTGTTTCTTTTTGACGAATAAGGAAACCAAAACTTTATGAAAATACCCCTCTCCATACTCCACATTGAGGCAGAGGCAGTATTTGAACACAGGCCTTGTCTACCCTTTTTGGTCCCAGCTGACAGAAAGACTGTATACCAGATTCTTCAGAAGGGACTTCTTAACTCTGAGTTTACACGAACCTTTGTGCCTGGTACTCATGGAGAAACCTTATCCTGCCCACACAAAGGCTGGATGGAACTGGGAAAGTCCTCAGTGCCAAGACCTGCCATTGTCAGACAACAGACCCAGGCCAAGCTCCAGAGTGGTACCACTGCCCCCCAAGTTCAGTTAGGTCTCCAGTCCTGGGTGTTTGTATGTGGAGCTTTGCACAACTCGGAATTCCATGTTGGGACCGTCTGAATGGAGCAGAGTCTAGTGGCAGAGAGACAACAGTTCTAGCCCCTACTCAGCCTCCTTTAAGATGGGTGACCCCAGGCAGAACTCTGAAGCTACAGACTCCATTCCTAAATTTGAGATAGTAATGGGTACAGCTAAGTAGGATGTAGAAATAAATGACTCATACAGTTCCTACCTGATGCCTACCTGAGCCCAGAGGGAAGGCAGTTGTGTTGGTGACAGATTTACCCAAGTATCAGTTCTTCCACTTGTTGATGATGGCATCATCTTTAAGAAACAGATGCTTGGGCGCCTGAGTGGCTCAGTGGGTTAAGCCGCTGCCTTTGGCTCAGGTCATGATCTCAGGGTCCTGGGATCGAGTCCCGCATCGGGCTCCCTGCTCAGCAGGGAGCCTGCTTCCTCCTCTCTCTCTCTGCCTGCCTCTCTGCCTACTTGTAATATCTCTCTGTCAAATAAATAAATAAAATCTTTAAAAAAAGATGCTTAATCTAAGGTCAGAAATATTTCTTCTCTGACTTTCTTCTCTGGGGTTTATAGTTTTAGCTCTTAAATTTAGGTCTGTGTCCCATTTGGGGCTCATTTTGTGTATCATGTGAGGGGAGGGTCCACCTTCATTCAGTCATTTATAATTTTATGTATCTGCATGTTCAAGAAGGAACAAGATTTAGTCACTGTAGTACCTTAGGTTGTCACTTCTAGGAAACTGTCAATAGATCCCAAAGAATATTTACAGTAAATAATCCTTAAACCAGTTGTCTAAGATTGTGATGGAAGTCCTAAAGGAGGCAAACTTCTACCTTCTGCAGAGGTGAAGACCTGTCTTCCATAAGAGCACACACCACCCTGTGGTAGCTACAGGAGACATTGCAGGAGTACCGCAGGGCTCCCTGACCTATCTGCAAAACAAACCACATTCAACCTTGGACATCTTCAAGGATCCCAGAGAGATAAAAAACAATTTTGTAAAATTCAATGTTTTGGAGGATGTCTTCTAGGAAATCTATGAAAAAATAAGCTCCTTTTTGAGAAGTATTTTCTGAGCCACTTAGGCCTTGTGTCAAAGGATAGAAAGCAGAGAGAATGGTGCATGCCTTCTTTTTTTTTCTTTTTTTTTCCAATTTATTTATTTTCAGAAAAACAGTATTCATTATTTTTTCACCACAGCCAGTGCTCCATGTAAGCTGTGCCCTCTATAATACCCACCACCTGGTACCCCAACCTCCCACCCCCCCACCACTTCAAACCCCTCAGATTGTTTTTCAGAGTCCATAGTCTCTCATGGTTCATCTCCCCTTCCAATTTACCCCAAAGCACATACCCTCCCCAATGTCCATAACCCTACCCCCTTCTCCCAACCCCCCTCCCCCCAGCAACCCACAGTTTGTTTCGTGAGATTAAGAGTCACTTATGGTTTGTCTCCCTCCCTATCCCATCTTGTTTCATGGATTCTTCTCCTACTCACTTAAGCCCCCATGTTGCATCACCACTCCCTCATATTAGGGAGATCATATGATAGTTGTCTTTCTCTGCTTGACTTATTTGGCTAAGCATGATACGCTCTAGTTCCATCCATGTTGTCGCAAATGGCAAGATTTCGTTTCTTTTGATGGCTGCATAGTATTCCATTGTGTATATATACCACATCTTCTTGATCCATTCATCTGTTGATGGACATCTAGCTTCTTTCCATAGTTTGGCTATTGTGGACATTGCTGCTATAAACATTCGGGTGCACGTGCCCCTTTGGATCACTATGTTTGTATCTTTAGGGTAAATTCCCAGTAGTGCAATTGCTGGGTCATAGGGCAGTTCTATTTTCAACATTTTGAGGAACCTCCATGGTGCATGCCTTCTAAGAGGCAGAGCTTGTAGGGTGGGAAACTTTGGGGGAATAACTGGTCTAAGCCACAGCTCTGTATATCTGGTTGAAAGAAAACAGTAAAGGAAACAAGCCACACTTATGGATTCCTTTACTTACTTTAACCACAAAACATTTTAGACAATTTGTAAATGATCTCTCAGCATACCCATATTTTTCCCCAGTTAGATAACATCAAATTATATTCCCAGTTAAGTTTTTACTTATTAGGAGAACATGATAAAACATATGGAACCCAAAATGATTCTACAAAAATCCTCGTAGAAACAACAGATGGACTAAGTCAAGCTTAAGGACACAGATTCAATATGCAAAAATGAGTTTTATCTATACTCATGAATAGCAAGTTATCACTGAGAAAAAGTAAGAAAAGAATTTTTAAGAAAATAATTTTTATTTGATAATCACTTAAAAAATAAAATACTTATGAAGCATTTTCATCAATATGGGAAAGACCTGTATATTGAAAACCATAAATCATTAATGCAAGAATTTTGAGAAGACAGAATGACGTCTTTAGACATCCCAAACTAATGGATCCCAAGAATATATGTAATCCAAATGTACACACTGCAAAAAGCAATCTAAACATTCAGTCCAAACCCCATCAACATTTAATAGCATTTCCAGTAAAAAGAACAGCAATCATACAAAGTGAATAATACCATGAAAGGCCTTGAATAGCCAAAGCCATCTGGAGAAAGAACAAAATGAGGTGCCATGCTTTCTGAATTCAACGTGTTATACAAAGTTGTAGAAATCAATACAGTATAGTATTGATATACAGACAGACACACAGATGAATGGAACATAGTACAAATCCCAGGAAGAAAGTGACAGATATGTAGCCAATTCATTTCCAACCAAAGCTCTCCACATTACGTGCTTCTGGAAACACTGGGCAGAAGCACTGCAATGCAACTGAATGTCTATACAACCCCTTCCACAACAACAGAGTCAACACATGACAAAGACTTCAACAAAACAGTTACACCTATAAAATACCTAGAAGAAAATTGGACAGAATGTTATTAACACCCCCACCTTTTTTTAACAATCTCCATGACAAAAATTTGAACTCAGGATTCTGAGATCAAGAGACAGATACTGTGGTGACTGAGCCAGTCAAGAACCATTTAAAACTATGGAGAACAAATTGCAATGAAGTCAAACTCTCTCTCTTCACAGACAGCATGATACTTTATATGGAAAACCCAAAAGACCCAACCCCCAAACTACTAGAACTCATTCAGCAGTTCAAATAATGTGGCAGGATACAAAAACCAATGTACAGAAACAGTTGCTTTCTTATACAATAACAATGAAAATACAGAAAGCAAAATTAGAGAATAAATTCCATTTACTATAGCACCAAAAAACATAGGATACCTGCGAATAAGCCTAACCAAAGAGGTAAAGGATCTGTACTTGAGGAACTACAGAAGACTCCTGGAAGAAATTGAAGAAGACGCGAAAAAAGGGAAGACCACTCAATGCTCACGGATCTGAAAAATAAACATTGTTAAAATGTCTAGACTGCCTAGAAAAATCTATACTTTTAATGTCTTTCGTATCAAAATTCCACCAGTATTTTTCAAAGAGCTGGAACAAACAATCCTAAAATTTGTGTGGAATCAGAAGAAACCACGAATTCCTAAGGGAATGTTGAAAAACGAAACTGGGAGCATCACACTGCACGATTTCAAGCTTTACTACAAATCTGTGATCAGCAAGACAGCATGGTACTGGCATAAAATCAGACACATAGACCAGTGGAACTGAGTAGAGAGCACAGATAGGGACCTCCAACTCTATGGTCAAAAAATCTTCAAAAAATCTGGAAAAAATATCCAGTGGAAAAAAGACAGTCCCTTCAATAAATGGTGCTGGGAAAATTGGACAGCTATGTGTATAAAAATGAAAGTCAACAATGCTCTTACACCATTCACAAAGGTAAACTAGAAATGAATAACAGTCCTCAACATGAGGCAGGAATCCATCAGAATCTTGGAGGGGAACACAGGCAGTAAACTCTTTGACATTAGCCACAGCAACTTCTTTCAATATATTCTCCAAAGGCAAAGGAAACAAAAGCAAAAATGAATTTTGGTGTCTTCATCAAGATCAAAACCTTCCTCAGAGAAAATGAAACAGTCAACAAAACTATGAGGCAACCTACTGAATGGGAGAATATATTCGTAAATGACAATACAAAGGGCTGCTATCCAGGCTGTATAGAAAAACCCTCAAAGTAAACACACACAAAACAGATAATCATGTCAAAACATGGGCAGAAGACAAGAACAGACACTTCTCCAATGAATACATACAAATGGCTAACAGACATGAAAAAATGTTCATCATCACTAGCCATCAGGGAGATTCAAATTAAAATCACATTGAGATAACACCTTACACCAATTAGAATGTCCAAAATTAGCAAGACAGGAAACAACATGTGTTGGAGAGTATGTGGAGAAAGGGGAACTCTCTTACACTATTGGTGGGAATGCAAGTTGTTGCAGCCACTTTGGAAAACAGTGCGGATTTCCTTAAGAAATAAAAATATAGATTCCCCACCATCCTGCAATTGCACTACTGAGTATTTACCCAAAAGGTACAGATGTAGCGAAAAGAAGGGCCATCTCTACCCTAGCGTTCATAGAAGCATTGTCCACAGTCGCCAAACTGTTGAAAGAACCAAGATGCCCTTCAACGGACGAATGGATAAGAAAGATAGGGTCCATATATACTATGGAGTATTATGCCTCCATCAGAAAAGATGAATACCCATCTTTTGTAGCAACATGGACGGGACTGGAAGAAATTTTCTTGAGTAAAATAAGTCAAGCAGAGACAGTCAGTTATCATTTGGTTTCACTTCTTTGTGGATCATAAGAAATAACACAGAGGACATGGTGAGATTGAGAGGAGAAGGGAGATGAGGGAATTTGGAAGAGGAGATGAACCATGAGAAACTGTGAACTCTGAGAAAACAATCTGAGGGTTTTGGAGGGGAGAGGGTGGGAGTTTGGGTGAGGCTGGTGGTGGGTATTATGGAAGGCATGAATTACATGGATCACAGGCGTGGTACATAAACAATGAATTATGGAACACCAAAAAAAATTAAAAAAAATTAATAAAAATTTTAAAAAATTAAAAAATTAAAAAATGCATTATGGAGCACAGAGGTGTCAGAATAGATGTATCTGGGGCACCTGGGTAGCTCAGTGGGTTAAGCTAAAAACCCAGTAGTGCTTTGAGACACGTGAAGAACTTTACTACCTTGCAATTTAGAAGCAGCAAACACAGCATTTCCCACTAATACCTAGAAGGCCTGTACTCTTCCTTTCAGTGGAACATTTGCTTCAGCCAGAAAAAGAAAAAAAAAAGAGGAGGAGGCTGCAGCTTCCAGATTCTGGATGGCGGCCCCTTCTAAGCCCTGGATCTTTGAGTCTTCACCAGTCTCTGCACATCTGTTGAGAACTGAGAGGCCCCATCCCGGTTTGCTGAGATGCCCACTGTCTATCTCTGATTTCATCTGTCATGGACCCTTCTCATTGATATCCCTTCTTGAGTATCTTTCCTGAGGCCCAGGGACCTTTGTCTAAATTTCTGTATGCAAGAAAATAAAGCCATTTAATTACAGACAAAGCAAGAAAATAAACAAACAACAACAACAAAAACAAAACCCTGCAAGCTATAATCATCTACCACAAGCAAAATACCATGTGGCTGGGCTAAAATATTTCAGTTTAGTCAATCATAGAATTTAAAATCACATATGCACCTAATACTACCTCTACAAATCACCACAGTCAGAGCACCAAGGCCCAAATTATTATCCTTAAACTACCAAGTCTTTCCATGTGCATACTTTGGTCTCCCTGATTCCTTTCTTTTGGTTTTATTTTCCAGTATTTCTGGCTGATACATTTCATGTTGGGGTTTTAACAAAGCCATCACAAAGTTATTATTGTCCCTCCCTTACCCTGGTGTAATCTGAAGAAGCTGGGGAAAAAAATAGTCAAGGCCTCAAAATAGGGGATAAAATAATAACAGATACCTAGCTGACAAGGATGGCTCTCAATAGGTGAGTCATGCTTTTGCTAATGCTCATCCTCAGACCTAAGCAGATTTATCCTCCCGATTATGGGCAATACAGAAGACTGGAGGAAAACGTGTGCCTTTTAAAGACAAGATTAGTAGCAAAAGAGAAAAGAGAGAAATGAGTTCAAGTATGTAGTTATTCTTCCCAAGTAATCAATTAGTTATGTAAACTTCACTTTTACTAGGGTGGAATGAATGAAGAAGTAGAGGAAGGCCAGAATATGCAAAGGGAAGATAACCTCCTCTTGGAAGCCTGGAATGGGAAATGGCATTCCCCTCCAGACAGAAAGGTCAATAAATTGCCCAATGTTAAATAGCTCACATATGGAAAACACGGTTGTCTGGTTCTAAGATTCCTGCTGTTTTCACAGTGACATGCTATCTTTGTAACTTCAAAACTCAGTCTGGTAGACTTACTAGAATTATTAGTTGTCATGACTGCGGTAATGAGATTACTTTTCAAGTATGAAATTCAATGTGTCTATTTATATGTCAAGAAAAGCCTGGATAAGATTACATCATTTTCTGTAATAGGGTGCTCTCAGGCCACTGGCACTCTTTTTATGTGAGAGGCAAAATTATCCATGTTATTATTTTATCATGCGTTTTTCTCATGTCATTGAGTGATAATTAAAATCAGTTTACTGGGTTTTGGGCAACGTACTCAAACTTTTTAAAATGATGTAAATGATCTGCAATTACAGCATTCATTATTCAAAAGTATTTTTTAAGAAGTCACCAATTCTAAAAATATTTGAAATATATTAACTTTAATTTTTTTAAAAAAGTATGACTAATGTACTGATCTTATAATAACAACACCTAAAACTTTTAAAAAGTATGTTCATACACATCAAGTTCACTTAAACTTCTCATTATTCTAGAACATAAGTGTTATCATTCTTTTTCTCAAGGATAGAAACTAAAGTTTAAGGTGATGAGTGGCTCTATAGGGTCATAGACTTAAGAAAGAGCATAAGGCTTGAACCTAGATTGTTACGGCTTCTAGGTTAGTATTTATTTCATGAGCTGGGCTTCCTCTAGGTCAGAGGCAAAGGGAACTCACATTACGGTTATTGCAGAAAACTATAATATCTACTCATTATCTCAAATATCATTGAAAACAAGATGAAAGAATGATGCAGGCTTTCAATTCCTCATGTGAAAAGAAGAAGTTCCAGATATGGAAACCTGTATTCCCTATAGCACTACACTAGTAGCAATAGAGACAGGAAGATTGCATCCCTTCGTGAAATAGGAAGGCCCTCTTGAAAAGGACTTATCATCCTTGATGATACTGATTCTGCTTCTCTTGCCATCTTTGAGGCTTGATCTCTAAAGACATTTATTTATTTATTTATCTAAAAGGATAACGATGACATTTTTTTGGGTTATGATTGGTTGTTTCTTCTTTCATCAAACTTATTTTCTGCAAGTCTTCTGCAGAAAGCAAGAGGCTATGGAATTTTCTTGAGCCCAGAAGAAAGGGTTTAGAGGAAGATTTATCTCTCTTTCCCTCCTTCTTTCCCCTGGATATATTCTCTTTTGTCTATCAATAAGGTCTTCTCTCACTTTTTTCATTGAATGAATAATGAACAAGCGAATGAATAAATGAGACTATAGAATGGAATAGGGAGAAAGGAAGTGGGAAATAAGTTTTACCAAGAAATGGAGCTGGAACCCTAGGTATTAGGAAGAATGGAAATCTGTACACATAAAAGGTGTAAATCAGATAGATCAATGCAAAGTACTGAAAGTCCCCATGAGAAATAATAGCACCAGCACTCCTTATTGCCATATATATATATATGGGTATACACACACACACATACACACACACGTGTGTGTGTGTGTGTATATATATATATATATATATATATATATATATAACATGAAGTGGTATGCTTGCCTACATTGTCATTTCTAGTTGTTTTTGTTGAGATATTCTAGTTGTTTTTGCGGAGATATATATATATGGATCTATCGATAAATAGATAGATAGATCCATATATATATCTCCGCAAAAACAACTAGAAATGAAAATGTAGGCAGGCATATCATTTCATGTTTATATTGCCATGCCAATGACTTTAATTAACACATTACTTAGGCTAAAAATTTATGTTTCACATCATTGTTAAACACAGAATGTGAAGAGAAGGGTGATTATTTCCTCCCTAGTGTTGGCTTTTCTCACTCAATCTTATTCAGCATATTGTTTTCTTCTCAGGAGGCAGGTTATACAGGCTTCTGTAGGTTATACCCCTGACCAGCATTAGAAAAGTTAGCCAATGAAATGAGATCTCCCCAAAAAACCCTATCAGTGTTATTTGGAGTATATTTGAAAGCATATCCTTTAATATAGTAATATTCCATCTCTATATTTTTATTACTTTGCACTTGAATTCAGTCTCCGTAGTCGAGACAGAGGCACACAATGAAACAGTATCTCACTATATATGTGGAGAAACTTGTTAGTGTATAGATACACACACATACACATGTACATATTTTCTATACACTGCCAAGGCATTTATTAGAAAAACATGGAGGGAATAATGAGATCCAGACCCAGATTTAGGTGGAATTAGACTTCAGCTACATGTACACAACTATTTTTAGTGGAGCTCCACTTATAATACATTTATGCACCCATTGTTAACCACAGATTACCTTCCTATAGAACAACCTTCCCAAAATTTTTCACTTTCTAAAGCCCATCTACCTTCATAATCTAACAATGGATATTGATAATCCATGAGACTGGTCTAGACGAATCCAGAGACATGTCTTTCTTTTCTAAACTTATGGCACTTCTAGTTACTATCAAAATCAATCATTTGCAAATGATACCAGGCACCAGGCACATTCCTGTGATACTGTGGATCTTTCTTTCAAATATTGTTCTATTTCATATATTTCGTATAAATTGAAGCTTATTGATTTCTTCCTATGTATATTAGTCTCTGCATACCATCCATGGCTAAAAGCCAACTGTTGTGTCATGAGTAATAGTTCTAGAAAGGTGTTTTCTAAACTTTCATGTGGTATTTAACTTTACATTTTATACTAGGGCTGCAAAGGGAAAATGAAAGAAAAAACATTAATAACACAGAAAAAGAGACTGAGGCAAGAGAATAAAGGTATGCGGTAGATAAGATTCAAATGTTATGTAAAGGCAGCTCTCAGGAAAGTATGGAATTGAGCTAAGAATGTATGAAGGGGATGGAGGCAATAATGGGTCACAGAGAGGCAAGAATTGAGCCTCAGCGAGAACATTCTTAACAGAGTAATAGGGACACAAGAGTGCCAACAGTTCTAGAAGGAAAGCTGGGTTGAGTGAATCTATGCCCCTCATAAAATGTAAGTGATGAAAACATTTAGCTAAACTTTCAATTTTCACATACCGTTCTGTGATTGACTTCTGATTTTTTTCCTACTCGCCTTTGCTCTACTTTATGTTAAGATCATTTGCAAGAAGGGATTATTTTCTACTCAATATAGTATATTTCCTAGACTCACTGAGTACTACAGGCTCAGATGTATACAACAGTATTTTCCTCAAGGAAATCAAAGCTTATGGTTCCAGATGTATGCCTTAATGATCTATAACTCTACAGTGAAGTTCTCGAGATAACTATTTTTACTCACCTGTTACGGACTGAATATTTGTGCCTCTCAAAAATTCATATGTTAAAATCCTAATTCCAGTAAGATGGTATTTGGAGTTGGGGCCTTGGAGATAATAAGGTCTCAAGGGTGAACCCTCATGTATAGGATTGGTGTCCTTATAGGGAGAGGTCAGAGGGCTAGCTAGCTCTCTTTGCACCACATGAAGAGACAATGAGCAGTTAGCAATCTGCAGTGTGGAAGAGGAGTCTCACCAGAACTGGACCGTGTTGGCACTCTTATATCTGACCTAAAGCCTCTAGGATAATACTCATTTCTATTGTTGAGAAGCTACTCAGTTTGTGGTATTTTGTTATAGCAGCACAAACTGAATAAGACATTTTCCTTATATTCCCATAGAACCTATCATAATAATTTTCATATGGTAGATTTCCCATTAATGGCTGATTAACATATCCTTTATAATTCCACATGCTTTTCATTTATCTATGATGAATATTCAGACATCTTTCTCTAAAAGATGCAACCCTGGCCAATTAATAAAAAAATCATTAAACATTCAATCACATCATTAATGTATCTTGAATGCAATGAAAAGTCAGGTGAGTGGAACAGAAATATCAAAGGATTTGTTCTTATCATTATTTCACATTTTTTTCCAATTTATTTACTTTCAGAAAAACAGTATTCATTATTGTTTCACCACACCCAGTGCTTCATGAAAGCCATGCCCTCTATAATACCCACCACTTGGTACCTCAACCTCCCACCCCCCTGCCACTTCAAACCCCTCAGATTGTTTTTCAGAGTACATAGTCTCTCATGGTTCACCTCCCCTTCCAAATTACCCAAAAGCACATACCCTACCCATGTCCATAACCTTACCCCCCTTCTCCCAACCCCCCTCCCCCCAGCAACCCTTAGTTTGTTTCATGAGATTAAGAGTAAATTATGGTTGGTCTCCCTCCCTATCCCATCTTGTTTCATGGATTCTTCTCCTACCCACTTAAGCCCCCATGTTGCATCACCACTTCCTCATATCAGGGAGATCATATGATAGTTGTCTTTCTCCGCTTGACTTATTTCGCTGAGCTCTAGTTCCATCCATGTTGTCACAAAAGGCAAGATTTCGTTTCTTTTGATGGCTGCATAGTATTCCATTGTGTATATATACCACCTCTTCTTTATCCATTCATATGTTGATGGACATCTAGGTTCTTTCCATAGTTTGGCTATTGTGGACATTGCTGCTATAAACATTCGGGTGCACGTGCCCCTTTGGATCACTACGTTTGTATCTTTAGGGTAAATTCCCAGTAGTGCAATTGCTGGGTCATAGGGCAGTTCTATTTTCAACATTTTGAGGAACCTCCATGCTGTTTTCCAGAGTGGTTGCACCAGCTTGCATTCCCACCAACAGTGTAGGAGGGTTCCCCTTTCTCGGCATCCTCGCCAGCATCTGTCATTTCCTGACTTGTTGATTTTAGCCATTCTGACTGGTGTGAGGTGATATCCCATTGTGGTTTTGATTTCTATTTCCCTGATGCTGAGTGGTATGGAGCACTTTTTCATGTGTCTGTTGGCCATCTGGATGTCTTCTTTGCAGAAACGTCTGTTCATGTCCTCTGCCCATTTCTTGATTGGATTATTTGTTCTTTGGGTGTTGAGTTTGTTAAGTTCTTTATAGACTTTGGACACTGCTCCTTTATCTGATATGTCGTTTGCAAATATCTTCTCCCATTCTGTCAGTTGTCTTTTGATTTTGTTAACTATTTCCTTTGCTGTGCAAAAGCTTTTGATCTTGATGAAATCCCAATAGTTTATTTTTGCCTTTGCTTCCCCTGCCTTTGGCGATGTTCCTAGGAAGATGTTGCTGTGGCTGAGGTCGAAGAGGTTGCTACCTGTGTTCTCCTCAAGAATTTTGATGGATTCCTTTCTCACATTGAGGTTCTTAATCCATTTTGAGTCTATTTTTGTGTGTGGTGTAAGGAAATGGTCCAATTTCATTTTTCTGCACGTGGCTGTCCAATTTTCCCAACACCATTTATTAAAGAGGCTGTCTTTTTTCCATTGGACATTCTTTCATGCTTTGTCAAAGATTAGTTGACCATAGAGTTGAGGGTCTATTTCTGGGCTCTCTATTCTGTTCCATTGATCTATGTGTCTGTTTTTGTGCCAGTACCATGCTGTCTTGATGATGACAGCTTTGTAATAGAGCTTGGAGTCCGGAATTGTGATGCCACCAACTTTGGCTTTCTTTTTCCATATCCCTTTGACTATTCGAGGTCTTTTCTCATTCCATATAAATTTTAAAATTATTTGTTCCATTTCTTTGAAAAAAGATTGATGGTACTTTGATAGGAATTACATTAAATGTATAGATTGCTTTAGGTAGCATAGACATGTTCACAATATTTATTCTTCCAATCCAGGAGCATGGAACATTTTTCCATTTCTTTGTGTCTTCCTCAATTTCTTTCATGAGTACTTTATAGTTCTCTGAGTATAGATTCTGTGCCTCTTTGGTTAGGTTTATTCCTAGGTATCTTATGGTTTGGGGTGCAATTGTAAATGGGATTGACTCCTTAATTTCTCTTTCTTCTGTCTTGTTGTTGGTGTATAGAAGCTTTTAATCTCTCCTTCTATTTTCAATGATAGCCTAGCTGGATATAGTATTTTTGGCTGCATGTTTTTCTCGTTTAGTGCTCTGAAAATGTCATGCCAGCTCATTCTGGACTGCCAGGTCTCTGTGGATAAGTCAGCTGCCAATCTAATACTTTTACCATTGTATGTTACAGACTTCTTTTCCCGGGCTGCTTTCAGGATTTTCTCTTTGTCACTAAGGCTTGTAAATTTTACTCTTAGGTGATGGGGTGTGGGCCTATTCTTATTGATTTTGAGGGGCGTTCTTGAACCTCTTAAATTTTGATGCTCGTTCCCTTTGCCATATTGGGGAAATTCTCCCCAATAATTCTCTCCAGTATAGCTTCTGCTACCCTCTCTCTTTCTTCTTCTTCTGGAATCCCAATTATTCTAATGTTGTTTCATCTTATGGTGTCACTTAACTCTCGAATTCTCCCCTCATGGTCCAGTAGCTGTTTGTCCCTCTTTTGCTCAGCTTCTTTCTTCTCTGTCATTTGGTCTTCTATATCGCTAATTCTTTCTTCTGCCTCATTTATCCTAGCAGTGAGAACCTCCATTTTTTATTGAACGTCATTCATAGCTTTTTTTTTTTTTTTTAATTTCAACTTGGTTAGATTTTAGTTCTTTTATTTCTCCAGAAAGGACTTTTATATATCTGGAGAGGGTTTCTCTAATATCTTCCATGCCTTTTTCAAGCCCGGCTAGAACCTTGAGAATTGTCATTTTGAACTCTAGATCTGACATATTACCAATGTCTGTATTGATTAGGTCCCTAGCCTTTGGTACTTCCTCTTGCTCTTTTTTTGTTGTGAATTTTTCTGCCTTGTCATTTTGTCCAGCTAAGAGTATATGAAGGAGCAAGTAAAATACTAAAAGGTTGGCAACAATCCCAGGAAAATATGCTTTAAGCAAATCAGAAGAGATCCCAAATCGTGAGGGGGAATTTCTCCCCCTTCACGATTGGGTGAGGGATCTCCTCTGATTGGGATCTCCTCTGATTGGGATCTCTTCTGATTTGGGGATAAAAAGAGGTTCAAAAAGAAAGAAAGAAAAAAAAGAATTAAAAAATGAGATTGAATTAAAAATTCAATCAGAATTTAAAAAAGAATTAAAAAAAGAGATTGAAGAGATTGGGATCTCTTCTGATTTGGGGATAAAAAGAGGTTCAAAAATAAAGAAAGAAAAAAAGAAAAAAAAAAGAATTAAAAAAAGAAAACAAATAAAGAAAAGTATAAAAAAGAAATATATATATATATATATATATATATATATTAGATAAACTAGTTTAAAAACGTTAAAAAAGTAAAGGGTAAAAGTTAAAAAAATTTTAGCAGAAGAAGAGAAAAAAAATGAAAAAGAAAAAAATTAAATTAACTGCAAGACTAAAAAATCACAGGCAGAAAGCCATGAGTTCCGTGGTTCGTTTTCTCCTCGTCTGGATTTCTGCTGCTCTCCTTGGTATTGAAACTGCACTCCTTGGTAAATGAAGTTGGTCTTGCAGGATTTCTTGTGGATCTTCTGGGGGAGGGGTCTGTTGTAGTGATTCTCAAGTGTCTTTGCCCCAGGCGGAATTGCACCGCCCTTACCTGGGGCCGGGCTGAGTGATCCGCTGGGCTTTGATTTCAGGAGCTTTTGTTCCCTGAGCGCTTTCCGTAGAGTTCCAGAGGACGGGAATACAAATGGAGGACTCCTGGTCTCCGGCCCAGAGGAGGCGAGAGCCCGGGGCCCCGTTCCCCAGTGCGCCCTCAGTGAACAGCTCCTAGTAACTCCCGTCTGCCTAACCTCCAGCCGTGCTCTGAGCTCACCGAGCCTGCGACTGGTTCAAGGCAACACCGAGCTGTGAGCTTACTGTCGTATCTGTCTCTGTAGCCAGCTTTCCCGTTCCAATATCCGCAAGCTCTGTGACACTCAGACACCCCCGAACCTTCTGTGACCCTGCGAGACCTGAGGCCACACCGACCCCGCATGGGCTTCACCCCGGTTTAGCTTCTGGAGCGATGTCCCTCAGTGGTACAGACTTTTAAAAGTCCTGATTTTGTGCTCTGTTGCTCCACCGCTTGCCGGGAGCCGGCCCCTCCCCCCGGGGTCTATCTTCCCGTCACTTTGGATTCACTTCTCCACCAGTCCTACCTTTCAGAAAGTGGTTGTTTTTCTGTTTCTAGAATTGCTGTTCTTCTTCTCTTTGATCTGCCGATGGATTTGCTGGTGTTTGCAATCTTTAGATAAGCTCTCTAGCTGATCTCCTGCTAGCTGAAGTAGTCTCAGCCTGCTACTTATCCACCATCTTGACTCCTCCTTATTTCACAGTTTTGAGTTGTGATTGGAGTTGCCTTTGAAAACACTTTTATCTCTCATTTAGATGTGCTCTGTGTCATGCAGAAAAAGATAAAAAGCAATCTCTGTGTGAATCAGGTATAATGGTTTAGTTCTATATTTACCAGCCACTAATTCCTTTGAGTGATCATATTTGTTCTCTGTTTACACATGGCCTGATGGATTTCAAAACAAAAAAGCAGGAGGGATTAAAATACTTGAATCACACAATAGTCTCAAGTGTTGTCATTGGCAATGAAGAGCCAACATTCCATTTCCAAGTCTTACAATATATGAGACATAACTAGTTTTTGGGAAAATCTGATGCAGTAGTGATAGCCCATACTACATAAGGCTAAATACCAAGCATAAGAAAGTATGTTTACTGTGTATTGGAGCTCATGCAGCCCAGACAAGGATCATGAAGGGATGAACTAGGGACTCCCTGACTTATGGTTGGTTTCCTGGGAAAAGTTTAATGGTGTTACATAGGAAGTACCCTTGTGGCAATGCTCCTAAAACATGAGAAAGGTCTTTGCCAAGCAAGAAGACATTCTTTTTCAGATGGAGGGTTAAAACTCTTGATTACTTTTGATTGAAGAAAATTGTATATTCCCATCGAGTGGGCTGGTGGTGACCTAGAGCAATCTGGTAAAAGAAAGAAAATCACAGAATGTACTACAAAACGTAAAGTCTCCTTAGGAATAAAAGATCAATTAGTAAAGTCTTGCATTGAGGAAACACATAAAATTATTTATTACATAATTTTTCTATAACGATGTAATGATTCATTTTTGTGTTTTATACTATTTCACATTTGTTAAGTGATTATTATATGCAGAGTACTGAATTGAATATTTCCCAATATTATTGTTTATAAATCTCATTGACAAGAAATATGGACAAATGTCAACTCCATTTTGAACAAAGGAAATTACACTTTAGAGAAATGAAGTAAACAGTTAAATGATGTAGTTATCATTAAGTATGTTGAAAGCAAAGAAAGGTGTCTATGCACTGAGACCCAACATCTCATTTGTAATCTCTGGCCTGCACAAATTGATAAGAAAAGAATAACAAGTCGCATTACACATCAGCTAAGACTGGATAACAAAAATATTTACTGCATCCAGTCAGCTTGGTCACAATTAGCAGGATGGGACTGGAGGAAAGGAAGTAGATAGTTGTCATCAACCTGGAAGCTTTATTATGTGGGCCTGGAAGGCAGTCAAGTGATGGAAAGAAATCTGAGTATGAAAAGAACATTCATGAGGAGGAGTCAAGATGGCGGAGAGGTAGCAGGCTGAGACTACCTCAGCTAGCAGGAGATCAGCTAGAGAGCTTATCTAAAGATTGCAAACACCTGCAAATCCATAGGCAGATCGAAGAGAAGAAGAACAGCAATTCTAGAAACAGAAAAACAACCACTTTCTGAAAGGTAGGACTGGTGGAGAAGTGAATCCAAAGCAACGGGAAGATAGACCCCGGGGGGAGGGGCCGGCTCCTGGCAAGCGGCAGAGCAATGGAGCACAAAATCGGGTCTTTTAAAAGTCTGTTCCGCTAAGGGACATCGCTCCAGAGGCTAAACCGGGGTGAAGCCCACGCGGGGTCGGCGTGACCTCAGGTCCCGCGGGGTCACAGAAGGATTGGGGGTGTCTCAGTGTCGCAGAACTTGCGGATATTGGAACGGGAAAGCCGGCTGCAGAGACAGAGCCGACAGTAAGCTCGCAGCTCGGAGTTGCCTTGAACTGGTCGCAGGCTCGGTGAGCTCGGAGCGCGGCCGGAGGTTAGGCAGACGCAAGTTACTAGGAGCGGTTCGCTGAGGGCGCACAGGGGAGCGGGGCCCCGGGCTCTCGGCTCCTCCGGGCCAGAGACCAGGAGGCTGCCATTTGTATTCCCGTCCTCCAGAACTCTACAGAAAGCGCTCAGGGAACAAAAGCTCCTGAAAGCAAAGCCGAGCAGATCACTCAGCCCGGCCCCTGGTAAGGGCGGTGTAATTCCGCCTGGGGCAAAGACACTTGAGAATCACTACACCAGGCCCCTCCCCCAGAAGATCCACAAGAAATCCAGGCAAGACCAAGTTCACCTACCAAGGAGTGCAGTTTCAATACCAAGGAGAGAGCAGCAGAATTCCAGAGGAGGAGAAAACAAACCACGGAACTCATGGCTTTCTGCCTGTGATTTTTTAGTCTTGCAGTTAATTTAATTTTTTTCTTTTTCATTTTTTTTTCTCTTCTTCTGCTAAAATTTTTTATAACTTTTACCCTTTTCTTTTTTAACGTTTTTAACTAGATTATCTAATATATATATTTTTTCTTTTTTATACTTTTCTTTATTCATTTTCCTTTTTTTAATTCTTTTTTTTTCTTTTTTTTCTTTCTTTCTTTTTGAACCTCTTTTTATCCCCAAATCAGAAGAGAACCCAATCTCTTCAATCTTTTTTTTCTTAATTCTTCTTTAAATTCTTGATTGAATTTTTAATTCAATCTCTTTTTCTTAATTCTTTTTTTTCTTTCTTTCTTTTTGAACCTCTTTTTATCCCCAAATCAGAAGAGATCCCAATCAGAAGAGATTGGGAGATCCCAATCTGAAGAGATTGGGAGATCCCAATCAAAGGAGATCCCAATCAGAGGAGATCCCTCACCCAATCGTGAGGGGGGAGAAATGCTACCTCATGATTTGGGATCTCTGCTGATTTGGTTAAAGCATATCTTCCTGGGATTGTTGCCACCCTTTTAGTATTTTACTTGCTCCTTCATATACTCTTAGCTGGACAAAATGACAAGGCGGAAAAATTCACAACAAAAAAAAGAACAAGAGGCAGTACCAAAGGCTAGGGACCCAATCAATACAGACATTGGTAATATGTCAGATCTAGAGTTCAAAATGACAATTCTCAAGGTTATATCCGGGCATGAAAAAGGCATGGAAGATATTAGAGAAACCCTCTCCAGAGATATAAAAGCTCTTTCTGGAGAAATAAAAGAACTAAAATCTAACCAAGTTGAAATCAAAAAAGCTATTAATGAGGTTCAATAAAAAATGGAGGCTCTCACTGCTAGGATAAATGAGGCAGAAGAAAGAATTAGCGATATAGAAGACCAAATGACAGAGAAGAAAGAAGCTGAGCAAAAGAGGGACAAACAGCTACTGGACCATGAGGGGAGAATTCGAGAGATAAGTGACACCATAAGACGAAACAACATTAGAATAATTGGGATTCCAGAAGAAGAAGAAGAAAGAGAGAGGGGAGAAGAAGGTATACTGGAGAGAATTATTGGGGAGAATTTCCCCAATATGGCAAAGGGAACAGGATCAAAATTCAGGAGGTTCAGAGAACGCCCCTCAAAATCAATAAGAATAGGCCCACACCCCGTCACCTAATAGTAAAATTTACAAGCCTTAGTGACAAAGAGAAAATCCTGAAAGCAGCCCGGGAAAAGAAGTCTGTAACATACAATGGTAAAAGTATTAGATTGGCAGCTGACTTATCCACAGAGACCTGGCAGTCCAGAAAGATCTGGCATGATATTTTCAGAGCACTAAACGAGAAAAACATGCAGCCAAGAATACTATATCCAGCTAGGCTATCATTGAAAATAGAAGGAGAGATTAAAAGCTTCCAGGACAAACAAAAACTGAAAGAATTTGCAAACACCAAACCATCTCTACAGGAAATACTGAAAGGGGTCCTCTAGCAAAAAGAGAGCCTACAAGAGGTAGATCAGAAAGGAACAGAGACAATATACAGTAACAGTCACCTTACAGGCAATAGAATGGCACTAAAATCATATCTCTCAATAGTTACCCTGAATGTTAATGGGCTAAATGCCCCAATCAAAAGAACAGGGTATCATAATGGATAAAAAAACAAAACCCATCTATATGTTGCCTCCAAGAAACTCATTTTAAACCCGAAGACACCTCCAGACTTAAAGTGAGGGGGTGGAAAAGAATTTACCATGCTAATGGACATCAGAAAAAAGCAGGAGTGGCAATCCTTATATCAGATCAATTAGATTTTAATCCAAAGACTATAATAAGAGATGAGGAAGGACACTATATCATACTCAAAGGGTCTTTCCAACAAGAAGATCTAACAATTTTAAAAATCTATGCCCCCAACGTGGGTGCAGCAAACTATATAAACCAATTAATAACAAAATCAAAGAAACACATCAACAATAATACAATAATAGTAGGGGACTTTAACACTCCCCTCACTGAAATGGACAGATCATCCAAGCAAAAGATCGACAGGGAAATAAAGGCCTTAAATGATACACTGGATGAGATGGACATCACAGATATATTCAGAACATTTCATCCCAAAGCAACAGAATACACATTCTTCTCTAGTGCACATGGAACATTCTCCAGAATAGATCACATCCTCGGTCCTAAATCAGGACTCAACCGGTATCAAAAGATTGGGATCATTCCCTGCATATTTTCAGACCACAATGCTCTGAAGCTAGAACTCAACCACAAGAGGAAGTTTGGAAAGAACACAAATACATGGAGACTAAACAGCATCCTTCTAAAGAATGAATGGGTCAACCAGGAAATTAAAGAAGAATTGAAAAAAGTCATGGAAACAAATGATAATGAAAATACAACGGTTCAAAATCT
Organism: Neogale vison; assembly: GCF_020171115.1. Classification (NCBI taxonomy): domain Eukaryota; kingdom Metazoa; phylum Chordata; class Mammalia; order Carnivora; family Mustelidae; genus Neogale; species Neogale vison. The sequence continues at coordinate 47,854,797 of NC_058095.1, forward strand.
GTGGGACACAACAAAGGCAGTCCTGAGAGGAAAATATATAGCGGTACAAGTTTTTCTCAAGAAACAAGAAAGGTCTCAGGTACACAACCTAACCCTACACCTAAAGGAGCTGGAGAAAGAACAAGAAAGAAACCCTAAGCCCAGTAGAAGAAGAGAAATCATAAAGATCAGAGCAGAAATCAATGAAATAGAAACCAAAAAAAAAAAAAAACAATAGAACAAATCAACCAAACTAGGAGCTGGTTCTTTGAAAGAATTAATAAAATTGATAAACCCTTGGCCAGACTTATCAAAAAGAAAAGAGAAAGGACCCAAATAAATCAAATCATGAATGAAAGAGGAGAGATCACAACTAACACCAAAGAAATACAAACTATTATAAGAACATACTATGAGCAACTCTACGCCAACAAATTTGACAATCTGGAAGAAATGGATGCATTCCTAGAAACATATAAATTACCAAAATTGAACCAGGAAGAAATAGAAAGCCTGAACAGACCCATAACCAGTAAGGAGATTGAAACAGTCATTAAAAATCTCCAAACAAACAAAATCCCAGGGCCAGATGGCTTCCTGTGGGAATTCTACCAAACATTTAAAGAAGAACTAATTCCTATTCTCCTGAAACTGTTCCAAAAAATAGAAATGGAAGGAAAACTCCCAAACTCATTTTATGAGGCCAGCATCACCTTGAGCCCAAAACCAGACAAGGATCCCATCAAAGAAGAGAGTTATAGACCAATATCCTTGATGAACACAGATACAAAAATTCTCACCAAAATACTAGCCAATAGGATTCAACAGTACATTAAAAGGATTATTCACCACGACCAAGTGGGATCTATCCCAGGGCTGCAAGGTTGTTTCAACATCCGCAAATCAGTCAATGTGATACAACACATCAATAAAAGAAAGAACAAGAACCATATGATACTCTCAATAGATGCTGAAAAAGCATTTGACAAACTACAGCATCCCTTCCTGATCAAAACCCTTCAAAGTGTAGGGATAGAGGGCACATACCTCAATATCATCAAAGCTATCTATGAAAAACCCACTGCAAATATCATTCTCAATGGAGAAAAACTGAAAGCTTTTCCACTAAGGTCAGGAACACGGCAGGGATTTCCATTATCACCATTGCTATTCAACATAGTACTAGAAGTCCTAGCCTCAGCAATCAGACAACAAAAGGAAATTAAAGGCATCCAAATCGTCAAAGAAGATGTCAAACTATCACTCATCGCAGATGATATGATACTCTATGTGGAATACCCAAAAGACTCCACTCCAAAACTGCTAGAACTTATACAGGAATTCAGTAAAGTGTCAGGATATAAGATCAATGCACAGAAATCAGTTGCATTTCTCTACACCAACAACAAGACAGAAGAAAGAGAAATTAAGGAGTCAATCCCATTTACAATTGCACCCCAAACCATAAGATACCTAGGAATAAACCTAACCAAAGAGGCACAGAATCTATACTCAGAAAACTATAAAGTAATCATGAAAGAAATTGAGGAAGACACAAAGAAATGGAAAAATGTTCCATGCTCCTGGATTGGAAGAATAAATATTGTGAACATGTCTATGCTACCTAAAGCGATCTACACATTTAATGCAATTCCTATCAAAGTACCATCCATCTTTTTCAAAGAAATGGAACAAATAATTTTAAAATTTATATGGAACCAGAAAAGACCTCGAATAGCCAAAGGGATATTGAAAAACAAAGCCAAATTTGGTGGCATCACAATTCCGGACTTCAAGCTTTATTACAAAGCTGTCATCATCAAGTCAGTATGGTACTGGCACAAAAACAGACACATACACCAATGGAACAGAAAAGAGAGCCCAGAAATAGACCCTCAACTGTATGGTCAACTAATCTTCGACAAAGCAGGAAAGAATGTCCAATGGAAAAAAGACAGCCTCTTCAATAAATGGTGTTGGGAAAATTGGACAGCCACGTGCAGAAAAATGAAATTGGACCATTCCTTACACCACACACAAAGATAGACCCAAATGGATTAAGGACCTCAATGTGAGAAAGGAATCCATCAAAATCCTTGAGGAGAACACAGGCAGCAACCTCTTCGACCTCAGCCACAGCAACATCTTCCAAGGAACATCGCCAAAGGCAAGGGAAGCAAGGGCAAAAATGAACTTTTGGGATTTCATCAAAATCAAAAGCTTTTGCACAGCAAAGGAAACAGTTAACAAAACCAAAAGACAACTGACAGAATGGGAGAAGATATTTGTAAACGACATATCAGATAAAGGACTAGTGTCCAAAATCTATAAATAACTTAACAAACTCAACACCCAAAGAACAAATAATCCAATCAAGAAATGGGCAGAGGACATGAACAGACGTTTCTGCAAAGAAGACATCCAGATGGCCAACAGACACATGAAAAAGTGCTCCATATCTCTCGGCATCAGGGAAATACAAATCAAAACCACAATGGGATATCACCTCACACCAGTCAGAATGGCTAAAATCAACAAGTTAGGAAATGACAGATGCTGGCGAGGATGCCGAGAAAGGGGAACCCTCCTACACTGTTGGTGGGAATGCAAGCTGGTGCAACCACTCTGGAAAACAGCATGGAGGTTCCTCAAAATGTTGAAAATAGAACTGCCCTATGACCCAGCAATTGCACTACTGGGAATTTACCCTAAAGATACAAACGTAGTGATCCAAAGGGGCACGTGCACCCGAATGTTTATAGCAGCAATGTCCACAATAGCCAAACTATGGAAAGAACCTAGATGTCCATCAACATATGAATGGATAAAGAAGAGGTGGTATATATACACAATGGAATTCTATGCAGCCATCAAAAGAAACGAAATCTTGCCATTTGCGACAACATGGATGGAACTAGAGCGTATCATGCTTAGCGAAATAAGTCAAGCGGAGAAAGACAACTATCATATGATTTCCCTGATATGAGGAAGTGGTGATGCAACATGGGGGCTTAAGTGGGTAGGAGAAGAATCCATGAAACAAGATGGGATAGGGAGGGAGACAAACCATAAGTGACTCTTAATCTCACGAAACAAACTGTGGGTTGCTGGGGGGAGGTGGGTTGGAAGAAGGGGGGTAGGGTTATGGACATGGGTAGGGTATGTGCTTTTGGGTAAATTGGAAGGGGAGATGAACCATGAGAGACTATGGACTCTGAAAAACAATCTGAGGGGTTTGAAGTGGCGGGCGGGTCGGAGGTTTGGGTACCAGGTGATGGGTATTATAGAGGGCACAGCTTGCATGGAGCACTGGGTGTGGTGAAAAAATAATGAATACTGTTTTTCTGAAAATAAATAAATTGGAAAAAAAAAGAACATTCATGAACCTATTGTTGGCAAGCTCTGATAGCCTGGAGATGCACTCATTTCTCTTTCAAGGATACGTTTTTAGAAAGAATAAATAATAGATAAATTAACAGAGATACCAGAATGAGACAAATGAGGCATCTAGAATACAAATTTAAGGAGCCAATCACTTGCAGGGTCTTTAAAGTTCATGGGTGAGGCTTGTGTAAACCTAGGCATGAATGTCTACTGACAGCCTGTGCTCTGGATACATCAATTGCCTCACCTTAGTGATGGTTCCTGAGTTTACATTATTTCAAAACCAATTATTAATTTCTCAGATGATATGGCTATTTTTCAGTTTCAGGAAGAACAAATCTTAGTGAAAAATAGTAATGAAAAAGTAGTAAAAGGAAAAAAAAAACACAACTGGATACTAATGGCCCATTTTGTGATGACAAATTTGCAAGAATTTGCTCCAAAGAATCATTTTTTATTTCATATTTATAGAATTTCAGTTATACTTCCAAACTCTGATACAATTTCACTCCCTTGGCTTACATATTTATTCATTCCAAGGTATTTATTGAGGTCCTACCTAATGTATCATTGTGCTAGGCAAATGGTTATACATTGGTGAATGAAACAGAATAGGTGACTGCCCTTTTGGCATTGATAAGTGGGAAAGAAAAACACACTTAATATGTACATACCTAAATTAGTAAGTACTTATCATTGTGGTAAGGGCAATAAAAGAAATAAACATGATGCAGGAGCATCTAGTATTATTGGTTTGTGTTTGAGAACACAGTCCAGGATCACATTCAAGACCTTTTATAATGCAATGTGGTTGTGGAGAATTACTGCCAGAAGTCCTAAGACGTTTGAGAAAGTAAATTATATAACATCATTTCTTTCAATATTAAAGATAAAATTGAAATAATTCATGCATGCCTTAAAAATAGGAAGATATTTTTCAAGTATGCAGAATAATAACAAAACAAATTTGGTCATACCCAAAGATACTACTAATACAGTTCTTTCTTCCTAGTTTTTTCTCATGTCACACTTTAGTAAAATTCATATTACTTTTTAATTACTTTTCCTCTGCTCTTGTCATTCTGGTTTCTTGTCCTCCTACTCTTCCTTTTTATTCTTACATATTTAGGATTGATATAATTTTAATTTCTTCTCATTTGAAGCTACTCTTGGAGGGGAGCCTAGGTGGATCAGTTGTTGAGTTTCAGCTCAGGTATTTTTCTTTTCGAACCTGGGATCCTGCCCCGAGTTGGACTCTGTGCTCAGTAGAGAGTCTGCTTGAAGATTCTCTGCCTCTGCCCAACAGCCCCCCCAACACACTCTCTCCCTGTAATAAAAAAAAAATATTTTAGGGCGCCTGGGTGGCTCAGTGGGTTAAGCCACTGCCTTCGGCTCAGGTCATGATCTCAGGGTCCTGGGATCGAGTCCCGCATCGGGCTCTCTGCTCAGCAGGGATCCTGCTTCCTCCTCTCTCTCTCTCTGCCTGCCTCTCTGCCTACTTGTGATCTCTCTCTGTCAAATAAAATAAAATCTTAAAAAAATTATTTTAAAAGAGATGAAAAATTAAAAAACAAAACTGAAAAAATAAATAAAGGCTACAAAAAAAAACAAAAACAAAACAAACAAACAAACAAAAACAAACAAAGAATGCTCCTTAGTGCTTTCCCTAAACTCTGAAGCTTTCCAGGCCTCTATTATCAGTAAACTTGAGAGGAGTGAATTGTTCATGCTGGTCGTCTAGGGAAGGGATCTCTTGCCCTGATCCTCAAGTGGACTCCAACTGGTGCAAATGCAGCTCTCCTAAGCAGCAGAGACAGGCCTCTGGGTAAGCAGGTCTGGATTCCAGTATGTGGTGCTGTATTACTCACTGAAGGCATGCAGAACCAGTGAATGAGATGAAAATCACTGCACCCTCCTCTCTACTTAGGAGTTGAAAATTTGCACCCCAGATCTGCAGTGAGCCATCACAGGAAAAAAAAATCCACCAGTCTTAACTCCTCAGTTTCTCTCAGAACTCTGTGTTCATGCTGCCAGTGACAAGGCATTTTTATCTCAGGCACGTGACTGAGTTCTAACTCCAATTTTTTTGTTTGTTTTTAAAGATTTTATTTGTTTATATTAGAGAGATAATGAGAGAGAGAATGAGATGGAAGAAGGTCCGAGAGAGAAGCAAACTACCCATGGAGCTGGGCACCTTATGGGGGACCTGATGCAGGGAGTCTGGGATGATGAGCTGAGCCTAAGGCAGTTACATAAACAACTGGGCCACCCAGCTGATGCCAATTCCAATTTCTATGGGTTCCTGTGACACAGACTCACACCATACTTCCAGGGTGTTTGAGGTCTTGCCATGCTCCCGTTTTTTGCTGGACCCCTCTCAGGAAAGTGGACACCCAGTCATGATGTGATTTGGAGTATAGGGCAACACAGCAGAAAGCCAGGACCTAGCTTCATGGTTTTCAGCCATTTTTTCCTCTAAGTGATGTCTGGGAACTCTGAAACATTCAGGCCCAGCTTTTCATCTTCTGATCCCTGGGATCATGAGGTCATGCTGTCACATCTAGAATTCCACCCCACTTCACCACTTGAACAGTTTTAAGCCATAAATGTCCCCCATCGTAGTCAACTCCTATGTGTCTCAATCAAACTCTTCATTGTCAATAAAAACGTTGCAGTAGGCTCCTTCAGGAAGGTGCCTCCCTACTGCGGTATACACAGTCATATAACCAGCACAACTTATTCCCACCCATGCCAGTTAAACTCTGAAGCTGCTGCAGACACCACAGTGAGAGCTAGAGGTTGCTCTTGAGGTGGTTCAGGATCTTCTTCTTGGACTGATGCTGTAGGTCCAAGAAAGAAATTATCATCACCAAGATTGACTTTTCATTTCCCTCCTAAATAAAGGAAAAATTTACCACCACTCAATGTTCTCTGAGTTTATGAAGCAATCCCTGGAAGGTCTCCCTTGATGGCAGGTCATAGTCACAGGGATCTGAGAATACTCACTACACCTGGACTACCAGTTGTTGGAGACTTGCTCTGTGTAGCCTAAGCTGTTTCCTTCACCAGCCTATATCAGCCACACCCCGTCCTCCTCACCTCAGCATCTCACTGGTTCTCTTCCCTCTGCCCCTCCTCACCTGTTTGTGCTCTTTAACTTCTAATAAAGAAATAAGACCCTGAAAAAAAAAAAGATTGAGCACAAAAGTGTACATTTAGGCCTTCAAGACCTGGCTGGAAACACCATCCTTTGTGTATTTCTTTGTCATCTTTCCTCTCGTGCTGATGGCATCAGAGGTGCATGACAACCCAGGGCGTGAGAAGACCCATTGTGGAGGAAATCTGCATTCCTGAAAGACCACATAAAGGATTTCTGTCTCCTAGTTTGAAGATCCCCTTAGCACTGTCATGGGGGAAAATATGTGGTGACATGCTACCAAAATTTGGGGAGTTACTTGGTAATTAAGCATACTGCAGTATACCTACAACATGTTACCAAGTTAACTTCAAGAGTTATCAGCTAAAAACCTTTAAAAATTACCAAAGAGGACAGGCGCCTGGGCGGCTCAGTGGGTCAAGCCTCTGCCTTCAGCTCAGGTCATGATCTCAGGGTCCTGGGATCGAGTCCCACATCGGGCTCTCTGCTCAGCAGGGAGCCTGCTTCCTCCTCTCTCTCTCTGCCTGCCTCTCTACCTACTTGTGATCTCTGTCTGTCAAATAAATAAATAAAATCTTTAAAAAAAATAACCAAAGAGGTACCTGGCTTCCTCAGTCAGTAGTATACTTGATATCTGGGTTATGAGATTGAGCCCCACATCAGGCAGAGTTAACTAAAACAAAACAAAACTAAACTAAAATAAACTAAATAATTTACAGATTACGAAAATCGATTAGGCTCAATCAATGGAGCTGCTTGGTATTGGCATGGACCCTGTCTCCCGTTCATTCAGCCACTGGGCTCTGCACAATGAGATGGTACCAGTGCTTATCAGTCAACCATGTTATTCTATGAGCTCAGGGTCTAGAGGAGAAGATGGACAAACAAGAAACAAAAGTGAGATTGAAAAGAGCAATTGCTCCATACGAAAAGAGCAAGGGACTACATCTAAGTCCTGAGCTCCACCAGGTGAGGGGTATGACAAGGCTATCCTGATATGACATTGAGAATTCCTGTGGTAGGAAAAGAAGGAGACAGCCCTGCTGAAACTGAGTGTATTCAGCCTGGCAGAGGACACCATGGAGCAGATGATTGGAGGCAGAATTTGATGTTCCCAGAGTGGAGGTTAGAAAGGAGGCCAGGGTGGCCAGAGGAAGCTGAGAAAAAGAGCAGAGAGGGAGACAGGAGGTCCCAGGCCAGGAGCACTTCGACAGTATCAGTGCCCTTCTCCCAGTGTTGTGTGACCACATTTCCACACACTTAGTGGCTGAAACCACAAACACTGTCTCCCGGTCTCAGGGGATCAGGAATCCAGCAGTGTTTGGCTGGGGACTCCATACAGAGTCTCTCATTAGGTTGTGGCTGTTGACAACAAACAGGTAGAACCTGCTTTACTGAGAATGTGAGATCACTTAGGGGCATAGGCCAGATACAGACCACCTCAAAAACCGGAGTTCTTCTGTCTAATGTTGACCCACTGTGCTAGGCCACAAGAATATGTCTGTGTCATGGTTCAACCTAGGGGCTTGTACTCAAGTCTGAAGATCTGAGAGAGAACATGGGTCAGATTCAACATGGGGCTGGGCAATGAGCTTTTATATCCAAATCTCAGCAAGGACTTTGGTTCATGTTCCCATGTTCTGTTGAACAGAATTGAATCACTACATCCAGACCACATTCAGGGGAGGGGGTTACACAAGGATGTATACAGAGGAGTTGGGGAACCAATGGAGCCCCTGAGGGGAGAAGGTGATAATCCCTGCAGGGTCTGTGCCTTGCCCAGAATCAGACTGGTAGGAAGGCTTACCAGATATGAATCCAGCTCTTTGAGTATACACAAAGGTGGGGTCCTGGTGCACATAGCCTTTCACTGAGGGCTCTGGAAAAGGTTGTCTAGAAGGATGTGGTTATAGACATGGAAATGGTATTAGGCTGAGGGTGATCATTGCTATCCTAGAAAAGAGACAATTCCCAAAGTTCTTGTCTGAGAGGGACCCCATGTTATGGCAACCCACTGAATGGAACCCTATCTGCATCACACCCTTTGGAAAGGAGGTAATGGCTTGCATTCCAGCACAGGCAGTCTCTAAGAGTAAGGGTGCATTCTGACTATAAACGGCCAAGGCTCCAATCCCTTCTTTTCTCCAATCCCTTCAATTTTCCATTGAAAATTAGAAGTCTAAGATCTTGTTAAGCTATTATTCACTTGTTTCAGGTGGAGCTATCACCTTCTGGGACTCTAGAATGTTAGCACTGATGAACACATGTGTGCACACAGGAGAAAGTGTGAATGTGCACACAAAAACACACAAACCAGTCGGGACTGTGGGTGGGATGTGACTAGAAGCAGATTCAAAGACGTTGATAGGAGGAAGGAAATTTGGTTGGAGGTATTTCCTACATGTGACCCACAACTCTAACATCATAGATATTATCCAACCTATGCCTGTGGATATCTGGTAGAAGGACATGCTATAATCATTTGTATTTTACAGAGAAGACCATCCCTGTCAGACACAAAGGCTTATCTAGTGCCAAAAACATGTAAGAATAGAGAGTTGTGTCTGAAACCAGACGTGTTTCCAAGCTGGGGTCCTTGCTACACCCATATCTTCCATGGGTCCCTGTGGAGAGGGGTGTGTTGCTGTCACTATGTACAGATGTGGCCTTGCATGCAGAAAAGGGATGTAGAGATGTCAAACCAGAGCACTGTTTCCATTGGTGTCAAAACAGGAATGGACTGGGGCAGCAGATCCCAGGGCGTGATGTCATTTCCTTGACCACAGACCCCAACAGAAATTGGAACCCCTGCAACTAGGCACCCACATTCTAGTGTAGCCCATATCAGGGTTACTTGGCTAGAGAATTCTGATACAGAAAGATATTCTCTGGATGCTTCCCTACTTTCCAGGTCTCTGGTTTTCAGAAACCCCAGGGAAATGGCTTCTTCACATGCTGCAGACATTGGTCCAAAACGTGGACCCCAATGCCTCAGGGCATATGGCAAGAGGTGCCGTAAGGTATGTAGTACTGAGAAGACTAGGCAATTCCCACCTCTATGAGCCATCCAAGGGCAGCTCCATCCCTTGCTCTTGAGTTTTAGGTAAAGAGGAATTTGTGGGGGTTCCCAACCATAGGCTATAGTAGGTTGAGGAGAGTGTATACCCTGGTAATCCCTTCTTGTTCACACCCACGTCATTGTGGACAGGGTGGAAAGGGGATTCCTGAAGTGTCTCTTACCTGTGACAGAGCCCATCCAAGATCCTGAAGCTGTGGCACGTTTATCTCCTTGATGGAGGTGTATGCATACTGGGGTGTGGTGTGTCTGGAATGGAGTGCCCTTGGTCTGAAGACCAGCAAAGTCATCCATACAGGGATCTCAGGCCTCCTGCTTGGCTTCTGGGCACTCTCTTTACAGGGCTCTACAAAGGAGATGGGGTAGGAGCTTTATGATGAGATCCTCTGCTCTACCTCCTTGAAGGACAAGAAGGTGCCCCACTCTGCCAACAGAGTCCACTGCTGGTTCGAGGTGAGTGCAGGTGTTGGGGAGATCCCACTCCAATGATGTGAATACAGCACAAAGGGCCCCACTACCTAGAAGCCAGCCTAGGCTCCTAGAGTCCAGTAATCACATGCATCTCCATCCCATCTCTTTCCCAAACTTGCCTCATGGTCCTGCCCACGCCTTGGACAGAAGCAGAGTCATTGTCCACATATTTATAAGAATGTAATTAAACAGACTTTAAAGCATATTTCATTTCATTAATCTAGTTATTTTGCACTATGCTATCCATTTTCATATCCCATGCTCTCAGGTGTCCCCATTGGCCCAATAGCTCTTCCCCAAGTTCTGCAAGTCTTGCAAATGATCCTGGTGAGTTGGGAGACTTTTATCCAAAGAGACCTTAAGCCCATGGTACTATGTCTTTAGGTTTGCGATTTTGTTTTGGTGGAACACATCTTCGGGGTCACTCCAGGGTCAGGATAAGGGGCCCAATTGCACTGCACACCATCCCTAAAAGCCAATCATTTATCACAGCCATTGAACCCTTTACTGATGCAGGAATTTGATGTGATCCCCTTCTGTTACCAATACACAGTGCTCCACCCCATGTCCTTCATGCCCTAATATCCTAAGCCCTCTCACCCAAAACATCTGTGTTCTTGTCTCAAGAATGGGATATGTTATCAGAAATCACAGGATTGGACAAGATGGCAGAGAACTAGGAGGAGGTGCCATTTCAACCTGTACCCTGAAGAAAGCTGATTATCTACTAAAGAACTATGATTACCCATGATGTCAGCCTGAGATTAGAATTATACGCGTCTGGATCTCTACTGGGGTGGAAGACTCCAATGTACAGGTAGAGCAGAATGGGAACATTGGACTGATATCAGAAGATAGACAAAAGGGGGAGGGAGCCACCAGAAACAACCCATTGGAAAGTAATACCCCAATATGAGTGTTCCCTGTGACTGGGGACCAGCATTAACTTGGAGTCTGTTTGAAAGCACTCAAAAAGAGCAAAGGATCTGGGGGGTAATTGTGGGAATCGGAGTGGTTAGGGACAGGGGCTTAAGCCCCCAGACCAAGGACAGCAACCCCTGGCTCTGAGCCAGAGAAAGTGCAGCGAAGAAATCTAGTCTTGGTCCCTGCGCCATGAGCACACCCGAGAGCGCCTGGGTGGTGGCTGCCATGAGGGGCTGGGAGCCTCGCCAGCCATCAGAATCACAGCCTTTTTGCACTCTCCACACACATGCCACGCAGTGCTATGAGTCTGAGTCGCGCCCCACACCCTCCCATGAGAGAGGTGGGTGCAGACCCCAACCCAGCGCTCTCAGACCTGGAAAATCTGAGCACTCCCAGCCCAGGCCAGCAGGAAAATCTCAGTGTGCTATCGCTGCTTGCGACCTCTCTGGCAGTCTGGAGCTGCCCAGACAGGCACCACTGTAGTGGTTTTGGGTACAAGCAGGAGTTCCTGTGTCCCCAGAGACTGCAACTGGGAACGTGCTCAGCCAGTGGTCAAGGGGGAATTTATGTGCTCTGGAGCACCCAGAGAGTAACAGACTGAGATTTCTCTCTGAGAGGGAGGTCTGAGTGCAGTTTGCTTTCCTCTAAACCTCTAAAAATCATCAAAAGCTGTCAAAGTGAGAGAAACCAAACGAAGAAACAAAGCAAAAACCTCCAGGGAACAAAAGCCTGAAAAATCGGTTTCCTCAGAGCCCACCCCCTTGAGGGGTGGGGGCAGGAGGACTTAACTCAGGAAACACTGCCTGAAAACCCAGGCGGCAGGCCCTCTCCCAGAAAGCCAACTGGAAAAAAATATACAAGAGAACAACCACCACTACTTCATAGATACAACTTTTAATTTTAATTTGTTCCCACTATTCTGGTTCATTACTTTTAATAGATAATTTCTAAACCTATTTACCATCACAGTGAGATGCCCAATACATCAAATTCCATAATAACCTCTCAATCTGAACTTTTTGATACATATACCCATATTTTTCATTTGCTTTTCTATTTTTTAACTTTTTTAAAATTTCATTTTAGTTTAGTTTACATTTTTTTATTTTTATTTTTTAATATTAATATAGAGTTGAACTTCAAGGTAATCAATTTTTCCAAGTCAATGCTACCCCTATTGGTAAACCAATTTTTAATTCCCCTTTATCTTAGGAAAGTTCAGTCCTTTAACAAAGATATCAAGATACATCCAGGAAGAATCAAAATAACCTTCCTTGCCCACACTGAGAATTTGTTACTACTCTCCCATCTTTTTATTCCACCAGTGTTTCTGTGTATATGTGTTTGTCATGGTATTATATAAATCTTATACTTGGGGTTCATTTTGAGCAAGTTCTTTTTTTTTTTCTTTTTTATATATGTGTTTTTTTTCTCTTGAAATCTACTTTTATCAGTCCTTTTGTTTGTCTGTTTTTGTTTGTATACTTCATAAATTTTACCTTAGGGCACATTTGGGCTGAGCCTTCTCTTTTATTTTATCTTTCTTTTTTTTCCAGTCTCTCTCTCTCTCTCTTTTTCTCTCTTTCTTTTTTCTTTCATTTGGGTGGGGACTCATGATTGCTCAGAAGCATATCAGGATGCACTTTGACTGCACCACGGCCAATACATTAAGCTACATCTGTTCAGCCATCTCTCACCAAAATGACTAGGAGGAGGAATGCCCAACAAAAGAAAAATTCAAAGGCTGGGCCTTCTGCAACAGAGCTAATTGTTATCGATATAGACAATATGTCAGAAAGGGAATTCAGGCTAACAACTGTCAAGGCAATAGCTAGGTGGGTGAAAGCCATGGATGACAAAATGGAATTGATTAGGGCAGAACTGAAAGCCACCACGGATGATGTTCACAATGTTGTCAATGAGTTCCAATCTAATCTAAATTCTCTAAAAGCTAGAGCAACTGAAACAGAAGATAGAATTAGTGATCTGAAGGACAAACAGATATAGAAAAAGGATCAGGAGAAAGCCTGGAAAAAACAGCTTAGAAACTACAAAAACATAATCATGGAAATAAATGATGCCATGAAACATTCCAACATCAGAGTTATTGGAATCCCTGAAGGGGACGAGAGAGAAAGAAGTCTAGAAGATATAGTGGAACAAATTTACCATTGAAAACTTTCCCAATTTCTCAAAGGGAGCCAACGTTTTTGTACTAAAGGTAGAACAGCCCCCCCTCGAAGATTATAGAATCTCGAAAGTCCTCAAGACACCTGATAGTAAGAATGATGGATCATAATTGTAATCAGGCTCCCCTGAAAGCAGCTAGGACAAAAAAGCTCCTTACATACAGAGGAAAGCCCATCAGAATAATGGGAGAACAGTCTACACAATCCTGGCAAGCCAGAAAGGGCTGGCAAGATTTATTCAAGGCATGATATGAGAAGAACATGCAGCCAAGAATACTTTATCCATCAAGACTGACATTCAAAATGGATGGGGAGATAATGAGTTTCCAAAACTGGCAAGGCTTAAAAGAGTATGCGACCACCAAGCTGACACTACAAGAAATATTAAGGGGGGTTCTATAAAAGAGGAAAAATCCTAAGAATATCATTGAACAGAAATATGGAGAAAATCAACAGAAAGAAAGACTTCAAAGGTAACACGATGTCAATAAAACGTATCTCTCAAAAATCACTCTCAATGTGAATGGCCTAAATGCACCCATAAAATGACAAAGGGTTGCCAATAGGATAAAACAATAGGACCCATTCATATGTTGTCTACAAGAGACTCATTTCGAACCTAAGGATACAACCAGACTGAAAGTGAAAGGATGGAGAAGTATTTTTTCATGCCAATGGGCCTCAAAAGAAGGCTGGGGTAGTGATTCTCATATCAGACAAATTATATTTTAAACTAAAGACTGTAGTCAGAGATACAGAAGGACAGTACATAATTCTTAAAGGGACTATCCTCCAAGGTGATCTAACAGTTGTAAATATCAATGCCAATAGGGGAGCAGCAAATTACATAAGAAAAATGTTAATCAAGATAAAGTGTCATATTGATATGAATATATTAATAAAAGGGTATTTTAACACATCTCTCTCAGAAACATATCATCCAAGCAGAAAATCATTAAAGGAACAAGAGCATTGAATTACACATTGGACCAGATGGACCTCATAGATATATACAGAACATTCCACCCTAAAACAACAGAATCATCATGCTTCCCAAATGCACATAGAGCCTTCTTCAGAATAGAGCACATACCAGGTCGCAAATCAGAGTTCAACAGATACCAAAAGACTGAGATTAGTCCTTGCATATTCTCAGATCACAATGCTTTGAAATTGGAGCTCAATCGCAAGGAAAAGTTTGAAAGGAATTCAAGCAACTGGAAGCTAAAGACCACCTTGCTTAAGAATGCTTGGAAGAGATTATGCTGAGTGAAATAAGTCAAGCAGAGAGAGTCAATTATCATATGGTTTCACTCATTTGTGGAGCATAACCAATAGCATGGAGGACAAGGGGCGTTAGAGAGTAGTAGGGAATTTGGGTAAATTGGAAGGGGAGGTGAACCATGAGAGACTATGGACTCTGAAAAACAATCTGAGGGGTTTGAAGTGGCGGGGGGGTGGGAGGTTGGGGTACCAGGTGGTGGGTATTATAGAGGGCACAGCTAGCATGGAGCACTGGGTGTGGTGAAAAAATAATGAATACTGTTTTTCTGAAAATAAATAAATTGGGGAAAAAAAAAAAAAAGAATGCTTGGATCAACCAGGAGATCACAGATGAACTGAAACAATTCATAGAAACCAATGAGAATGAAGATACTTTTGTTAAAAACCAATACAACAAAGGCAGTCCTAAGGGGGAAATACATAGCCATCCAAGCCTCCCTCAAAAAAATGGAAAATTCCAGAATACACCAGCTGTCTCTACATCTTAAAAAACTGGAGAATCAACAACAAATTAAACCAACTCCAAACACAAGAAGGGAAATAATCAAGATTAGACCAGAGATAATTAGATAGAAACTAGTGATACAGTAGAATGTATCAATAAAACTAGAATCTGGTTTCTTGAAAGAATCAATAAGATAGATAAGCCATTGGCCACCCTAATCTAAAAGAAAACAGAGAAAGCCCAAATTAATAAATTATGAATGAAAATCGAGAGATCATAACTAACACCAAGGAAATGGAAACAATAATCAGAAGTTATTCTCAACAGTTATATGCCAATAAGTTAAGGAACCTAGATGAAATGGATGTATTCCTGGAAAACTATAAACTCCTAAAATTGAACCAGGAAGAAATTGGCAACCTCAATAGGCCAATATCTAGTATCAAGATTGAAGCAGTGATCAAAAACTTCCCAAAAAAACAGGAGCCCAGGACCAGAAGGATTCCCTGGTGAATTCTTCCAAACTTTCAAAGAAAAAAATATCACCAATTCTCCCAAAGCTTTTTCAAAAAATTGAAACAGAAGGAAGACTTCCAGACCTTTTTTTATGAAACCAGCATTACCCTCATCCCCAAACCAAGCAAAGACCCTACCAGAAAGGAGAATTTCAGACCAATATCACTGATGAATATGGATGCTAATATTCTCAATAAGATCCTAGCCAACAGGATCCAACAGCACATTAAAAAGATTATCCAGCATGACCAGGTGGTATTCATCCCTGGGTTACAAGGATGGTTCAACATTGGCAAATCAATCAATGTGATAGAACAAATTAATAAGAAAAGAGAGAAGAACCACATTGTCCTCTCAATTGATGCAGAAAAAGCATTTGACAAAATCCAGCATCCATTCCTGATTAAAACGTTTCAAAGGATAGGGATAGAGGGAACATTCCTAAACTTCATAAGATCTTTCTATGAAAAACAACAAATATCATCCTCAATGGGAAAAAGCTCACAGCCTTCCCCTTGAGATCAGGAACACGACAAGGATGTGCACTCTCACCACTCTTGTTCAACATAATAATAGAAGTCCTAGCAACAGCAATCAGACAACAAAGAGAAATAAAATGTATCCAAATTGGCAGTGAGTAAGTCAAACTCTCTCTCTTCACAGATGACATGATTCTTTATATGGAAAATCCAAAGTACTCCACCCCCAAACTACTAGAACTCACACAGCAATTCAGTAATGTGCCAGGATACCGAGTCAATGTACAGAAATCAATTGCTTTCTTATAAAATAACAAGGAAAATACAGAAAGGGAAATTAGAAAATCAATTCCACTTACTATAGCACCAAGAACCATAAGATACCTGGGAATAAACCTAACCAAAGAGGTAAAGGATCTGTACTCGAGGAACTACAGAACACTCATGAAAGACATTGAAGAAGACACAAAAAGATGGAAGACCATTCCATGCTCTTGAATTGGATGAATAAACATTGTTAAAATGTCTATACTGCCTAGAGCAATCTATACTTTTAATGCCATTCCCATCAAAATTCCACTGGTATTTTTCAAAGAGTTGGAACAAATAATCCCAAAATTTGTATAGAATTAGAAAAGACCCCGAATTGCTAAGGAAATGTTGAAAAAGAAAAACAAAACTGGGGGCATCACATTACCTGATTTCAAGCTTTACAGCAAAGATGTGATCACCAGGATAGCATGGTACAGGCATAAAAACAGAAAAATAGACCAGTGGAACAGAGTAGGGACCCCATTTAGGTACCCTCAACTCTATGGTCAAATAATCTTCGACAAAGCAGGAAAAATATTCAGTGGAAAAAAGACAAATTGAATACAATAAATGGTGCTGGAAACATTGTATAGATATATGTAGAAGAATGACACTCAATCATTCTCTCACACTGTACACAAAGATAAACTCTAAGTAGATAAAAGACCTCAACGTGAGACAGGAATCCATTGGAATCATAGAGGGAAGCTCTTCAATATCAGTCACTGCAACCTCTTTCAAAATATGTCTCCAAAGGCAAGTGAAAATAACCTTTCAGACTTCATCAAGATCAAAACCTTCTGCACAACAAAGGAAACAGTGAACAAAACAAAGAGGCAACCCACAAAATGGGAGAAGATATTCACAAATGACAGTGCAGAGAAAAGAATGATATCCAGAATCTATAAAGAACTTCTTAAACTCAACACACACAAAACAGATAGTCATGTCAAAAAATGGTCAGAAGACATGAAAAGACACTTCTCCAATGAAGACATATAAATCACTATCAGACACATGAAAAAATATTCATCATCACTAGCCATCAGGGAGATTCATATTACAACCACACTGAGATCCCACCTTACATCAGTTAGAATGGCCAAAATTAACAAGACAGGAAACAACGTGTGTTGGAGAGGATGTGGAGAAATGGGAACCCTTTTACACTGTTGGTGGGAATGCAAGTTGGTGCAGCCGCTTTGGAGACCAGTGCGGAGATTCCTTAAGAAATTAAAAATAGAGCTTCCCAATACCCTGCAATAGCACTACTGGGTATTTTCCCCAAGGATTCATATGTAGTGAAAAGAAGGGCCATCTGTACCCCAATGTTTATAGCAGCAATGGCCACCATAGCCAAACTGGAAATAACCAAGATGCTCTTCAAGAGATGAATAGATATGAAGATGTGGTCCATATACCGTATGGAGTGTTATGTCTCCAACAGAAAGGACGAGTACCCATCTTTTGTATCAACATGGACGGGACTGGAAGAGATTATGCTGAGGGAAATAAGTCAAGCAGAGAGAATCAATTAGCATATGGTTTCACTTATTTGTGGAGCATAACAATTAACATGGAGGACATAAGGAAACGGAGAAGAGAAGAAATTTGAGGGAAATTGGAAATGGAGATGAACCATGAGAGACTAAGGACTCTGAAAAACAATCTGAGGGTTTTGAAGGGATGGGGAGAGGGAGGTTGGGGGAGCCAGGTGGGTATTATTATGGTGGGTATTATGGAGGGCACATAATGCATGGAGCACTGGGTGTTGTGCATAAACAATGAATTCTGTTACACTGAGAAGAAATAAATTAGAAAAAAAAGAGAAAGAAATCACAGGATTCATGCCATTCATGCAGGGTGGTCCCATCAGTACTCAGCTCACAAAGTGGCCTGAGATATCAGATCAGACATCATTTACTTCATTTCCTTATATGGGCGCCAAGAAACTTTTTCTTTTCCTTAAAGGGTTATTAATTGATTGTTTGATTAACGGATTTGAGAGAGAGGCAAAGAGAGAGTGGGGAGAAGAGAAGGGAGAGACAGAGTCATCAAGCAGACATTGCCCTATATGCTTAGACCTATGAGGAGGTCAGTCTCCGGACATTGAGAACATGACATGAATGAAAAACAAGAGCCTTATGATTAACCCAATGAAACACTGAGTCAACTTATTCTTTTTAAGGCTGTGGACTCTCTCGTCCCACCTCTTGCAATAAGTCACTGAGATCTAGGGGGTCAGTCTTCCTTCCAACACCACTTCTCCTGATGGCTATAGCACTGACTCATGTCTCCTACGAGTCACCCAGGCTAAAAATAGCTCAATCAGAAATAGAAATGAGACCTCTGTGCTATTTACCAACCAGGCCAACACGCTGGAGACAGAAATAGAACACCTGGCACCTGCCTTCCTGATAAGAGATCTAAACTCTGTCTACATGTTCCTGGGTAGATACCGAGCCTTTGCAACAACAAAAGAGGTGCTAGACCTCTTATTTGCAAGGCGAGCATGCTGCCCCTAACTGCCAAGTGTGATTTGGCCAATGCCTGGTTGTGAGACTTTGGCATGTCTCCAAACTTCCCCAAACCTCAATTTGATCCTAACAGAGGCAGAGTTATTATAGGGAATCAGTGGGAACTTGTAGGGAAAGTATACCTGGGTGACTTCTCCTGTGGAATAGTCTGCTAGAGGGCCTGTGGTCACACTATTTGAGCATTCTCCTGCTCCACATGACGAAGCCTCTGCCTTATCCCTCACTATCACTATGGTCTTGAGCTGGGCTGTTTTGCCATTGAAAGGGAGATCTGAGACTCCATCTCGAGTCTGTGTCTGGGTGAATCTGGAGTAGGGATACCTGGGTGTGAGCAGGGGACCAGGCCCACTCAGATATCTGTGATGGGCTCACCGGGGCCCTTTCATTCATCAAGCATTCAGAAATCCCCACTCAGTGAAGGCATTTATATAGGAACTGAATATGATCCCTACAGAGAACAGACAGAACCCCAGGGCTTCAGACTTACCAGGGCTCAGATAATGAGAGGTAGTATCCACAGGACATTTCATGTGATGTCCCCTCGCCTCCTCTAGATATGGCTGCATTTTCTCCAGCTATAATGAGTTCAGCAGAGCTCAGGAGAAGTGGAATGTGTGAGTTATCTTCAGCTGACAAAGGAGGGACTTCCCTCTCTACCAGGGTAGTTAGGTACTGTGCATTAGAAGGCCTACTGGTCCTTCATCCACACATCTGTTATTCCTGCTTTAGGATAAATGTCTGAGAGATTTTCTGGAAAATGAGAAGGTGTTGTGGGGAGATATGGTTGGTGTCTGAGCACTGTGGAAAATCTTAGTGGGATTGAGGACAGTTTTTACCCCTAAGAGGGTCATTCTCCAACCCTTCCCCCTCCCAGCCCTATCTTTAACCCAGTTCTAGTACTCTGAACTGAGGATTAGGAACCGTCACACACATGTCTGTTAGAACTTGGACACGAGGAGTTCAGAGGGTACTCAGGAGACCCAGTGAGCGGTCAGGGACCACACAACCCACAACCTGTGGGAGATTAGTTTCAGTGGAAGTAGACCTACTCATGGCACCTAGAAAATAAAGCAGCACATGAGCATAGGATGCAAAATTTGAGGTATTGGGTGGGTGCTGGGAGGGCCTAGATAGAGACAGAGTACTTTTGTTCACTCCTTGTTTGGATCTTTACAGAGCAGTGGTGTGTGCAGTGAGGGGAAATGGTGTGTGCAGAGTAAGTGGTGTATGCAGTGAAGCCAGACACCACCCGTTCCTGGCACATGCAGGTGAATTCAAGCAGCATATGATCAAGGGGACAGACTGAGGAGTATTTCCAGCTCCCCTCAAAAGGAGAGAAGTGCCCACAACACTGATCAAAGAATCCCACTCATCATGCTCTTTTTAAAGGCTGCCATCTGTGACCAGGCCTGTCCTGGGCGAGACTGACAGATAACAGGTGGAGAAGGATTAGGACTGGTTTCTGGCAGGAGCTGGAAATCCAGGGGCCCATGTTTCCACAGGGGTTCCCTGGGATATTGGTTTGGATGGGCTCCCTGTCCCCAGGGCCATCTATTCAATCTTGAACACATGGCTGGAACAATATTCTGGATATTTTCTAACCCACAGAATTTCTCAGCCTGAATATGCTGCTGGCATACATGGGGCTCAATATGCCATGCTCAGACCTGGAGCATTGTGCCCAGCTTCTGCTCTCACAGCTGCAGCAACTTGAGCTCATGAAGCCAGAGCCTGGGGGTGAGGAGGACTGTGGGTGACGGATGTTGTCCTGAGGAGGAGACAGGGTGGGCCACACTGAGTAAGCCTCCATAGATTATAATTGTTCTGAGAGGAGTGAGTAGTCCCAGATCCCTGTCTCCACAGGCTTCAGTTGGGGAGACATTCCAAGGATTTGGTCTTGAATACAGACCATATTGAGTGGTGGGAAAGGTTTCTTTCATTTATAAGGCAAAAGGGAAGTCAATCATGCTGATAATACTTTCTCTTCTTGGACTTACAACATCAGCCCCAGAGCAAGATCCTGATGCACCTCAGGAACCTGTCCCAACACCCATTCTGGCACCCGCCACATCTTTGGAGCCTGAGTTGGCCCACCCCATCCCTGCTGCTATTGCTCATCAGTCAAGAAGAACAGTGACTCGGGGCGCCTGGGTGGCTCAGTGGGTTGAAGCCTCTGCTTTAGGCTCAGGTCATGATCCCAGGTTCCAGGGATCAAGCCCCACATCGGGCTCTCTGCTCAGCAGGGAGTCTGCTTCCTCCTCTCTCTCTGCCTCTCTGCCTACTTGTGATCTCTGTCTGTCAAGTAAATAAATAAAAAATCTTTATAAAAAAAAAAAAGAAGAAGAAGAACAGTGACTTCACCTGCGCTGTTGGGGCCAGTGCAGGTGGTAGTCAGAGCTCTAATTCACGCCCCTGAGATGGGAGATCCAGCAGCCCTTTGCCTAAAGTGGATGTCCAGCAGGGTTCTGTCTCTGCTCCTGGAGTTCCTGAATGGCCTGAATCACCAGCTGCCTCAGCAGAGCAACCAGCCTCATCCCCTGAGCAGCAGCTGGTGCAGGCTACAGCCCCAAACAATGAATTCCCCTCTACTGTAATTGCCTTCTTTGTAATATTGGTGTTTCATATACACCTGTATAATGACTTAATAGATTTTGGTCATTAGATAAAGTAGAATTTGGGCGCCTGGGTGGCTCAGTGCATTAAAGCCTGTGCTTTCAGCTAAGATCATGTTCTCAGGGTCCTGGGATCGGGCTCCACATCAGGCTCGCTGCTCAGCTGGGAGCCTATTTTCCCTTCAGTATCTGCCTGCCTCTGCCTACTTGTGATCTCTCTCTGTCAAAATAAATAAATAAACTATAAATAAATAAATAAATAAAGTAGAATTTGAGTTTACATAAAATTTTACTCAGAGCCTTTTCAATGTTATATCAACGTCTCATAAGGTATATTCAGAGTTTGGCACAAATATTTACTTCTATAACATTTCCATCACAGAGACACCTTTGCTACTAATCACTCACTGCTCATTACCTCACCCCAGTCCCTGAAACCACTGCTCTTCTCTCTGTCTCTGATACATACTTGACTTGGATTTTCGTGTCCCTGGAATCCTACAATAAGGCTTTCTCTGGGGGCACCTGGGTGGCTCAGTGGTTTAAGCCTCTGCCTTCAGCTCAGGTCATGATCTCAGGGTCCTGGGATCGAGCCCCACATCGGGCTTTCTGCTCAGCAGGGAGCCTGCTTCCCCCCCCTCTCTCTGCCTGCCTCTCTGCCTACTTGTGATCTCTCTCTCTCTATCAAATAAATAAATAAAAATCTTTTAAAAAATAAGGCTTTCTCTGTCTGTCAGATGGGGGAGTAGTAGGAAGAGGCGCCTTTTCAGCCGTACACCAAAGTGAGCTGATTACCTACCAAAGAACTCCAATCACCCATGAAATCAGCCTGAGATCAGAATTATACACGTCTGGATCTCTACAGGGCCAGAAGACACCAGTGAGCAGGTAAAGCGGAATGGGAACTGCGGACTGATATGGGAAGATAAACAAAAGGGGGAGGGAGCCACCAAGGCGACCGGTGGGAAAGTAATACCCCAATACGAGCGAGAGTGCCCTGCGTCTGGGGACCAGCATTAACTTGGATACTGGTTGAAAGCACACCAAAAGAGCAAAGGATCGCGGGGGGAAATTGTGGGAATCAAGGCGGCTAGGGACAGGGGCTTAAGTCCCCCGTCCCAGACCGCCTCCCCGGCGCTGAGGCAGAGAGAGTGCAGCGGAGAAACCACTCTTGGTCCCTAAGCCGCCAGCACGCCCGAGAATGGGTGGGTTCTGGCTCCTATGAGGGGATGGGAGCCGCGCCAGTCTGCAGAATGCGCTAGCCCTACCACAAAGCTCGAGACACGCGCACACGTCCCTCATGCTCCCCTGAGTTACAAAGGCCCGGCCGGCGCTCTTTGACCCACGCCATTGTTTCAAAGCCTAAGCCCCGCTCGTGAAACTCTTCCCCGGACAGAGGCGCACAAAAGCCCAGCCTGGGGCTTACGGACCAGCGCCCCGTTTTCAGTGCCCCAGACGCGCGCCCAACCCACAGCAGCCTCTGAAAAGAGGTGCGCGCAAGCCGGGCACTCCCAGCCTGGGCCGGCGGCAAAATCTCAGTGTGCGACTGCTGCTTGGAACCTCTCTGGCGGTCGGGAGCTCCCAGACAGCTGCCACTGCCTCGGCTTTGGGTATGAGCAAAAGATCCTGCGCCCCCAGGGTCTGCAACTTGGAACCTGCGCTGCCATTGGCCAAGGGGGAATTTATTCAGCTTCTGCACCCAGACTGAGGCTTCACTCTGAGAGGGAGATCAGGGTGTGGTTCGATTTCTTCTAATACTACAAAAACCATCAAAGGCGGTCAAGGTGAGTGGAAAAAAGTGAACAAGCATAAAAACCGCTTTTTATGCCTGAAAGCCTGAAAAAAAAAAAAAAACAGTTTCCCCAGAGCCCACCCCCTTGAGGGGGGCGGGAGGACTCAACTCAGGAAAAATCACTGACTGACAACCCACGTGGCAGGCCCCTCCCCCAGAAAACAAACCAAGAAAGAAAAAAAAAAGGACTACAAGAGAACAACCACTACTTCATAGAAAAACGTGTATTGTTCCCTCATTTCCACTATTCCGGTTCTTATTTTTTTTTTTTTTACACATAGGTAATTTTTTAACCTATTTACCATCACAGCGAGCTGTACAGTACATCAAATTCCATAATACCTTTCTAACCTGAACTTTTTGATACATACACCTATGTTTTTCTTTTGCATTTTTATTTTTTGAATTCCTTTTTTTAAATTTTAGTTTAGTTTAGTCTAGTTTATTCCTTTTTATGTTTATCTTCTAATATTCATATAGAGTTAAACTTCAAAATAATCTCCTTTCCCCAATCAATACTACCCCTATAGGTAAACCAATTTTTAATCCCCTTTATCTTAGGAAAGTTGAGTCCTTTAACAAAGATATCAAGATACATCCAGGAAGAATCAAAACAACCTTCCTCGCACACACTGAGAATTTATAAGAACTCTCCCATCTTCTTCCACCAGTGTTTCTGTGTTTTTTGTGTTTGTCCTTATAGCATATAAATTTTACACGCGGTTCCTTTTGACGAGGTTCTTTCTTTACTTGCATATGTATATATTTTTTTCTCTTGCCATATACTTGTATCAGTCTTTTTATCTCTTTTTGTTTGTCCACTTCATAAATCTTACCTTGGGGCCCATCTGGGCTGAACCTTCTTTTTCATCTTCCCTTTCTTTCCTCTCTCTCTCTCTCTCTCTATTTTCTTTTTCTTCTTCTTCTTTCTTTTTTTTTTCTTTTTCTTTTCTTTTGACTCTCGTTTTGGTGGGGAATCCTGATTGCTCAGAAGTGTTCCAGGGTGCACCTTGACTGCACCAGAGTGGATACATCCAGCTACATCTGTTTAGTCATCTCCCACCAAAATGACTAGGAGGAGGAATGCCCAACAGAAGAAAAGTACAGAGGATGGACCTTCTGCAACAGAGTTAAAGGCTATCAACATAGACAATATGTCGGAAAGAGAATTCAGGCTAACAATTATCCAGGCAATAGCAAGGTTGGAGAAAGCCATGGATGACCAAACAGAATTGATTAGGGCCGAACTGAAAGCGACCAGACAGGATGTTCACAATGTTAGGGTGGAGCTCAAAGCTACCAGGGAGGAGGTTCACAATGCTCTCAATGAGTTCCAATCTAATCTAAACTCTCTGAAAGCTAGGGTAACTGAGACAGAAGATAGAATTAGTGATCTGGAAGACAAACAGATAGAGAGAAAGGATCAGAAGGAAGCCTGGAACAAACAGATTAAAAACCACGGAAACAGAATCAGAGAAATAAATGATGCCATGAGCGTTCCAACTTCAGAATTATTGGAATCCCTGAAGGGGAGGAGAAAGAAAGAAGTCTAGAAGATATAGTGGAATAAGTCCTTCATGAAGGACTTTCCAATACCGTGAATGTATTTCAAGGTATTTTCCCAATACTGTGAATGGAACCAGCGTTCATGTACTAGAGGCTGAACGGTCTCCACCCAAGATTATACACTCCAAAAAAAATCACAACACCTGATAGTCAAATTGAGGAATTATAATTGTAGGTATAATCTCTTGAAAGCCGCCAGGGCAAAGAGGCTCCTTACTTACAGAGGGAAGCCCATCAGAATAAGGTCAGACCTGTCCAGAGAGGCCTGGCAAGCCAGAAGAGGCTGGCAAGATATATTCAGGGCACTAAAAGAGAAGAACATGCAGCCAAGAATACTTTATCCAGCAAGACTGGCATTCAAAATGGATGGAGAGATAAAGAGTTTTCAAGGCCGGCAAGGCTTAAAAGACTATGCAACCACGAAGCCGACACTGCAGGAAATATTAAGGGTGGTTCTATAAAAGAGGAAAGCCCCCAGGAATAACATTGAACAGAAATATAGAGACAGTCTACAGAAAAAAAGACTTCAAAGGTAACTCGATGTCAATAAAAACGTATCTATCAATAATCACTCTCAATGTGAATGGCCTAAATGCACCCATAAAACGGCACAGGGTTGCAGATTGGATAAAACGAAAGGACCCATCCATATGCTGTCTACAAGAGACCCATTTTGAACCTAAACATACACGCAGACTGAAAGTGAAGGGGTGGAGAAGCATCTTTCATGCCAATGGGCCTCAAAAGAAGGCTGGGGTAGCGATTCTCATATCAGATAAATTGGACTTCAAACTAAAGACTGTAGTCAGAGATACAGAAGGACACTACATAATCCTTAAAGGGACTATCCACCAAGATGATCTAACAATTGTAAATATCTATGCTCCCAACATGGGAGCAGCCAACTACTTAAGAAAACTGTTAATCAAGATAAAGAGTCATATTGATATGAATACACTAATCGTAGGAGATCTTAACATGCCTCTTTCAGAATTAGACAGATCATCGAAGCAGAAAATCAATAAAGAAACAAGAGCATTGAATGATATATTGGACCAGATGGACCTCATAGATATATACAGAACATTCCACCCTAAAACAACAGAATACTCATTCCTCTCAAGTGCACACGGAACCTTCTCCAGAATAGACCACATACTGGGTCACAAATCAGGACTCAACCAATACCAAAAGGCTGAGATGATTCCCAGCATATTCTCAGATCACAATGCTTTGAAACTGGAGCTCAATCACAAGGAAAAGTTCCGAAGGAACTCAAACACCTGGAAGCTAAAGACCACCTTGCTTAAGAATGCTTGGATCAACCAGGAGATCAAAGAAGAAGTGAAACAATTCATGGAAACCAATGAGAATGAGGACACTTCGGTCCAAAACCTATGAGACACAGCAAAGGTGGTCCTAAGGGGAAAATACATAGCCATCCGAGCCTCCCTCAAAAAAACTGAAAAATCTAAAACACATCAGCTGTCTCTACAACTTAAAGAACCGGGTAATCAACAACAAATCAAACCAACTCCACACATAAGAAGGGAAATCATCAAGATTAGAGTTGAGATCAATGATGTAGAAACCAGAGATACAGTAGAACGTATCAATGAAACTAGAATCTGGTTTTTTGAAAGAATCAATAAGATCGATAAGCCACTGGCCACACTAATCCAAAAAAAAAAAAAAAGAGAAGAAGCCCAAATTCATAAAATTATGAATGAAAAGGGAGAGATCACAACTAACACCAAGGAAGTAGAAACAATCATCAGAAGTTATTATCAAAACTTATATGCCAATAAGCTTAACAACCTAGACGAAATGGATGCATTCGTGGAAAAATATAAACTACCAACATTGAGCCAGGAAGAAATCGACAACCTGAATAGACCTATATCTAATAATGAGATTGAAGCAATAATCAAAAACCTCCCAAAAAACAAGAGCCCAGGACCTGACGGATTCCCTGGGGAATTCTACCAAACCTTCTAAGAAGAAATAACACCTATTCTCCGGAAACTGTTTCAAAAAATTGAAGCAGAAGGAAAACTTCCAGACTCTTTTTATGAAGCCAGCATTACCCTGATCCCCATACCAGGAACGGACCCTACCAAAAAGAAGAATTTTAGACCAATATCACTGATGTATATGGATGTTAAGATTCTCAACAAGATCCTAGCCAACAGGATCCAACAGCACATTAAATAGATTATCCACCATGATCAGGTGGGATTCATCCCTGGGCTACAAGGATGGTTCAACATTTGCAAATCAATCAATGTGATACAACAAATTAATATGAGAAGAGAGAAGAAACACATGGTCCTCTCAAGTGATGCAGAAAAAGCATTTGACAAAATCCAGCATCCGTTCCTGATTAAAACGCTTCAAAGTATAGGGATAGAGGGAACATTCCTGAACCTCATCAAATCTATCTGTGAAAGACCCACAGCAAATATCATCCTCAATGGGAAAAAGCTTGCAGCCTTCCCATTGAGATCAGGAACAAGACAAGGATGCCCACTTTCACCACTCTTGTTCAACATAGTATTAGAAGTCCTAGCAACAGCAATAAGACAACAGAGAGAAATAAAAGGTATCCAAATTGGTAATGAAGAAGTCAAACTCTATCTCTTCGCAGATGACATGATTCTTTATATGGAAAACCCAAAAGACTCCACCCCCAAACTACTAGAACTCATACAGCAATTCAGCAACGTGGCAGGATACAACGTCAATGTGCAGAAATCAGTGGCTTTCTTATACACTAACAATGAAAATACAAAAAGGGAAATTAGAGAATCGATTCCATTTACTATAGCACCAAGAACCATAAGATACCTGGGAATAAAACTAACAAAAGAGGTAAAGGATCTGTACTCAAAGAACTACAGAACACTCATGAAAGAAATTGAAGAAGACACAAATAGATGGAAGACCCTTCCATGCTCTTGGATCGGAAGAATAAACATTGTTAAAATGTCTCTACTGCCTAGAGCAATCTATACTTTTAATGCCATTCCGATCAAAATTCCACTGGCATTTTTCAAAGAGCTGGAGCAAATAATTCTAAAATTTTTATGGAATCAGAAGAGACCCCGAATCGCTAAGGAAATGTTGAAAAACAAAAATAAAGCTGGCGACATCACGTTACCTGATTTCAAGCTTTACTTCAAAGCTGTGATCACCAAGACAGCATGGTACTGGCATAAAAACAGACACATAGACCAGTGGAACAGAGTAGAGAGCCCAGATATGGATCCTCTATTCTATGGTCAATTAATCTTCGACAAAACAGGAAAAAATATACAGTGGAAAAAAGACAGTCTCTTCAATAAATGGTGCTGGGAAAACTGGACATCTATATGTAGAAGAATGAAACTCGACCATTCTCTTACACCGTACACAAAGATCAAATCAAAATGGATAAAAGACCTCAACGTGAGACAGGAATCCATCAGAATCCTAGAGGAGAACATAGGCAGTGATCTCTTCGATATCAGCCACAGCAACTTCTTTCAAGATACGTCTCCAAAGGCAAAGGAAACAAAAGCGAAAATAAACTTCTGGGACTTCATCAAAATCAAAAGCTTCTGCACAGCAAAGGAAACAGTCAAGAAAACAAAGAGGCAACCCACGGAATGGGAGAAGATATTTGCAAATGACAGTACAGACAAAATGTTGATATCCAGGATCTATAATGAACTCCTCAAACTCAACACACACGAAACAGGCAAACAAGTCAAAAAATGGGCAGAAGATATGAAAAGACACTTCTCCAATGAAGACATACAAATGGCTATCAGACACATGAAAAAATGTTCATCATCATTAGCCCTCAGGGAGATTGAAATTAAAACCACATTCAGATATCACCTTACACCAGTTAGAATGGCCAAAATTAACAAAACAGGAAACAACATGTGTTGGAGGGGATGTGGAGAAAGGGGAACTCTCTTACACTGTTGGTGGGAATGCAGGTTGGTGCAGCCTCTTTGGAGAGCAGTGTGGAGATTCCTCAAGAAATTAAAAATAGAGCTTCCCTCTGACCCTGCAATTGCACTCCTGGGTATTTACCCCAAAGACACAGATGTCGTGAAAAGAAGGGCCATCTGTACCCCAATGTTTATAGCAGCAATGCCACAGTCGCCAAACTATGGAAAGAACCAAGATGCCCTTCAACGGATGAATGAATAAGGAAGATGTGGTCCATATACACTATGGAGTATTATGCCTCCATCAGAAAGGATGAATACCCAACTTTTGTAGCAACATGGATGGGACTGGAAGAGATTATGCTGAGTGAAATAAGTCAAGCAGAGAGAGTCAATTATCATATGGTTTCACTTATTTGTGGAGCATAACAAATAGCATGGAGGACAAGGGGTGTTAGAGAGGAGAAGGGAATTTGGGTAAATTGGAAGGGGAGGTGAACCATGAGAGACTATGTACTCTGAAAAACAATCTGAGGGTTTTGAAGTGGCGGGGGTGGGAGGTTGGGGTACCAGGTGGTGGGTATTATAGAGGGCACGGCTTGCATGGAGCACTGGGTGTGGTGAAAAAATAATGAATAATGTTTTTCTGAAAATAAATAAATTGGAAAAAATTATTTAAATAGTTTTTAAATTTAAAAAAAACAAATAAATAAACTTTAAAAATAAATAAATACATAAAGTAGAATTGGAGTTTACATAAAATTTTACTCAGAGCCTTTTCAGTGTTATATCAACGTCTCATTAGGTATATTCAGAGTTTGGCACAACCATTTACTTCTATAACATTTCCATCACAGAGACACCTTTGCTACTAATCACTCACTGCTCATTACCTCACCCCAGTCCCTGAAGCCACTGCTCTTCTCTCTGTCTCTGATACATACTTGACTTGGATTTTCGTGTCCCGGAATCCTACAGTAAGGCTTTCTCTGTCTTTCTGAAGAACATAAGAGTGACTCTCCTTTTACAAACGTTATACAAATAAAATTTTATTACATGGAGATGTTCCTGAATGAAGAAAGATCACGGGAAGTGTCAAAATGAACTATTTTCATTATCTGTGATAGGGTTCCCTTTCATAAGGATGCCTGAAAAGCAGAAACCACAAGAGAAATGTCTGGGTCCATGAGCCACTTTCAATTCTCTCATTTTCCTTGATAGACCATGTTCAACCTATTCTAATGGGCATATGATAAAATATTAAAATCATATTTTAAATATTATCATTTATTGCTAACAATTTAGGTAATGAAGTAAATAGTTCTTTAGGTTTAATCCAGACTATGTTTATGTAGTAAATAATTTAAATATGGAAAGAGAAGGCACGTTCCTTCTACCAAGAAATAAGAAATAATCACCCATAACACACGATGTCCGTTTTCCCTGCCTTTCCTTGTAAGTGTAATGTGTGTGTTTGTGCGCACACACACTCACATGTGTGTGTGAGAGTGGGGCAGGGAAGGTTTCAGGGCTGCACTCTTGATACCTGATAACCCCACTGTGGACAGACACTGTTGCTGCTGTTCCCTTGGGCATTCACAGTGACAGCACTCAGCAGCCCCATCTGTTGAACAACTAAGTCATTTCCAATTATTTGACTCTCATAATATAAGTGATAAGCATGTTTGTGCCATGAATCTTTGTTTCTCTACAAATGATTCCTATAAACACCAATATTGGAAAACACTTTAACCACATTTTTGGAGGCCTGGCTGCTAGCTTCTCTGTGCTCTCTTTATTAAGGGGAAGCATTGCTTTGGAAAGGAGGGATCCTGTCTTCCATAGTTAAGACCTGAAATCATGAGGTGGACAAGCCAACAGTGAGGCCATAAGGGTATTGGGCATGATCACAGAGCATGGAAGAGCCTGCCAAAATGCCCTGTCATATGTCCTCTTCCATAAGCTTCCTGCCTTGTGTCCTGGAACACACCTCACCCATGCCCTCTCTGGTGACACGCTCAAGTCACTTCATCCCCTCGTGCTCCTTAACATAGATGCTAACTAGAGCAACCAGATCCTTCTCCATGCCAGCAGAGGGGTCCAGGCTAGGACACTCCTATCAGCTTGCTCCCTGCCATTCCTGGATGAACCCAATACTCTCCGGGAGGAACCTTTGAAAACAGTGCAGGTAAGTGGGTCACAGACAATTGTTTATCCAGATGTATATTTAGTGGCAACAGCAAGAACCCCTTGATCTTGTGTGAGCAAGACAGGCCTTTACAAAGCACACTGGCTGCTCATGGAAGCTGCAGGTTGGACAGAGCCTCAACCAGGGGCTCTGCCACTGGACATAGCTCATCCACACCATTCAGGATTTTCTAGCTGTGAACCCCTGACCCTTCCAACCCCAACCTTGGTATTCCTCAAGTTAAGCTTGTCTGAGAGAGAGGTATGTGCTTCCTGATGAGACCCCTCTCCCCTCAAAGTCATGTGAGGGGGAGTCCACTTGATCTCATAATCTATTAGAGGCCACTGTCATTAATTATTGTCTTCTCTGCATAACATGGAGAAAACCAGGCACAGAAGATATTCTCATAGAGAGGACATTCGGTGCTCTCCCTGCAGGAAGAGAAAGAAACACCAGTGAGTGGGACTCAGTGAGAAAGGACAGCTCTGAGCACTAGGGAAAGGGCTGCCGTGGGCTGGGTGCTGCCATATTAGTCAGTGACACAGGATTTGTGTTGGCTTATAGGGAGTGGCCAGGCTTCCTCCTACCAACAGGTCCATCAAAAACCAAAATGCCATCAATAAAATACTTTCATCCCCCAACATGGAAAGGCAGTGAGACGTAGGCAGCCAAGGAAGCCTAAGATTCTTTGATAGCACAGTGGGGGGAAAGTGTGACAGTCATACTGGAAGGAGGGCAGCTAATTTCTGTGCTTTGGGGAGAAAGAGCCCCATCACAAGGTACACCAATATTTGATCCAAAAACAGATGACAGTTCAGGGGGCTTCAGCTTGCCAGTCTCCACACTGAGGATTGTCCATGTCCAGGACACAAGCTCCAGGTTACATCCTGTCCCATGGCTGGCCTGGGACTGATGGATGAGGACCAGTGTTGTGGGATCCCATACTGGAGGGGATGAAGTCTTTCTGGAAGGACAACTGAGTCAGGGGAGCCTGGATTGTCAGGCTGAAAGGACACAGTAAGGCAGAGACCCAGAGCCCATGACAGCAATGTGCTCCCTGTGGGCCAATTTTAGCAGGTAAAGCTATGGATTACGGAGTATCTTTTTAGAGCATGTATCACGTCAGTTAAGCCCCCTAACAATTGCTTACAGAAGTTAAAAATGCTGTCTCTGTTTGACGAAGAGGGAAACCAAAGCTTTAGGAAATTCCCACATTCTATGTTCCACATTCAGTTACAGGCAGGATTTGAACCCAGGGCTTGCCAGCGTTGTTGGCCCAGCCTCACAAGAAGGTTTCATCCAGATGTTTCAGAAGACTTCTCAACTCTTAGGTTACATGAGCCTTTGTTCAAAGGGAGAAACCTACTCCTTCCCAGAAAAAGGCTGGATGGTACTGGGAGAGTTCTCAGTGCTAAGTTACAGCATCATCAGACAACAGACCCAGGACAAGCTCGAGTCAGAGGTGTCACAACTGCCCCTTGAAATCAGTGAGGTCTCCAGGCCTGGGGGATGGATGTGGAGCTTTGTGCACCTCTGAGTTCCAGGGGTGAGCCGTGTGCATGGAACACAGAGTTCAATGGCAGATAAACAGCAGTTCAGGCCCCCACTCAGCCTAGTTGTAGCAGGGTGACCTCAAGCAGGGCTCTGGAGCTACAGACCCCATCCTTAAATTGTAGAATGTAATGGTTACTGCTAAATGGGATGTAGAAGAAATGAGTCATACAGTTCCTGCCTGGTTCCTGGGAGCACATGCAGAGTCCAGAGGAAAGGAATCTGTGTCAGTGCCAAATTTACCCATGTACCTGCTCTTCCACTTGTTGGTTCTGGTTTCGTCCTTAAGAAACAGATGCCAAAGCTAAGGTCAGGGAAGATTTCTTCTTAGGCATTCTTCTCTGATGTTTATAGTTTTGGCTCTTGAATTTAGATCTGTGACCCATTTGAGGTTCAATTTCTGTATTACTGAAGGGAGGGTCCACGGACCTTCATTCAATCATTTATAATTTTATGTATTAGTAGTTGTAAAATGGATGCAGTTAAGTCACTGTATTACCTTAGGTTGTCACTTGTAGGGAGTTGTCAATAGATCCTCAAGAATCTGCAGAATAATATGTATTCTCTCCTTGAAGAAATTCGCTGAGATTGTGAAGGAAGTCCAAAATGAGGTTAGCTTATATCTTCTGTGGAGGTGGGGCAGTGTCCGTGTCCTCGTTAAGAGCACAAACAAACCTTTGGTGGCCTCAGGAGTCATTTCAGGAGTTTCCTTCTCTTTCTGCAAAACAAGCCACAGTCAATGTTGGGCATCTTCAAGGATCCACAGAGAGATCAAAATGGTTCCATAAAATTCAACGTTTTAGTGTGTGTCTTCTAGGAAATCTGTGGAAAATGCCTTTTTCCCAAATGGATTATTTTGAGAAATAATTTACTGACTTGCTGAGTCAGGCCCTGGTTTCCAAGATAGAAAGTAGTGAGAATGGTGGATGCTTCCCAAGAGGCACAGGGTGTACGGTGGAATGGCATGGGAAATAACTGTTCCACACCACAGCTCTTTATATCTGGTTGAAAGAAAGCAGTAAAAGAAAACAAGCCATATTTATGGATTCCTTTGCTGACACTAACCATAAAACATTTTGGACAATTTGAAAACTATCACTCAGCATATCTGTATCCACTTTTCCCAGTTAGAAGACACCAACTTATATTCCCCGCTTATTTTTTACTTATTAGGAGAAGGTGGTGTCATATATTCGTCCCTTAATAACTCTACAGAAATTCTTGTAAAACTAACAGATGGATTAAGTCCTAAACGTAAGAACATTGATTGTACATACAAAAATTATTCCATCTCTTTATGCAAATAACATACTATCAAGGACAGAAATTAAGAACATAATTTTTAATTGATAATTACTCAAAAAGAATAAAATACACAGGAATTATTTTCACCTGGAGGTGAAATACCTGTACACTGAAAAGTTAAATAATTAATGAAAGAATTTGATTAAGACAGAATTAAGTCTGGAGACATTCCCTGCTAATGGATCACTAGAATATATGTAATGCAAAGGTCCACACTATATAAAGCAATCTAAATATTCACTGCAAACTCCACCAAGGTCTACAGGCATTTTTATAAATAAAAACATTTATCCTACAAAGTGAATAATACCACAGAAGGCCCTGAATAGCCAAAGCCAACTGGAGAGAAAACAAACCAGGAGGCATCATGATTTCTGAAACCAAAGTGTATTACAGAGTGGTAGAAATGAAAATAGTATGGTATCGGCCTACAGACAGACAAAGATCAATGGAACAGAGTAGAAAACCCAGGGAAAAAGCCACACATATGGGCGCCTGGGTGGCTCAGTGGGTTAAGCCACTGCCTTTGGCTCAGGTCATGATCTCAGGGTCCTGAGATCGAGTCCCACATCAGGCTCTCTGCACAGTAGGGAGCCCGCTTCCTTCTCTCTCTGCCTGCCTCTCTACCTACTTGTGATCTCTCTCTGTCAAATAAATAAATAAAATCTTTAAAAAAAGCCACACATATGTAGTCCATTTATTTACAACAAAATCTCCAAGAATGTAAAATAGGGAAGTAGCAGTCTCCACCATAAGTGGCTTTGGAAACACTAGGCAACCTCAAGTAAAGCAATGGAACTGAATATCTCTCTCACCCGATCCAAAATAACGTAGTCGCAATGTGGCAAGGACTTCAACAAAACAGCTACACCCACTAAATAACTAGCTGGAAATTGGGCAGAATGTTATTAACAAACCTGCCTTTTTATAATAAGCTCCATGACCAAAATTTGAACTCCAGATTCTGAGATCTAGGGTCATATGCTGTGGTAACTGAGCCAGTCAAGAACCTATTAAAACAATGGGACACAGAGTTTTCAGGAAAGATCTATTCATTCATCCCCTTAACGCAATTTTTTTGGAAGAATGTTTCTTGAGATCCGTCTTTGGGACAGGGGGATTTTGACCTAAATCATAGAAGTCTGGCAATACCTAGTGGAGAGGAAAAGGAAGATGATCTTTGCTGGGAATCATTCCACAGAAGTGGAAATGACCAAGTTCTGACCATGTCATAAGAGCACCTAGATTATGGCTCTTGACAATTTATGGAATTTTAAAAAGGGGTGAGTTGATGGTCATATTTTAACAACAGGATTTTCAAAATACTTTTCACGTATTAGCTTTCCTTTAATGGTGTTTTGAAAAATATTGACATTCTGTTGGATAGTAATGCTGTTGAATATTAATGTTGGATATTAATTATCTCCATTTCCCTCCAAAATTATCACATATTCTATTTGGTAATTGCTCTATACCCTCTATACTGTGTACCATATACCCAGACTCTGGACCCTCATGGCCATCTACAGAAAGTATTAGCATGCTGAGGTTTCTATGGAGTTGGATAGGAAAAAATCATCTTTACATTTGTCCACAATAATGCCTCAACTACTGCAAAATAGTAACTTTATTGGGCTGTTGTAACATTTGCAAGAGAGGTGGGAATGAGTATATGGTGAATATCCTTCAGGGGCATGGACTCGGTCAAAAAGAAATTTTGGTCAAAAGAAATTTGTGGAATGCTAAATACTTGGGGGCCGGGTTTCAGTTTCAGAGAACCATTTCAGAGAATCTACTGAAGCTAGTTTAAGAAAAAAGAACAATTTAGTACAGAGAATTATTAAATGGTTTGCAGAATCACTAGGAGGACAAAAGAAATGTGTTTGAGCAAGAAAGATTCCCCAAGTTGCTACAGAAATAGAAGCTAAAGGAGCTGCTGCTGCTACAACATCCACGTGCTACCTGTGGAGTGGGTACCACAACTAGGGCTCCAGAACCACCCACCCTCAGCTACAATACAAACCAGCACTACGTAATTCATTTTTGTGTGTCCATTAGGCATGGGGCTTGTATTCAATGTATATTTACTGAAGAGAAGAACAAATACTCTTCCTTCTTTGTTATACACTCAAAGTCCATTTGTGCAAATGCATAAAGGAATTAAAAGACTTATGACCATGAAGGAAAGCTGAAGAGCAATATTGTTAGACGTGCTGTTATAGATTTCTGTATTATTTACTGCAATTAGTCACTAAGATAAAACTGAATCCATAAAGTTTTAGAGAGGAAGGAGAAGTTAATCCTTTACATTCAGGTGAACTGTCTAGGCAGTGGGAGCAGTGGGGGCCAGCTTGCTTCACTTCTCACTCACAGACTGGGTAGTTTGGGAGCAAGGCATTAAATATAGCGAAGGCTTCTGCAGCCTTGGTTAACATTCAGATAGCATTGGGAGGGGTAAATGTATTTATGGTCCAGGCCCAGAAGTGCTGCATGTAATGTTTATTTACCTCACAGAACAGCATAGTCACATGACTCCAGCGCACTACAGTAGAATCAGGGAATACAGTAGAGTTGTTTATTTTATCCACAGGAAGAATAGGAAACAGATTTTAATAGACATAGCTGAGTTTGTGACAGTATCAGAAGAGAAACTGGAACATCTGGTTTATAAAAATCACTGTAGAAAATTTTGAATGCTGTTTTTGAGAGACATCCCTAGACAGAATAGACAAAAACATCTTATCTGTCAAAGTAATAATGATATGACTTTAAATATCCTTCTGGGGCCACCAAGTTAGGTTTTAGCATTTCATTGGGTGACAAATAACAGCTTGTGAGATTTATCTTTTCCACATAACAGACCAAGTTCGTTTGCATTACACTAAGCATCCAAACTTTTCCAAGGAGAGCAGGTCACAGTTGCCATCTCTCCTAGAATTACGATTTTTTTTTTTCTTCTGGACATGGAATGAGCCCCTACCACCAACTGAAGTTCATGGGAGTGTCATTAAAATGACACTAATATTAAATTTTTATCCTTAAGCATGGACCCCTTGAAAAAGAAGATTGATATTGAATCTAAGTGGATGTATTCAAAAAAATAGATGAGAATTATGAGTTGATTGAAATGTGAAGTCATGTGACAGACAAAGACGTTTAGAGAAAGAGCAAGATTCTGTAGCTGCCTTACATTTATAGACTTTGCTTCCTTGCCCACATTTTTGTTTTTTGGAATGCCCAAGTCCAGTAAACTAATTTTTGACAAGAGCTGATTTTATGTATTTTGAACGATGTTATATGAAGTCATATAATAGGAAAAAACTGAGGAATCAGAGACAACATTCCCAAAACTCGAACTAAAGAAAAGGATCAGGTCTTTGCCCCTAGGAATAAGGGATTATAAGAAACTTCATTTTTGGTTGAGCCATGGACTCTTCTCTATCCTCCTCTAACAGAAAAGAATGTGCAGAAATCCAACAGGACAAAGGTTACATTGCAAGAACTGTAGTTCATTTTAACATTCAAGAATATTTAACCTCTGGGAAACAATATGGTGGAGAAGTAAGAGGAGGCTCCGTTTCACGCTTTCCCCTAAAGTGAACTGTTTACCTACTAAAGAACCCTTATCACCCATGAAATCAGCCTGAGATTGGAATTATACATTTCTGCATCATTATGGGGGCAGAAGACACCAGCGGGCAGGTAAAGTGGAGTGGGGACATCGGATTGATTTTGGAAAATAATCAAAAGGGGGAGGGAGCCATTAGAGGTGACCCATTGAAAAGTAATACCCCAATACGAGAGTTCCCTGTGATTGGGGACCAGCATTAACTTGGGAGTATGGTTGAAGCACTCAAAAAGAACAAAGTATAATTGGGGGAAATTGGGGAATCGAGCGGTAGGGACAGGGGTTTAAGCCCGTCAACCCAAGACAAACACCACTGGCACTGAGCCAGAGAGAGCGCAGCGAAGAAGCCAGGTCTTGGTCCATGAGCCATGGCATGCCTGAGAGCTTCTGGCTGGCAGCGGCCATGAGTGTGAGGTAGCCTCGCCAGCTGATAGAACCACAGCCTTTTGCACTTTCCAAGTGCGGACTGCATGAACAGAGTCTGAGTCATGTCCTACATCCTCTCCAGAGAAAGCTCTGTGTAGGCGCCAGCCATCCATCACTCTCTAGGACCCAGAGAGTCTGAGCATTAGCAGCCCATGCCAACATGAAAGTCTCAGGGCTCTCTATGCTCTGGACTGCTCTGGCAGTCTGGAGCCACCCAGACAGCCAAGGCTAGTATTTCTCATGGTTTTGGGTGCAAGCAGGAATTCTTGTGACACCAGAAACCATGACTGGTGACTGTCTCTGCCAGTGGCAGAGGCAAAATTTATGTGCTCTGGAGCACCCAGAAGGGAAGAAACTGATGCTTCTGTCTGAAAGGGAGGTATGGGTGCAGTTTGCTTTCCTCTAAAGTTCCAGAAACAATCAAAAGCCTCCAAAGGGAGAGAAAACAAAGAAACAAACAAAAAATTTAAAAAAAACCTCATCATCACTAATCATCAGGGAGATTCAAATGAAAACCACATTGAGATACCACCTTTCACCAGTTAGAATGACCAAAATTAGCAAGACAGCAAACAAAGTGTGTTGAAGAGGATGTGGAGAAGGGGAAAATCTCTTACATTGTTGGTGAGAATGCACGTTGTTGCAGCCCCTTTGGAGAACAGTGTGGAAATTCCTCAAGAAATTAAAAAATAGAGCTTCCCTATGACCCTGCAGTTGCACTACTGTGTATTTACCCCAAAAATACAGCTGTAGTGAAAAGAAGAGCCATCTGTACCCCAATGTTTATAGCAGTGATGGTTATGGTTGCCAAACTGTGGAGAGAATCAAGATGCCCTTCAATGGACGAATGGATAAGGAAGACGTGGTCCATATACACTATGAAGTATTATGCCTCCATCAGAAAGGATGAATACCCAACTTTTGTAACAACATGGACGGTACTGTGAGAGATTAGGCTGAGTAGTAAGTCAAGCAGAGAGAGTCCATTATCATATGGCTTCACTTATTTGTGGCACATAACAAATAACATGAGGACATAGAGAGATGGAGAGGATAAGGGAGTTGAGGGAAATTGGAAGGGGAGCTGAACCATGAGAGACTCTGGACTCTGAAAAACAACCTGAGGGTTTTGAAGGGGCAGGGGCTTGGAGGTTGGGGGAGCCAGGTGGTGGGTAATATGGAGAGCACATTTTGCATGGAGCACTGGGTGTGGTGCAAAAACAATGAATTCTGTTTCATTGAAAAGAAATAAAGTAAACAACAAAACAAACAAACAAACAAAACCTCCAAAGAAAAAGGGCTGAAAAACCCATTTCCTAAGAGCCCACCTCTTTGATGAGGTCAGGAGGACTTAACTCTAAGAACATCGCCTGAAAAGCCACGTGACAGGCCTCTCCCCGAGAAAGCCAACCACACAGACACACACACACACACACACACACACACACACACACCAAAAAAAAAAGTCAAGAGGACATCCACCTCTACCGCATAGATACAAATTTTATTTTTAATTCGGTCCCACTCTCCTGGTTATTCTCATTTTTTTTAAATATGTAACTTTTTAACCTATTTACCATCACAGTGAGATGAGCAGTATATTGAATTCCATAATAACCTTTAACCTGAACTTTTTAATATATATTCCTGTGTTGTTCTTTCACTTTTCTATTTTATTGATTTTCTTTTCCTTTCTTTTCTTTCTATTTTTTTAATATTCATATAGAGATAAGCTTCAAGGTAACTCCCTTTTCCCAGTCAATGCTAACCCTATAGATAAACCAGTTTTGATTCCCCTTTATCTCAGGGAAGTTGAGTCCATTCACAAAGATATCAAGATACATCCAGGAAAAATAAAAATAACCTGCCTCTCCCACACTGAGAATTTATAACCACTCTCCCATCTTTTTCTTCCATCCGTCTCTCTGTATTCATTTTTGTTCTGGTAGTATATAAATCTTATACTTGGGGTTAATGTTGGCTGGCTTCTTTCATTTATTTATTTATTTTTCTTGTCATCTACTTTTATTGGTATTTTAATTTGTCTGTGTTTGTAAGATTTATAAGTCTTATCTTTGGGGCCCATTTGGGCTGAGCCTTCTCTTTTATTTTTTCTTTTCTTTTTTCCTGTATCTCTCTCTCTCTCTCTCTCTTTATTTTTTTTTCTTTCTTTTTGGTGGAGACTCTCAATTGCTCAGAAGCACTTCAGAGTGCAACTTGACTGCAGCACAGTTGATAAATTCAGCTACACATTCCTTCAGCCAACTCTCACCAAAATGACTAGGAGGAGGAATGCTCAACAGATGAAATATTCAGAGACTACTCCCTCTCCATCAGAGCTATTGGACATGGACATAGACAGTATGTTACAAAGGGAATTCAGGCTAATAATTATTCAGGCAATCGCTAGGATGGAGAGAGCCTTTAATGACAAAATGGAATTGATGAGGGCAGAAGTGAAAGCCACGAGGAATGATGTTCACAATGTTCTCAATGAGGTCCAAGCTAATCTAAATTCTCTAAAAGCTAGGGTAACTGAGGCAGAAGATAGAATTAGTAATCTGAGGACAAGCAGATAGAGAAAAAGGATCAGGAGGAATCCCGGTACAAACAGTTTAGAAGCCATGAGAACAGAATTAGGGAATATATGATGCCATGAAATGTTCCAACCTCAGAATTACTGGAATCCCTGAAGGGGAAGAGAAAGAACGAAGACTAGAACATATATTTTGAACAAATTCTCCATGAAAATTTATCCAATTTAGCAAATGGAACCAGCATTCATATCCTAGAGGCAGAAAGTCTACCCACAAGATGATATAATCTAGAA
Organism: Neogale vison; assembly: GCF_020171115.1. Classification (NCBI taxonomy): domain Eukaryota; kingdom Metazoa; phylum Chordata; class Mammalia; order Carnivora; family Mustelidae; genus Neogale; species Neogale vison. The sequence goes on from NC_058095.1 coordinate 47,895,389, forward strand.
AGACCTCGAGACACCTGATAGTGAAAATGGTGAATCATAATTGTGGACAGGAGCTCTTGAAAGCAGCTAGGGCAAAGGAATTCCTTATGTACAGAGAAAAGCCCATCAGAAAAACGTTAGACCTGCCCCCAGAAACCTGGCAAGCCAGAAAGTGTTGGCAAGATATATTCAGGGCACGAAATGAGAAGAATATGCAGCCAAGAATACTTTATCCATCAAGAATGACATTCAAAGTAGATGCAAAGATAAAGAGCTTCCAAGAATAGCAAGGTTTAAAAGAGTATGCGACCACCAAACTGACAATACAATAAATATTAACGGGGGCTTTATAAAAGAGGAAAAATCATAAGAATATCATTGAACAGAAATATAAGATGACAATCTATAGAAACAACTACTTCACAGGTGACACAATGTCAATAAAAACGTCTCTCAGCAATCATTCACAATGAGAATGGCCTAAATGTGCCCATAAAATGACACAGGGCTGCCGACTGGATAAAATGACACGACCCATCCATATGTTGTCTACAAGAGACTCATTTCAAACGTAAGGATATATCCAGACTGAAGGTTAAGGGATGGTGAAGAATCTTTCATGCCAATGGACCTCAAAAGAAGGCTGGGATAGTGATTGTCATATCAGATAAATTAGATTTTAAACTAAAGACTGTCATCAGAGATACAGAAGGACACTACATAAACCATTGGCCAAATAATTCAAAAGAAAAGAGAGAGGCTCAAATTAATAAAATTATGAATGAAAAGGGAGAGATCACAGCGGACACAAAGGAAGTAGAAACAATCATCAGAAGTTATTATCAACAGTTATATGCCAATAAGTTCAGCAACCTCGAAGAAATGGATGCATTCCTGGAAAACTATAAACTCCCAAAATTGAACCAGGAAGAAATTGACAATCTGAATAGACTGATATCTAGTAACGAGTTTGAAGCATTGATCAAAAACCTCGTAAAAAAAAGAGCCCAGGAACTGATGGGTTCCCTGGGTAATTCTACCAAACTTTCAGAAAAGAAATAACACCTAGTCTCCTGAAGCTGTTTCAAAACACTGAAGCAGAAGGAAAACCTCCAGACTCTTTCTATGAATCCAGTCTTACCCTGACCCCCCAAGCAGGCAAAGACCACACCAAAAAGTAGAATTTCAGACCAATATCCCTGATGAATATGGATGCTAAGACTCTCAATAAGATCCTAGCTAATAGGATCCAACAGTACATTAAAAAAGATTATCCACCATGACAAGGTGGGATTCATCCCTGGTTTGCAAGCATCGTTCAACATTCTCAAATCAATCAATGTAATAGAACAAATCAATAAGAGAAGAGAGAAGAACCACATGGTCCTCTCAATTGATGCAGAAAAAGCATTTGACAAAATCCAGCATCCATTCCTGATTAAAACGTTTCAAAGTATAGGGATAGAGGGAACATTCCTGAACTTCATAAAATCTGTCTATGAAAACCCACAGCAAATATCATCCTCAATGGGAAAAAACTGACAGCCTTCTCCTTGAGATCAGGAATAATGACAAGGATGTCCACTCTCACCACTCTTGTTCAACATAATATTAGAAGTCCTAGCTACAGCAATCAGAAAACAAAAAGAAATAAAAATGTATTCAATTTGGCAATAACAAAGTCAAAACCCTCTCTTCACAGATGACAAACTTTATATGGAAAACCCAAAAGACTCCACCCCCAAACTACTAGAATTCATTCAGCAATTCAGGAATGTGGTGTGGTACAAAATCCGTGGACAAAAATCAGTTGCTTTCTTATACACTAAGAATGAAATTAATACATAAAGGGGAATTAGAGAATTGATTCCATTTACTGTAGCACCAAGAACCGTAAGCTATGTGGGAATAAGCCTAACCAAACAATTAAAGGATCTTTACTCGAGGAACTACAGAAAACTCACGAAAGAAATTGAAGAAGACACAAAAAGAGTGAGGACCATTCCATGCTCATGGATCAGAAATATAGCCACTGTTAAAACGTCTATGCTGTCTAGAGTAATCTAAACTTTATATGACATTCCAATCAAAATTCCACTGGCATTTTTCAAACAGCTGGAATAAAAAATCCTAAAATTTGTATGGAATCAGAAGAGACCTTGAATTGCTAAAGAAATGTTGAAAAAAAAAAAAACCTGGTTGCATCATGTTGCCCATTTTCAAGCTTTACTTCAAAGTTCTGATCACCAAGACAGCATGGTACTGGCATAAAAACAGACACATAGACCAGTGGAACAGAGTTGAAAGCCCAGATATGGACCCTAAACTCTACCCTCCAAAAAAACTTTAACAAAGCATGAAAAAATATCCAGTGGAAAAATACAGTCTTTTCAAAAAACGGTGCTGAGAAAATTAGATAGCTATGTGTAGAAGAAAGAAACTCGACCATTATCTTACACCTCACACAAAGATAAACTTGAAATGGATAAGAGACCTCAACCTGAGGCTGGAATCCATCAGAATCCTAGAGGAAAACATAGGTGGTAACCTCCTTCAACATCAGGCACAGCAACTTCTTTCAAGCTGTCTCCTAAGAAAGGAAACAAAAGTGAAAATGAATTTTTAGGACTTCATCAAGATTAAAAGCTTCTACACATGACACTCGAAGGAAACACTCAACAAAACAAAGGGGCAACCCACGGAATGGGAGAAGATATTCACATCTGACAAAATAGACAAAGGGCTGATATCCAGGATCTATAAGGAACTCCTCAAACTGAACACACACGAAACAGATAATCATGTCAAAAAATGGGCAGAAGACACGAACAGACACTTCTCCATGTATGGAGATGTATGAATGGCTAAGAGACACATGAAAAAATGTTCATTAACACTAGCCATCAGGGAGATTCAAATCAAAACCACATTTACATACCGCCTTACACCAGTTAGATTAGCCCAAATTAACAAGGCAGTAAACAACATGTTTTGGAGAGGACGTGAAGAAAGGGGAACCCTCTTATACTGTTGGTGGGAATGCAAGTCACTGCAGCTGCTTTGGAAAACAGTGTGGAGATCCTTAAGAAATTAAAAATAGAGCTTCCCTATGACCCTGAAATTGCACTACTGGGTATTTACCCCAAAGATAGAGATGTCGTGAACAGAAGGGCCCTCTGTACCCTAATGTTCATGGCAGCAATAGCCATGGTCGCCAAACTGTGGAAAGAACCAAAATGTCCTTCAGCAGACAAATGGATAAGGAAGATGTGGTCCATATACACTATGGAGTATTAGGCCTCCATCAGAAAGGATGAATTCCTAACTTTTGTATCAACATAGACAGGACTGGAAGAGATGATGCTAAATGAAATAAGTGAAGCTGAAAGAGTCAATTATCTTACGGTTTTGCTTATTTGCAGAGTATAAGGAAAACACGAAGGACATGGGGAGATGGAAAGGAGACGAGAGATGGGGAAAATCAGAGGGTGAGATGAGCCGTGAGAGAATGTGGACTCTGAAAAACAATCTGAAGGTTTTGGAGGGGAGGGCAGTGGGAGGTTGGGTGATCCTGGTGGAGGGCATGTGCTGCATGGAGCACTTGTTGTGGTGCATAAATAATGAATTCTGGAACACTGAAAAGAAATATAAAAATAAATAAAAATTAAAAAAGATTAATGCATCACTAGAAATGCCTGGGGGAGGTTTAGTCTTTTTCATATTATTTATTTAATCTATTTATTTATTTATTTATTTAAGAAACTTTCTTAAAATGCATTTTGTGAGGCAGATTTACAACACTACATGTCTTGATTAAGAATGAAAGGGAAAAAAAAGATGAAAAAACAAATTCCCACATTTTAAAAAAGATCATAGTCTTAGGAGTTAATTTAACTTATAGAAACTTTTCATTTACCTCCTCTTAGCTGTATCAGTCAGTGATAATATGTGTGTTTAAAATTCAATTATTTTTCTGAAATTGTCTTAGTTCAGACAAATTTGCATATTTGCAAGTTCACTTGCTTTCACTTATTTACTATATATTTTGCCAGAGAGAATTATTAATACTTTCAAGTGATCACATTCACATGAATATATTTTCAATTAGTGTCGACCTTAGCTTAATTTACCTTAAATTGAGTAAAGAATACATTGATGCTTGTAGATATCATTCATTGATTAAAATACCACTTCCTCCACATTTACTACAAGCTCATAAGGGATTAAAAGGTACAACACCAATTCTTTCAAGAATTCTATCATGTTTTTTTGAAGTTACAAGAGTGGTTTATGTTTTTTAAAGACACAAGTATGTAATTTATTTACCTTTTAATATTTAACTATATATCTATGTGAAAGTATATAATAGATAATATATTTATCTTTAAATCGACCTCGACAAATATGATTTTCTTTGGATTTCTTTTATTTAAATGCTTGAAGAAGTATCAACTGTTAGTTCTAATAGTTTATTAAAATAGTTTTTATTAATTCCAATTAAAATCATCTTAAGAATTTGGAGAAATATTTCAACCTTAAATGATAAATAAAAATAAAAATGCCATAAGTCATATACAGTTTATTTTCTTGCAAAGTTACAAACATACTGGCTTGGAGAGCTGACATTGGTTTTTCCACCATCCTATGGATAAAGACATTTTTCTGAATAGACTTCTTTGAATAGATTTCAAACCAGTGTGTATACTTTTCTTTCATCCCTGCCCTTGAGTTTTTAGATAACTCCATAAAAACGTAACAGCAATCGTGATTTCAGGACATCTTTGTACATGAAGGAGAATACCTAGTGTTTTATGTGTTTATTACTTGAGAAGGCCCACAGACATGAATAGAGTGAAAATATCAATTGCTCAGCATGCTCCTAGGACAAAGTTTAGAAATGCGTTCTGATACATTGTGTAGTTGTTTGAATAGTTGAGTTAAAGTTTAATTCAGAAGATAAACAGATATATTTACTCAGATATTTGAATATTATGTCTCTCATGTATAAGTTCTTTCTATATTTTGAATATTAATCCCTTATTAGATATGTCATTTGCAAATATCTTTTCCCAATCAGAAGTTCTGCTGATTGGCCCCTTTGCTGTGCAGAAGCTTTTTATCTTGAGAAACAGTAGTTCATTTTTGCTTTTGTTTCCCTTGTATTTAGAGATATGTGTTGGAAGAAGTTGCTGTGGCTGAACTTGAAGAGGTTGCAACCTGGCTTCTCCTCTAGGATTCTGAAGGATTCCTGTCTCACATTGAGGTACTTCATCCATTTTGAATTCGTTTGCATATAGTGTAAGAGAAGGTCCAGTGTCATCCTTCTGTGTGTGTCTGTCATCCTTCTTCTGTGTGTCTGTCCAATTTTCTGAGCACCACTTATTGAAGACACTGTCTTATTTCCCTGAGTACTCTTTTCTGCTTTGTCAAAGGTTAGTTGGCCATAGACATGAAGATCCATTTCTAGGGACTCTCTTTTGTTCTACTGAATGATGGGTCTCTTTTTGTGTCACTACTATGCTGTCTTGATGATCCCAGCTTTGTAAACTAGCTTGAAGTCGGGCATTGTAATGTGCCCGGCTTTGGTTTTCTTGTCCTGACTATTCAGGATCATTTATGGATAGATGGAAATTATATGATTGTTTGTTTTAAGGATGAAAAGTTTTGACTGTGTAGAGTGCTCTGGACAGCATATGAATTTTTACAATGTTGATTCTTCCAATCCAGGAGCATGGAATGTTTTTCCATCTTTTTGCATCTTCCTCAATGTCCTTCCTCAGTGTTGTGTAGTTTAGACGGTAAAAATGATTTACCTCTTTGGCTGGGTTTATTCCTAGGCATCTTATGGGTTTGCGTACTATGGTTGGTGGAACTGACATCTTCATTTCTCTTTCTCCACTCACTTTGTTAGTTTATAGGAAAGCAAGAGATTTCTGTGTTTTCATTTTGGAATCCTACATGTTTCTGACTTGCTGTATGAATTCAAGTCATTTTGGAGTGAAGTCTTTTGGCTTTTCCACAAAAAGTATATTGTCTTATGCAAAGAGAGACAATTTGACTTCTTCTATGACAACTTGCATCCCATTTATTTGCTATTGTTGTTCAAACGCTGAGGCTGGGACTTCTAATGTTGTATTCAACAAAGGTAGTGAGAGTAGGCATCCCTCTCATATTCCTGACCTGAAGGAAAAAGCTGTCAGTTTTTCCCCATTGAGAATGATATTTGCTGTGGGATCTTCAGAGGTGGCTTTTATAATATGAGGTATGTTCACTCTATCTCTGTATCTTGAGGAGTTTTAATCATGAGAATGTGTTGTATTTTGCCAAATGCTTTGCTTTTTCTGCATCAAATGAGAGGTTGATATGGTCCTTGTCTTTCTATTGTTTGTATGACTAATGACATCAATTGATTTGTGGAAGTTGAACCACCTTTGTATCCCAGGAATAAACCTCACTGGGTGGTGGTGAATAGCCCTTTGAATGTACCATGGAATCCTGCTGGCTTGTATCTTGCTGGATAATTTGGTATTAGTGCTTACCAAGCTTATTCATCTGTAATTCCCCTTTTACATGGGGTCTTTGCTTGTGGGTCAAGGTAATGCTCAGCCTTATTAAATATTTTGGAAGCTTTCCTTCAACTTCTATTTTTTGGAAACAGCTTCAGTAGAATATGCATTAATTATTCTTAAAATGTTTGGTAGAGTTCCACTGAAAACGTATCTGCCCCAGAACTCTTGTGTTTTGAGGAAGTTTTTTGATTCCTGATTCAATGTCCATGCAGGGTATTGGTTTGTTCAGTTTTTTTATTTCTTCCTGTTTCAAACTTGGTAGATTACAAATTTCTTGGAATGCTTCAATTTCTTCTAGATGACCTAATTTGTTGGTATCCCAGCCGAGCTGAAAGCAATGAGAGATGATGTTCACAGTGTTAGGGCGGAGCTTAAAGCTACCATGGCTGAGGTTCACAATGCTCTCAATGAGTTCCAATCTAATCTAAAGTCTCTCAAAGCTAGAGTAACTGAGACAGAAGATAGAATTAGTGATCTGGAGGACAAACAGATAGAGAGAAAGGATCAGGAGGAAACCTGGAACAAAGAGCTTAGAAACAACGAAAACAGACTCAGGGAAATAAATGATGCCATGAAACTTTCCAAAGTCAGAATTATTGGAATCCCTGAAGGGGAGGAGAAAGAAAGAAGTCTAGAACATATAGTGGAACAAGTTCTTCATGAAAGATCACAACCAATGCAAAAGAAACAGGGAATTGTTAGGACACATTATCAGCAACTATATACCAACACACGAAATATTAAGGGGGTTCTATAATAGAGGAAAAATCCCAAGAATGGCATTGAACAGAAATATAGAGACAATCTACAGAAATAAAGACTTCAAAGGTAACCCGATGTCAATAAAACATATCTATCAATAATCACTCTCAATGTGAATGGCATAAATGTGCCCATAAAATAACACAGGGTTGCAGATTGGATAAAACGACAGGACCTATCCATATGTTGTCTACAAGAGACCCATTTTGAACCTAAAGATACACCCAGACTGAAAATGAAGGGATAGAGAAGCATCTTTCATGCCAATGGGCCTCAAAGAAGGCCGGAGTAGTGATTATCATATCAGATAAATTAGATTTTAAACTAACGACTGTAGTCAGAGATACAGAAGGACACTAGATAATTCTTAAATGGACTATCCACCAATATGATCTAACAATTATAAATATCTATACCACCAATATGGGAACAGTCAATTACATAAGAAAACTGTTAAGATAAAAAGTCAAGATAAAGAGTTATATTGATATGAATACATTAATAGCAGGAGAACTTAACACATCTCTCTCAGAAATAGACAGATCATCGAAGCAGAAAATCAATAACAAAACCAGAGGATTGAATGACACATTGGACCAGGGGGACCTCATAGATATTTACAGAACAATCCACCTTAAAACAGCAGAATATTCATTCTTCTCAAGTGCATATGGAACCTTCTCAAGAATAAACCACATCCTGGGTCACAAATCAGGACTCAACAGATAACAAAAAATGGAGATTACACCCTGCATATTCTCAGATCACAATGCTTTGAAACTGGAGCTCCATCACAAGGAAAATTTCGGAAGTAACTCAAAAACGTGGAAGCTAAAGACCACCTTGCTTAAGAATGCTGGGATCCACCATGAAATCAAAGAAGAACTGAAACAATTCATGGAAACCAATGAGAATGAAGACACTTCGGTCCAAAAACTATGGGATACAGCAAAGGTGGTCCTAAGGAGTCCTAAAACTCCCTCAAAAAATGAGAAAATCCAGAATACATGAGCTCCCTCTACACCTTAAAGACTGGAGAATCAAAAAAAAAAAATCAAATGAACTCCACACATAAGAAGGTAAATAATCAATATTAGAGCAAATATCAATGACATAGAAACTAGAGATACAGTAGAACATATCAATGAAACCAGAAGCTAGTTTTTTGAAAGAATCAGTAAGACCAAAAAAAACCATTGGCAAAACAAATCCAAAAGAAAGGAGAGAAAGTTCAAATTAATAAAATTATGAATGAAAAGGGAGAGATCACAACGAACACCAAGGAAGTAGATACAATCATCAGAAGTTGTTATCGGGGCGCCTGAGTGGCTCAGTGGGTTTAGCCACTGCCTTCGGCTCAGGTCATGATCTCAGGGTCCTGGGATCGAGTTCCGCATCGGGCTCTCTGCTCAGCAGGGAGCCTGCTTCCCTCTCTCTCTCTCTGCCTGCCTCTCTGTCTACTTGTGATCTCTGTCTGTCAAATAAACAAATAAAATCTTTAAAAAAAGAAGTTATTATCAACAGTTATACGCCTATAAGTTAAACAAACTTGAAGAAATGGATGCATTCCTGGAAAACTATAAACTCCCAAAATTGAACCAGGAAGAAATTACAACCTGAATTGACCAATTTCTAGTAAAAAGATTGAAGCAGTGATCAAAAACCTCCCAAAAAACAAAGCCCAGGACCTGACGGATCCACTGAGGAATTGTACCAAACTTTCAGAGAAGAAATTAGAACTATTCTCCTGAAGCTGTTTTAAAAAAATTGAAGCAGAAGGAAAACTTCCAAACGCTTTCTATGAAGCCAGCATTACCCTAACCTTCAAACCAGGCAAAGACCCTACCAAAAAGGAGAATTTCAGACCAATATCACTGATGAATATGGATGCCAAGATTCTCAACAAGATCCTAGCCAACAGGATCCAACAACACATTAACAAGATTATCCAACATGAACAGGTGGGATTCATCCCTGGACTACAAGGATGGTTCAACATTCACAAATCAATCAATGTGATAGAACAAATTAATAAGAGAAGAGAGAAGAACCACATGGTCCTCTCAATTGATGCAGAAAAAGCATTTGACAAAATCCACCATCCGTTCCTGATTAAAACGCTTCAAAGTATAGGGATAGAGAGAATATTCCTGAACTTCATCAAATCTATCTATGAGGGGGAGGACTCAAGATGGCGGAGAAGTAGCAAGCTGAGACTACTTCAGCTAGCAGGAGATCAGCTAGAGAGCTTATCTAAAGATTGCAAACACCTGCAAATCCATCAGCAGATCGAAGAGAACAGCAATTCTGGAAACAGAAAAACAACCACTTTCTCAAAGGTAGGAGTGGCGGAGAAGTGAATCCAAAGCGACGGGAAGATAGACCCAGGGGGGGAGGGGCCGGCTCCCGGCAAGGAGCGGAGCAACGGAGCACAAAATCAGGACTTTTAAAAGTCTGTTCCACTGAGGAACATCGCTCCAGAGGCTAAACCGGGTCGAAGTCCACGCGGGGTTGGCATGGCCTCAGGTCCTGCAGGGTCACAGAAGGATCAGGGGTGTCTGAGTGTCGCAGAGCTTGCGGATATTGGAACGGGAAAGCCAGCTGCAGAGATAGAGCCGACAGTAAGCTCACAGGTCAGTGTTGCCTTGAACCAGTTGCAGGCTCGGTGAGCTCGGAGCGCGGCCGGAGGTTAGGCAGACGGGAGCTACTAGGAGCTGTTCGCTGAGGGTGCACTGGGGAGCGGGCCCCGGGCTCTCGGCTCCTCTGGGCCAGAGACCAGGAGGCCGCCATTTGTATTCCTGTCCTCCGGAACTGTACAGAAAGCGCTCAGGGAACAAAAGCTCCTGAGAGCAAAGCCGAGTGTATCACTCACCCCGGCCCCTGGTAAGGGCGGTGCAATTCCGCCTGGGGCAAAGACACTGAGAATCACTACACCAGGCCCCTCCCCCAGAAGATCAACAAGAAATCCAGGAAGCCCAAGTTCACCTACCAAGGAGTGCAGTTTCAATACCAAGGAGAGCAGCAGAATTCCAGAGGAGGAGAAAACAAACCACGGAACTCATGGTTTTCTCCCTGTGATTTTTTTTGTCTTGTAGTTAATTTAATTTTCTTCTTTTTCTTTTTTTTTCACTTCTTCTGCTAATTTTTTTTAACTTTTACCCTTTTCTCTTTTAACGTTTTTTTAACTAGTTTATCTAATATATATATATATATATATATATATATATATATATATTCTTTTTTATACTTTTCTTTATTCGTTTTCTTTTTTTAATTATTTTTTTCTTTCTTTATTTTTGAACCTCTTTTTATCCCCAAATCAGAAGAGATCCCAATCTCTTCAATCTTTTTATAATTCTTGATTGAAATTTTAATTCAATCTCTTTTTTTTTAATTCTTTTTTCTTTCTTTCTTTTTGAACCACTTTTTATCCCCAAATCAGAAGAGATCCCAATCAGAAGAGATTGGGAGATCCCAATCAGAGGAGATCCCAATCAGAGGAGATCCCTCACCCAATCGTGAGGGGGGAGAAATCCCCCCTCACGATTTGGGATCTCTTCTGATTTGGTTAAAGCATATTTTCCTGGGATTGTTGCCACCCTTTTAGTATTTTACTTGCTCCTTCATATACTCTTAGCTGGACAAAATGACAAGGCGGAAAAATTCACAACAAGAAAAAGAACAAGGGGCAGTACTGAAGGCTAGGGACCTAATCAATACAGACATTGGTAATATGTCAGATCTAGAGTTCAAAATGACAATTTTCAAGGTTCTAGCCGGGCTTGAAAAAGGCATGGAAGATATTAGAGACACCCTCTCCAGAGATATAAAAGCCCTTTTTGGAGAAATAAAAGAACTAAAATCTAACCAAGTTTAGGTCTTTTATCCATTTTGAGTTTATCTTTTGTACAGTGTATGAGAATGGTCGAGTTTCATTCTTCTACATATAGCTGTCCAGTTTTCCCAACACCATTTATTGAAGAGACTGTCTTTTTCCCAATGTGTATTTTTTCCTGTTTTGTTGAAGATTAATTGAACATAGAGTAGAGGGTCCATATCTGGGCTTTCTACTCTGTTCCACTGGTCTATGTGTCTGTTTTTATGCCAGTACCATGCTGTCTTGGTGATCACAGCTTTGTAATAAAGCTTGAAATCAGGTAAGGTGATGCCGCCAGCTTTATTTTGGTTTTTCAACATTTCCTTAGCGATTCGGGGTCTCTTCTGATTTCATACAAATTTTAGGATTATTTGCTCCAGCTCTTTGAAGAATGCCGGTGGAATTTTGATCGGAATGGCATTAAAAGTATAGATTGCTCTAGGCAGTATAGACATTTTAACAATGTTTATTCTTCCAACCCACCAGCCTGGAATGATCTTCCATCTATTCGTGTCTTCTTCAATTTCTTTCATAAGTGTTCTGTAGTTCCTCGAGTACAGATCCTTTACCTCTTTTGTTAGGTTTATTCCCAGGTATCTTATGGTTCTTGGTGCTATAGTAAATGGAATCAATTCTCTAATTTCCCTTTCTGTATTTTCATTGTTAGTGTATAAGAAATCCACTGATTTCTGCACATTGACTTTGTGTCCTGCCACGTTGCTGAATTGCTGTATGAGTTCTAGTAGTTTGGGGGTGGAGTCTTTTGGGTTTTCCATATAAAGAATCATGTCATCTGCGAAGAGAGAGAGTTTGACTTCTTCATTACCAATTTGGATACCTTTTATTTCTCTCTGTTGTCTGATTGCTGTTGCTAGGACTTCTAATACTATGTTGAACAAGAGTGGTGAAAGTGGGCATCCTTGTCTTGTTCCTGATCTCAATGGGAAGGCTGCATGCTTTTTCCCATTGAGGATGATATTTGCTGTGGGTCTTTCATAGATAGATTTGATGAGGTTCAGGAATGTTCCCTCTATCCCTATACTTTGAAGCGTTTTAATCAGGAACGGATGCTGGATTTTGTCAAATGCTTTTTCTGCATCAATTGAGAGGACCATGTGGTTCTTCTCTCTTCTCATATTAATTTGTTCTATCACATTGATTGATTTGTGAATGTTGAACCATCCTTGTAGTCCAGGGATGAATCCCACCTGATCATGCTGGATAATCTTTTTAATGTGTTGTTGGATCCTGTTGGCTAGGATCTTGTTGAGAATCTTAGCATCCATATTCATCAGTGATATTGTTCTGAAATTCTCCTTTTTGTAGGGTCTTTGCCTGGTTTGGAGGTTAGAGTAATGCTGGCTTCATAGAAAGAGGTTGGAAGTTTTCCTTCTGCTGAATAAAATCGACAGCTATATGTAGAAGAATGAAACTCGACCATTCTCTTACACCATACATAAAGATAAACTCAAAATGGATAAAAGCCTTCAACGTGAGACAGGATTCCATCAGAATTCTAGAGGAGAACATAGGCAGTAATCTCTTCGATATCAGCCACAGCAACTTCTTTCAAGATACATCTCCAAAGGCAAAAGAAACAAAAGCGAAAATAAACTTTTGGGACTTCATCAAAATCAAAAGCTTCTGCAGAGCAAAGGAAGCAGTCAAAAAAAAAAAAAAACAAAAACAAAAACAAAAAACAAAGAGGCACCCCATGGAATGGGAGAAGATATTTGCAAATGACAGTACAGGCAAAAGGTTGATATCCAGGATCTATAATGAACTCCTCAAACTCAACACACATGAAACAGGCAAACACATCAAAAAATGGGCAGAAGATATGAACAGACACTTCTCCAATGAAGACATACAAATGGCTATCAGACACATGAAAAAATGTTCATCATCATTAACCCTCAGGGAGATTCAAATTAAAACCACATTGAGATATCATCTTACACCAGTTAGAATGGCCAAAATTAACAAAACAGGAAACAACATGTGTTGGAGAGGATGTGGAGAAAGGGGAACCCTCTTACACTGTTGGTGGGAATGCAGGTTGGTGTAGCCTCGTTGGAGAGCAGTGTGGAGATTCCTCAAGAAATTAAAAATAGAGCTTCCCTCTGACCCTGCAATTGCACTCCTGGGTATTTATCCCAAAGACACAGATGTCGTGAAAAGAAGGGCCATCTGTACCCCAATATTTATAGCAGCAATGGCCACGGTCGCCAAACTATGGAAATAACAAAGATGACCTTCAATGGATGAATGGATAAGGAAGATGTGGTCCATATACACTATGGAGTATTTTGCCTCCATCAGAAAGGATGAATACCCAACTTTTGTAGCAACATGGATGGGACTGGAAGAGATTATGCTGAGTGAAATAAGTCAAGCAGAGAGAGTCAATTATCATATGGTTTCACTTATTTGTGGAGCATAACAAATAGCATGGAGGACAAGGGGCGTGAGACAGGAGAAGGGAATTTGGGTAAATTGGAAGGGGAGGTGAACCATGAAGACTATGGACTCTGAAAAACAATCTGAGGGGTTTGAAGTGGCGGGGGGTGGGAGGTTGTGATACCAGGTGCTCGGAATTATAGAGGGCTTGGCTTGCATGGAGCACTGGGTGTGGTGAAAAAATAATGAATAATGTTTTTCTGAAAATAAATAAATTGGAAAAAATATCTAACCAAGTTGAAATAAAAAAAAGCTATGAATGAGGTTCAATCAAAAATGGAGGCTATCACTGCTAGGATAAATGAGGCAAAAGAAAGAATTAGCAATGTAGAAGCCAAATGACAGAGATTAAAGAAGCTGAGGAAAAGAGGAACAAACAGGTACTGGACCATGAGGGGAGAATTCGAGAGATTAGTGACACCATAAGATGAAACAACATTAGAATAATTGGGATTCCAGAAGAAGAAGAAAGAGAGAGGGAAGCAGAAGGTATACTGGAGAGAATTATTGAGGAGAATTTCCCCAATATGGCAAAGGGAACGAGCATCAAAATTCAGGAGGTTCAGACAACGCCCCTCAAAATCAATAAGAATAGGCCCACAGCCCGTCACCTAATAGTAAAATTTACAAGCCTTAGTGACAAAGAGACAATCCTGAAAGCAGCCCGGGAAAAGAAGTCTGTAACATATAATGGTAAAAGTATTAGATTGGCAGCTGACTTATCCACAGAGACCTGGCAGTCCAGAAAGAGCTGGCATGATATTTTCAGAGCACTAAATGAGAAAAACATGCAGCCAAGAATACTATATCCAGCTAGGCTATCATTGAAAATAGAAGGAGAGATTAAAAGCTTCCAGGACAAACAGAAACTGAAAGAATTTGCAAACACCAAACCAGCTCTACAGGAAATACTGAAAGGGGTCCTCAAAGAAAAAAGAGAGCCTACAAGTCGTAGATCAGAAAGGAACAGAGACAATATACAGTAACAGTCACCTTACAGGCAATACAATGGCACTAAAATCATATCTCTCAATAGTTACCCTGAATGTTAATGGGCTAAATGCCCCAATCAAAGAACAGGGTATCAGAATGGATAAAAAAACAAAACCCATCTATATGTTGCCTCCAAGAAACTCATTTTAAGCCCGAAGACACCTCCAGATTTAAAGTGAGGGGGTGGAAAAGAATTTACCATGCTAATGGAAATCAGAAAAAAGCAGGAGTGGCAATGCTTATATCAGATCAATTAGATTTTAATCCAAAGACTATAATAAGAGATGAGGAAGGACACTATATCATACTCAAAGGGTCTGTCCATCAAGAATATCTAAAAATTTTTAATATCTATGCCCCCAACGTGGGAGCAGCCACCTATATAAACCAATTAATAACAAAGTCAAAGAAACACATCAACAATAATACAATAATAGTAGGGGATTTTAACACTCCCCTCACTGAAATGGACAGATCATCCAAGCAAAAGATCAACAGGGAAATAAAGGCCTTAAATGATACACTGGATGAGATGGACATCACAGATATATTCAGAACATTTCATCCCAAAGCAACAGAATACACATTCTTCTCTAGTGCACATGGAATATTTTCCAGAATAGATCACATCCTCGGTCCTAAATCAGGACTCAACCGGTACAAAAGATTGGGATCATTCCCTGCATATTTTCAGACCACAATGCTCTGAGGATAGAACTCAACCACAAGAGGAGGTTTGGAAAGAACACAAATACATGGAGACTAAACAGCATCCTTCTAAAGAATGAATGGGTCAACCGGGAAATTAAAGAAGAATTGAAAAAAAAATCACTGGAGACAAATGATAATGAAAATACAATGGTTCAAAATCTGTGGAACACAACAAAGGCAGTACTGTGAGGAAAATATATAGCGGTACAAGTTTTTCTCAAGAAACAAGAAAGGTCTCAGGTACACAACCTAACCCTACACCTAAAGGAGCTGGAGAAAGAACAAGAAAGAAACCCTAAGGCCAGCAGGAGAAGATAAATCATAAAGATCAGAGCAGAAATCAATGAAATAGAAACCAAAAAAAAAAAAAAAAAAACAATAGAACAAAACAACGAAACTAGGAGTGGTTCTTTGAAAGAATTAATAAAACTGATAAACCCCTGGCCAGACTTATCAAAAAGAAAAGAGAGAGGACCCAAATAAATAAAATCATGAATGAAAGAGGAGAGATCACAACTAACACCAAAGAAATACAAACTATTATAAGAACATACTATGAGCAACTCTACGCCAACAAATTTGACAATCTGGAAGAAATTGATGCATTCCTAGAAACATATAAACTACCAAAATTGAACCAGGAAGATATAGAAAGCCTGAACAGACCCATAACCAGTAAGGAGATTAAAAGAGTCATTTAAAACCTCCAAACAAACAAAAGCCCAGGGCCAGGCGGCTTCCCGGGGGAATTCTACCAAACATTTAAAGAAGAACTAATTCCTATCCTTCTGAAACTGTTCCAAAAAATAGAAATGGAAGGAAAACTTCCAAACTCATTTTATGAGGCCAGCATCACCTTGAGCCCAAAACCAGACAAAGATCCCATCAAAAAAGAGAACTACAGACCAATATCCTTGATGAACACAGATGCGAAAGTTCTCACCAAAATACTAGCCAATAGGATTCAACAGTACATTAAAAGGATTATTCACCACGACCAAGTGGGATTTATCCCAGGGCTGCAAGGTTGGTTCAACATCCGCAAATCAGTCAATGAGATACAACACATCAATAAAAGAAAGAACAAGAACCATATGATACTCTCAATAGATGCTGAAAAAGCATTTGACAAAATACAGCATCCCTTCCTGATCAAAACCCTTCAAAGTGTAGGGATAGAGGGCACATACCTCAATATCATCAAAGCCATCCATGAAAATCCACCGCAAATATCATTCTCAATGGAGAAAAACTGAAAGCTTTTCCGCTAAGGTCAGGAACAGGGCAGGGATGTCCATTATCACCACTGCTATTCAACATAATACTAGAGGTCCTAGCCTCAGCAATCAGACAACAAAAGGAAATTAAAGGCTTCCAAATATGCAAAGAAGAAATCAAATTATCACTCTTCGCAGATGATATGATACTCTATGTGGAAAACCCAAAAGACTCCACTCCAAAACTGCTAGAACTTATACAGGAAGTCAGTAAAGTGTCAGGATATAAGATCAATGCACAGAAATCAGTTGCATTTCTCTACACCAACAACAAGACAGAAGAAAGAGAAATTAAGGAGCCAATCCCACTTACAATTGCACCCCAAACCATAAGATACCTAGGAATAAACCTAACCAAAGAGGCTCAGAAACTATACTCAGAAAACTATAAAGTACTCATGAAAGAAACTGAGGAAGACACAAAGAAATGGAAAAATGTCCCATGCTCCTGGATTGGAAGAATAAATATTGTGAAAATGTCTATGCTACCTAAAGCTATCTATACATTTAATGCAATCCCTATCAAAGTACCATCCATCTTTTTCAAGGAAATGGAACAAATAATTCTAAAATTTATATGGAACCAGAAAAGACCTCGAATAGCCAAAGGGATATGGAAAAAGAAAGCCAAATTTGGTGGCATCACAATTCCGGACTTCAAGCTCTACTACAAAGCTGTCACCATCAAGACAGCATGGTACTGGCACAAAAACATACACATAGATCAATGGAACAGAATAGAGAGCCGAGAAATTGACCCTCAACTCTATGGTCAACTAATCTTTGACAAAGCAGGAAAGAATGTCCAATGGAAAAAAGACAGCCTCTTTAATAAATGGTGTTGGGAAAATTGGACAGCCACGTGCAGAAAAATGAAATTGCACCATTTACTTACACCACACACAAAAATAGACTCAAAATGGATTAAGGACCTCAATGTGAGAAAGGAATCCATCAAAATCCTTGAGGAGAACACAGGCAGCAACCTGTTCGACCTCAGCCGCAGCAACATCTTCCTAGGAACATCGCCAAAGGAAAGGGAAGCAAAGGCAAAAATGAACTTTTGTGATATCATCAAGATCAAAAGCTTTTGCACAGCAAAGGAAACAGAAAAATCAAAAGACAACTGACTGAATGGGAGAAGATATTTGCAAACGACATATCAGATAAAGGACTAGTATCCAAAATCTATAAAGAACTTAACAAACTCAACACGCAAAGAACAAATAATGCAATCAAGAAATGGGCAGAGGACATGAACAGACGTTTCTGCAAAGAAGACATCCAGATGGCCAACAGACACATGAAAAAGTGCTCCATACCACTCGGCATCAGGGAAATACAAATCAAAACCACAATGAGATATCACCTCACACCAGTCAGAAAGCTAAAATCAATAAGTCAGGAAATGACAGGTGCTGGCGAGGATGCGGAGAAAGGGGAACCCTCCTACACTGTTGGTGGGAATGCAAGCTGGTGCAACCACTCTGGAAAACAGCATGGAGGTTCCTCAAAATGTTGAAAATAGTACTGCCCTATGACCCAGCAATTGCACTACTGGGAATTTACCCTAAAGATACAAACGTAGTGATCCAAAGGGGCACGTGCACCCGAATGTTTATAGCAGCAATGTCCACAATGGCCAAACTATGGAAAGAACCTAGATGTCCATCTACAGATGAATGGATAAAGAAGAGGTGGTATATATACACAATGGAATACTATGCAGCCATCAAAAGAAATGAAATCTTGCCATTTGCAACAACATGGATGGAACTAGAGCGTATCATGCTTAGCGAAATAAGTCAAGCGGAGAAAGACAACTATCATATGATCTCCCTGATATGAGGAAGTGGTGATGCAACATGGGGGCTTAAGTGGGTAGGAGAAGAATCCATGAAATAAGATGGGATAGGAAGGGAGACAAACCATAAGTGACTCTTAATCTCACAAAACAAACTGTGGGTTGCTTGGGGGAGGGGGGTTCGGAGAACGGGGGTAAGGTTATGGACATTGGGGAGGGTATGTGGTTTTGGGTAAATAGGAAGGTGTGGCAAACTATGAGAGACTATGGACTCTAAAAAACAATCTGAGGGGTTTGAAGTGGCGGGGGAGTGGGAGGTTGGGGTACCAGGTGGTGGCTATTATAGAGGGCATGGCTTGCATGGAGCACTGGGTTTGGTGAAAAAATAATGAATACTGTTTTTCTGAAAATAAATAAATTGGAAAAAAAAAACAGACTCATAGACCAGTGCAACAGAGTAGAGAGCCCAGATATGTACCGTCACCTCTACGGGCAAATAATCTTCAACAAAGCAGGAGAAAATATACAAAGGAAAAAAGACAGTCTCTTCAATAAATGGTGCTGGGAAAACTACAGCTATAAGTAGAAGAATGTAACTCGACCATTCTCTTACACCATACACAAAGATAAACTCAAAATGGATAAAATACCTCAACATGAAATAGGAATCCATCAGAGTCCTAGAGGAGAACATAGGCAGTAACCTCTTCGATATCAGCCACAGCAACTTCTTTCAAGATATGTCTCCAAAGGCAAAGGAAACAAAAGTGAAAATGAACTTTTGGGACTTCCTAAAGATCAAAATATTCTTCACAACAATGGAAACAATTAACAAACAAAGAGGCCAGCCACAGAATAGGAGAAGATATTTTCAAATGACAGTACATACAAAAGGTTGATATCCAGGATCTATAAAGAACTCCTCAAACTCAACAAACAGAAAACAGGCAATCATATAAAAAACTGGGCAGAAGTTATGAACAGACACTTATCCAATGAAGACATACAAATGGCTATCAGACTTATGAAAAAATGCTCATCATCACTAGCCTTCAGGGAGATTTAAATTAAAACCACATTGAGATATCACCTTACACCATTTAAAATGGCCAAGATTAGCAAGACAGGAAATAACGTGTGTTGGAGAGGATGTGGAGAAAGGGGAACCCTCTTACACTGTTGGTGAGAATGCAATTTGGTGCAGCCATTTTGGTGAACATTGTGGAGATTCCTCAAGAAATTAAAAATAGAGCTTCCCAATGACTCTTCAGTAGCACTACTGGGTATTTACCCCAAGGATACAGATATAGTGAACAGAAGGTCCACCTGTACCCCAATGTTTATGCCAACAATGGCCACGGTCGCCAAACTGTGGAAATAACCAAGTTGCCCTTAAACAGACGAATGGATATGGAAGATGTGGTCCATATAAACTATGGAGTATTATGTCTCCATCAGAAAGGATGAATACCCAACATTTGTAGCAACATGGACGGGACTGGAAGAGATTATGCTGAGTGAAATAAGTCAAGCAGAGAGTCAATTATTATATGGTTTCACTTATTTGTGGAGTATGACAAATAACATGGAGGACATGGGGAGATGGGGAGGAGAAGGGAGTTGAGTTAAATTGGAAGGAGAAGTGAACCATGAGAGTCTCTGGACTCTGAAAATAATTCTGAGGGTTTTGAAGGGGCTGGGGGATGGGAGTTTCGGGGAACCAGGGGATGGGTATTAGAGAGGGCACGGTTTGCCTGTAGCACTGGGTGTGGAACAAAAACAATGAATACTCTTATGCTGAAGAGAAAAAAATAATAAATATACAAAGGAGGGGGGAGTGGGGTATTCATAATTTCAGATGGCTCAGTAATATTCCATCGTATATATGGACTATATCTTCTTTATCCATTGATCTTTTGAAGAGGACCTGGACCCTTTCCACAGTTTGGCTATTGTTGCCATTACTTCTATGAACACTGAGGTAGTTATGACCCTTCTTTTCAATGCATCTGTATCTTGAGGGTAAATACCCAGTAGTGCAATTGCTGTGTCATAGGGTAGCTCTATTTTTAACTTTTAGAGAACTCTTCTGAAATACCTGTGGCTTCTGCAAATCTATAAATCTACATCTCCACCTCTCTTCCTTTCTGTAGTAGTGTTCTACCTGTCAGCACACACCTAAGTAAAGCAATCCCACCCCAGGTCATGGGAGTTCCAAATATCTCCTAAAGAACCCTATGTTGTGGGTGTCAAGCAACAGTGAAGGAGGCAGCTGGTCTATGAATTGTCTGGTGCTGTCCTGTGATGACCTATAGCACAAAGGGGCAGCAAATGCTGGATATGGGGGAGTCATCTCACACAATACCTTCCCAAATCTGATATTTGCTTTGGGGAGAAAAGCCTGCGACTAGGACCTTTATCTACTGTCACTTCTTCCCTTCTTCCTCTAGACTGCATCTGTCCCTGCCCTAGTAGATCCCCTCCACAAATCTTCCTTCTCCTGTCTCCTGCTCACACAATCACCTCCTACAAATTTGCCCCCATTATCGGTATGAAGGAATCGGACTGAAGGGGTGAGCAACTCTGGGTTGCCAGTCAATGCAGGGCCTTGATGTTTGTGGAAACATTGGTACAGTGAGCATGGTCTGAGCAGCTAATCATAGGAGCTCCCGAGTGCTAGGAACACGTAAGCAATCCTTCTCCCCCCTGCACTTAAGTGACCTGGACTCTACCAGCCTTCTCATTGGCTCTGGGAAGCATCACCCTCAAATAAGCTCAGACATCATCCATCTCATGGTTGCATGTCTCCCACTTTGCAGGTCCCTTGAAGTTCATTTCAACCCCCAGAAGAAACTTCCTCATGGTTCCCATCTGTGTATGCCCAGGTGCTATGAGTACACTGTCATTACTGACCTTAGCCCAGGAGTCACAGCTCTAGGCACTTTCCCTACAGTCTCAGTTGGTGTCAAATGTAGACACAAGATCACTGTCATTTGCACCACACCTACATTCCCACTCCATATCCCTGCAGCTAAGATGGACGATAGCCCAGGTGGGGCCATCCAGGAATCTCACCTTCCAACTCCATTCTGATCCCAGTGTCCAATTCATGAGAAGGTCAGTGTTGAGTCCTGGAAGTGGCCCCATTGTTCATACCCAAGCAGACACTACAGTCTCCAAGGTGCACCTCTTCCCACCTCTCCCCCACTGAGCCTTACTCTGTGCAGACACCCATGCACCTAAAGCTCCCATTGTTAATTCCATATTTCTCCCCAATTCCTGCAGTCCTTCTTTGGTAAGAATGGAGCCCTCAGCCTGGCCTCTCATACCATTCTGCCTCCTGCTCTTATCCCAAACCTACTCAGCCAGACACAGGTAATCATACCCTGCCTCTGGAATCGCTCTACTCTTCTTGCATGGTCTTGTTACATTTGTTATTCCAATGACTGCATCACGGACAGATCTGTCCTGGATCAACAGCTGTATTTATGGCCACAGTCTGAAGCCATTACATCAGGGGCCAACCTCAAATTTAGCAAAAATCTGAAAAATTGGTCTCTGCCAAAGCTTTATGCAGAAATACCTTAAACAGACACACGGATTGTCTATTCCTTCCAAACAAAATGCTCCTAAACTTTAGTATGTATGAACAAGATGAGAAGACAGGCAGGTTATGCTCGATGTCAACTTTGCATGTTTTACCAACATATTCTTAGAGCCATGGAAATCCCAACCTCAGGAGAATGTGATAGATAGTAAGGGATAGTAAATCTAAGTAGTAGTAAATCTAAGAAAGGCTGACCTTACAATCACCCAGGGGTTGTCTTTTGCAAATCAGTTACTTAGAAATAATAAGTTTTGTTTATTTTTATTTTTTTCTAATTTTAAATGCTCTATTTGCCTATTTTTCAAATTCATACCATACCATTAATTGGGGAGATGAACACATATTTCCCATCTCCCCTTCGATGCCATAGTGGGTGGGTGCACACCCATTAACACTTGGGCACTGCAAGTAAGGCAGAAATGTCCACAAAGACCTTCATTTGAATAAAGAAACTCTCCAACTCAAGGAGCTGTGCCTGCCTCTCAGTGCATTGCTTGGCTTCTTGCTTTAAGGCCTCCACCTCTCCTTTGAAGTTGTAACACTTATTCAGCTGGAGGATCTCAGTCAATGACTCCACAGTTTTCATGGTCTGGGTCTCCTCCACAATTTCCTCCAATTGTCCCTTTTCATTTCATTCCATAAATTTGAATAAAAGTATTCAAACCACTGGACTGTTTCATCTTCTAGGGCATGGTGTAGTTTTCTTCTCAGGGGGAGAACTCCCCCCAAAATGAATATTGTACAGATAGCAGGCCAAAAGGACCTCAGGCTGAAGGAGATCAAAAGTAAGAAAAAACTTGAATACTCACTTTTCTGCAAAGGTGAAAAACATACTACCATAGATTTTTGAGGCAAGTTGGCATCTTAGTCCCGTGCTGTCCTGGGATGGCAGGCTCAAATTTTGGAGGTTCCCAGATCTCCATGGCTGCATTGGACAAATCAGTTCAATGCTGAGCGTGTTTGGAGGTCGCATAATCTCATGCCAGCTGGAACGCTGAGTGTTAGAGTGTTCTGCACTTTGGGGAGAAGGAACGATCTGTTTCCAAGGAAACATGCTGAACTTGCTGTCTAATTGCCTTCTTGGCCTAGTTCAGAGCTTTATTATTAGTCTCCAGGTCCTTGGGAACACAGTTAAATTGCTGTCCAGGTGCCTGATAGGCCTATTAGACAGCTCAATTATTGGTCTCCAGTTCCAAGGGCATATGGTGAACCCACATTCATTATGATGCTTGACTTCGCACACAGCTGATTTTTTGGTCTACTGGGAAAAGTGCCCATGGTAAGTCTGCTATCAACATTCCTAATTGCTTGAGCACAAAGCTGAGTTATTGGTTTTGAGATCCACGATCCCATGGTGCTCCTGCTTACCAGGTGCCTATGTGGCATATCAGACAGCTGAGATTGTCTCCTGGTCCAAGAGCACATGGAGATCCTGTTGCCGGGGTGTCCCCCTTGGCCTATCTGACAGCTCATTTTTTGGTCTCCTGGCCAAAGGGCACATGGTGAGCCCACTATTTGTCTGGTTAGCCTGGGGCAGAACTGTGTGTTTCTTATTGCCATTAAAGAACACATGGTGAGCCTGCTATCCAGGGGCCTTCTTGGCCTATCAAAGTGCTGTGTGTTAGTTTCAGGTCCAAGGGTACGTGGTGATCCCACTCTCAAGGTATGTGCTTGGCCTAGTTGAGTGTTCTTTTACTGGTCACCATGTCCAAAGTCTCATGGCAAGCCTGCTCTCCAAGTGGCTGCTTGACCTAATAGAGAGCTGTGTTGTTGGTCTCGAGGCCCAAGGGCACATGGTTAGCCAGCTGTACAGGGGCCTACTTGGCCTAGTAGAGACCTCACTGTTGGGTTTCCAGGTCCATTGGTACATGTTGAGCCAACTGTGAAGTTTCCCGCTTGGCTTGTCACAGAGCTGTATTGTTGGACTACAGATCCAAGGGTGACATCCTTATCCCACTGACAAGGAGACTGCTTAACCTATCAGACAGCTCAGTTTCTGCTCTCCAGGTCTACGGGCACACGGTGAGCCTGCTGTCAACGTGTGTCCTTGGCCAAGCTACAAAGAGAGTTGTCTTGAGGTATAAGGGCCTATGTTGAGCTTCCTGTCTGGGTGTCTTCTTGGCCTAGTACTGACCTGATATTGTGGCTTCCATGCCCATGGACCCATGATGAGCCAGCTCTAAAGCTGTCTCTTGGCTTATCACAGAGGGACATCGTTGGTCTCCAGGTCCAAAGGCACCCAGTAAACTGACTGTCAGCATGCCAGTGTAGCCCATTACACAATTCAGTTGTCATTCACCAGGTCCAAGGACACATGGAAAGTCTGTTGCAAGTTGGCCACTTGGCCAAGCAAAGAGCTGAGTTACCTATCTCCAGGTCCAGGTGCACACAGGGATTCTCCTGTCTAGGCGTATACTTGTCCTGTCTCAGGTCTCCATTCTCGGCCTAAATGTCCAAAAGCACAGGTTTAGCCCACTATCCAGGTGCCTGCTTAACCCACCAGACTGCTCAGTTATTGGTCTCCAGTTCCAAGGGCACCTGGTGAGTCCTTTGTCAAGGTGACCCCTTGGCCAGACAAAAAGCTGAGTTCTTGGTCTCAAGGACCTAGGACACATGGTAAGTCACGTGTCTAGATGGCTGCTTGGCTTAGCCCAGAGATTTATTATTGGTCACCAGGTCCAAAGGCACATGGTGAACCATCTGTCCAGGTGCATGCTTGGCCTGGTAGGGACCTGATTTTGTGGTTTCTAGTTCCATGGGCCCATGTTGAGACAGTTGTGAAGTCACCTGCTTGGCTTATCTCAGAGCTGCATTATTGGTCTCCAGATCCAAAGGCACATGGTTGGCCCACTGCCAACATGCCTTCTTAACCCACGGGGCAACTAAGTTGTTGGTCTCCAGGTCCAAGGGCACATGGTAACCCCACTGTCATGGTGCTTGCTTGGCCAAGCAAAGATCTGAGTTGTTGGTTTCAAGGTCTAAGGGAACATGGTGGGGCTCAAATCCAGTTATCTGCTTGACCTAGCTCCGGGCTCCTTTTTTGGGCTTAATATCCAAGGGACCATAATGATGCCACTGCCAAGGTGCCTGCTTAACTTAACAGACAGCTCACTTGTCAGTCTCCATGTCCAAGAGCACATGGTGGACCTGCTATCCAGGTGCCAGCTTGGTGTAATTGAAAACAGATTTGTCAGTCTCCATGTCCATGGGAGCATGGTGAGATGGCTATTCAAGGTGCCTGCTAGACCTAGCAGACATCTGAATTATTGGTCTCCTAGTCCATGGGCACATGGTGAGTCTGGTGTCCAGGTGCCTTCTTGGCCTAGTGGAGAGCTGATTATTTGTCCACTGGGTACAAAGACCATGGTAAGGCTTCTGTTGAGTTGAATCATTTTACTGATACCAGCTGGGATGCAGAACCCATGGTTTCTTGGCACTTGGCAAACATGTTCTCTGGGATTCTTTGCCTTGTGCTGCACTGGCCTGGCCAGTTGAGGTATGGAGAATCCCTGTCCACCCAGTGTCTGTGTGACTCATCTGCCCAGTGTCAAATGGAATCAGAACCCTCCCAGTCTTTGGGTTCCTGGGAGGTGCTATATCCTGAGGTCTGAAAGTCTCTTTGTTAGGCTATATTTGAGGATTGATGGTCTGTGGGCTCTGGGTTAGCCAGGTTTCTTGAAAATATTTTGTGCAATGCTGAGTTGTTTCAGACAGTCCATGGACTGAGTGTCAGTGCTCCAAGGACTAACATTGCATATTGAGACGTGGTGATTCTTTTTCCCAGTACCTACTTGTTGTGTAAAATCCCCACTCTGCCTGATGTCTCCAGATATTCCACATATTGTGCACATCTGGGTTGGCTGGATTTTCAGAGCACCCATGTGCCCTGTGCTGAGCCTTGGTTGCAGGGTTTCAGAGTAGTAGTGTGCCAAATGTTCCCTCAGGATGTGGACTCAGTTTTTCTCTACTGAAGTTACATATGGACTCAGGGGTGTGGGACCCAGCTGTCAGATAATCCATGGAATTCTGATAGACAGTGTCCCACTGCCACACGCCAAATGAGAATATCTCCTTGAGGACCTGAGCCAACCTCATAGTGTGGAATGGGTCTAGGTTTTGCCATGTATGGGATGAGGACTCTCTGGACCACAGAGGGGAAAAAACTTAGGTGTTAACATGATGGTGCTGTGTAGAGTATTGTAGAGGGCCACAGCCGGAAGTTTAGGTGGGGGGCTTGTCACGGGCAGGGGCAGGGAACAGGGCAGAGAAGTCGAGGAAAAGGAAGAGCTGTGACTGAACTGCCATCTCTATCTTCACTGGGGGCTGGGCTGTTGCCAAATTTTTATAACCACCCTGGGACAACAGAATGCTTTCATGTGATGTCACCACCATGGAATGTCACCACTATGTCCTGGCCAATCACCAGGTATTTCTCAAATTGGCATAATTCTTATGACCAACGACAAGACAGGTCAGCTGGCCAATTACTGATGGATTTCTCAGTGACACCCCTGACTGATATCATCACCTGGAAACCATGTTTTAAAGGAAAAGAGTTAAACTGTGCTTCAAGTGGAAAATTTTATATTTGTGTTGTATTTACAGTGATGGTCATAAATACTGCAAAGTACATGTGCCACACAGAGGCACCATTAATTAAAACATTGACATACATATTAATGAAGACATGGGCCATTAGAACCCATGAAAGGTCACATGTGTACGTAAGTCAGACAACATGGCCATAGGGAATTCGTTACTCTCAGCTCATCCAACAAAGCTTAAATATAAGTGGAGAATATGGTAGACATTATGTTTAGGGCATCTTACCACAGTAAACCTAAGCCTGGAAGGGATGAATATGTGTCACCAGTAAGGATGTGCTTGCCAATATCATAGTGGCATTCAGCTCTCCTAGACCGGGAACAACAAAATCCGTCCTGTCACCAGGTTCACAGTCTTCATATCCAGTATTCAAGGAGATAATTCTGCGGGGAAGAATTAAATTTTTCTCCACAGTCAAATACAATTACATACTTAATAAATCATTCTGAACACTCAAGAAATCATACAAAGGTGTGATCATATAAATGCTACAAGGCTACAAGTAGAAAAGTGACCACTATTTTGAAGGCAGGAGGATGGAGACTTGAATTTGGTGTGGTATAGCTGAGGATACAGTGGAAGGGAGGGAGTCTTATTCAGAAAGGTGGCACAAAATATTACAAACAGCTTGGTGCAAAAGCAGAACATTTTAAAGTCTGGATAAAGAAGATGTGGTTCATAAATAAGATGAAATATTACTCAGCCCCCCCAAAAAACTGAAATATTGTCTTTTGTAAGGATGAGGATGGAACTGGAGGGTATAATGCTAAGGGAATAAGTCAGTCGCAGAAAGCCAAATGCCATATGATTTCTATCATAAGCATAATATGAGAAACAAGACCAATGAACATAGGGGAAGGGGAGAAAAAAATAAAACAAGATGCATATAGGGAGGGAGGCAAACCATAAGAGACTCAACAACTAGGGAACAAATTGAGGGTTGCTGGAGTGGAGGTAGCTGTGACATGGGGAAACTGGATGATGGGCATACAGTGGGCATTTGATGGAATGAGCTCTAGGTATTATATAGAACTGATGCATCCCTAAATTGTATCCCTGAAACTTTAAAAAAAAAATAATGTTTTCAGGAGAATTACATATCTTTTCCCCACCAGCACAAAGGAAGTTCCCATAAATTACTTGTTGAAAGAGTGAACTGCCAGGTGGAGATCTCTCATCCTTCTGCCCATCCACAGGCTCTAGATATCAGGGGAGAGATTAATAAGAGCAGAGCGGTACCTCGGAAAATGGAAGGAAATGGGCTTCCCTGTGTGAGCCATGAAGAGAAGAAGAGCATGTGGCCTGGGACTGACCATCAACCAAAGGGGCACACAGGAAAAGCTGACAACAGAAGCTGAAACAGAAATCTTCAAAGAAGTGAACTAGAAGTAAATCACCACAGAAATGAAGAGTGGGGTCTCCCCGGGAGACCACTTACCTTTCACCCCTAGACTGGTCGAGTGAGGATAATTCCAGCTGGATTGCCCTTGGGTTTCTGTCACTCTCAGACAAACCTATTCCTGTTATATTTGTATACTTTATGACTCATTATTATTTTCTGTAGCATAGTTGACACACAATAATTTGTTAATGTCAGGTGAACATTATAATGATTGGACAAGCTTTTACTTTATATTATAATGATGCAATGTGTAGCTACCATCAGTCAACAGAGACACCATTCCAATACAATTATAATAGTCCCTATGCTGTGCCTTTCATCCCCATGACTTACTCAACCCACAATGGGAAGACTGTGTCTCCTACACCCCTTCACTTATTTCTTCCATCCCCCGCTCAACTCCCTTCTGAGAACCATCTCTCTCTTATCTATAGTGACATTCTGATTGTGCTTTGTATTTCTTTATTCATTTGTTTTGCTTTTCAGAATCTAGAGAGAAGTGAAATCCTATAGTGTTTGTCCTTCCTGTCTTTCCTATTTCACTTTAGTGTATGCCCTCTGGGTCCATCAATGATCCAAAGGACATAAATCCCATCCTATTCTAAGGGTGGGTAATTTTCCATTTTCTCTAGGTTGCTTACCTTATTGGCATATAGTTGTTGGTCACAATTTCTGATGGTTGTTCTTATTTCCTTGGTGTTAGTCATGATCTCTCCCCTTTCATTCATAATTTTATTAATTTGGGAACACTCTCTCTTCTTTTGGAATAGTTTGGCCTGTGATTTATCAATCTTCTTGAGTCTCTTAAAGGACCAGCTGCTAGTTTCATTATGTGTTCTGTATCACTAGTTCTGAACTGATTGATCTCTGCTTTAATCTTGATTCTTTCCCTGTCTTTGTGTGGCAACAAGGGCATGCTGTTTGGGCCCTAAGAAAGGTAGGCCAGGAATCCCAGAGGGGAGGGGCACCTGGAGCATACTGTTCTCACCCACAGACGCCTCCATGGCGCACTAGATAGGCTCAGGCCAATGCTCATGTAGGCCATCAAGTATTTCTTCACACCTACAGGTGGTATTTCTTCACACCCACAGGTGGGAAGATAAAGGGATCAGGGGGACTGATACCAGCTCCCTGCCTTGGAACCACACTGAGGTCCTTTGCAGAAACCCTGGGCATCAACAGAGAGTCTGTGTTGTGGCATCCTCCTCCTTTCCTCATCGGGGACTATCATCCACCCAACATAACTGCAGACCCTCCCATCCACTCTACCCTCAGGGCCAATGGGACAGCAGGCTCTCTTCCAGATGAAGAGCAGAGGTGCCAAAAGACAATGTCATGGGTCTTGCCATTCATCCAGAATCTCTCTGTGAAAACAGATGGGGAAAGTCCCCAGCATCTGAGGAAGAAATGCACCGTTTGGACTCTTGAGTATTTTGATTTTGTCATTTTCCAGTGGCTTCTACCTTGTGTTTCCCCATGCAGTACTACTGAAAATGTCAAAATAATTGTTCCTCCAAGAATACAAGACAGCCATCAGATCTACCCAGAAATCAGATCCTAAGTACCATCTAAATGGGATGTCCTCAGTTCTTCTTAGTGGGATGCAGTCCAAAGGCTCAACTAGCTTGGCTGACCCAGGAACTAGGAAACTGCCACCTTCCAGGGGAAGAAGGGACCCGAAGCAGGGATGGTAGGAAAACACAATCGGATCATTGGTGTTTTCCTATTGGAATGATGGCAGAAAAGAGATGGAAGAGAATTCTCAATGAAGATTCATAACAAAGGAAGCTTTGCTAAGAGAGCCACTCTGAAACTAGAGTGTGAAGGACAATCAGGAAGGAAATCATAGGCCCATCTCCTGTTTCAAGTATCTGAGCACAGTGAACTTTTGACTTCTGGCACAAGGACCTGCTCATTGGGAATCCACCACAACCTGGTGCACATCCTTCTACTCTGGACTGAAAGAGAGACAAAGTAACGCATGTTAGCTGCCAGTACTCATCATCATTCTTTCAAAACAAGTGCCTGTGCTTTTCCCTCGTGAACCTGTACTCCCTGCTCAAAATCAGTAGCACACCTGATTTCTCTCCACGCTGTGTCTCCCATATGATGATCCGTAAACCCCAAATAGAAGTGTCCTTTTTTGCTTCTTTCTTTTTCAGCACCCGCTTCTTGACTAACACGATGATGTACCAATCAATGCAAAGGGCCATGTTAGGCTATCTGTACATCGTCAGTCATGGCAAACGTCAGAGAAAACATTAAAATGCTGAAGTCCACCTCACCTTAAATTCAGATTCCTGAAATTGATGTGTTCCCAGTTTGGTCTTTTCAGAAAATTTCTTTTCAAAGAACCAGCCCTGGGTGTCGGAATTGAAATGTCTATTTTGACAGAACGTCAGAAATCCATGCAATTTCCTCCATCGTAGTCTATAAGGAACTCTAAATAGCTATACTTTTTTTTGTTCACACCACCACCACCAAGAAAACCCTCGCCAAGTCATAAACTCCAATTAACTGTTATCTGACATTTGCCAAAGTGACAGAGATTACTTGATATTGTTCAAAACTTAATTCCTTAAAAGTACATATGCTCATAAGATCCTTAAGAAATTTTTCCATAACTGTGCCAGGAAAATGATCAATTTAGATATCAATTAGATAAAATGGTATAATTGTGTTACCTGAAGTGTCTTGACAATTGTATTGTCATGTATAAATATGTGCTGTTACTCGGGGTTTTGTTTTCCTCCCGTAGTATTATGTTGCATAAATCATAAAATACTTTTATTTACGTTTCATTTTTATTAATGTGTTTATTTATCATGTAAGAATTGTACTCACTTCTTTTCCAGAGACATAGAGCTCACAAGTAGGCAGAGCGGCAGGCTGAGGCAGCGGGAGAAGTAGGCTCTCCTCCCCTGAGCAGGGAACTCGACTTGGGCTTGATCCCAGGGCCTGGACCTGAAACGAAAGCAACTGCTTAAGCAACTGAGAAACCCAGGTACCCCAGGTAGAAACTATTTTAAAGAGATCACGTTATATTTGCTGCCTGCAAATGTCTATTTCTCCTGGGATTTTTCCAAGGATTTCTGAATTGTCACTTTTCAAGAGACCACATGGCAGTAACCAGTCCTGCAGGGACTTACAATGTTGTGGCCCCCAGTATGCCAAGCTCCAGGGAGTGCAAAGATAAGGGGTGGAGCCAGCAGAGAGGTTTTGGGCCCAAACACTCTAGAGTGCACAGACTGAACTTGGCATCCAAGACAGGCCTACCCAGATGTCACTTGCCTCATCCTCTGTGTCCATGTAAGGACACCATGCATGCATGCCATGTATGCAGGCCCTGGAGGCGCTATCCAGTGGTCGAGACGACCCACTGTCCACAAAGGGTGACCTTCCCTTCAGACAGGAAATTGAGGGTGGGCGGGAGGTAAGAGGGAGGTCAGTGCACTAAGGGCCTTTCAAATCAGACACTCACGGGAATCCAGTGTTTTCAAGAGTATCTTTCTGTCCCCTGCAGAAAGGGCACCTTGTGAACCAAATTAATGCAATTCACTGGAAAATGACAGACATATGTTTGTATCCTTATCTCATGGCTCAGGCAGTCTGCCCCACAGACAATATTAGTAACTGTCATCCTTGGCTCCAAGGGGTTCCTGGAAGGAAAACAAGCCCTTCCTGGGAAGGAGAGCCCTGCAGGAAGCACTTTTTTTCATATTTTACTTATTCAACACAGCAGGCATGACTTGGGTGAGGGGCAGAGGGAGAATCTATCCCCCCCTGAACAGGGAGCCTGATGCTAGTTTTGATCCCTGGACTCCAAGAGCAGTACTTGAGCTGATGGCCAATACTTAACCCACTGATTCACCCAAGAACTCCTAGAGAGACTTTGTGAAACAATATCTTATAAATAGGAGTTTTACAGAGTAGCAGATGTAAAATGAACAGTCTCCTATGTGCCCTCAGGAATATCTTTTTTTTAATAAAAGAAAATAGTTGCTAAACATACAGTGCAGCTTTGCTTTCTGCAGTAGAATTGAGGGACTCAACACTTATTTCCACCACTCAGAGCTGATCACAAGAAGTGCCTTCTTCAATGCCCATCATCCATCGACCCCTCCCCAACCCACTTCCCTCCATGACCCCACAGTGTGCAGGGATGCCTTCACTCTGAGAGTCCAGACATGAACCATCGCCATGATGACCTGATGACATGCACCTATCCTTCCGTTTCAACTGTCACTCTGTTAGCTGAACCCCTTGCAGTTTGGTGAACAAGTATAAAGGTCCCCATGATGGGAAATCTCAACTTCTGTTCTATGGGTATGTGCCTATCAATTTTCTGAATTCTCTTCTCTCAGATTGGCTGTCTCACTTTTACAGAGACTGGGTTCTTCACTTCGGGTTTTCCTTTCCACCCTCTGATTTCTCCTCCTGGTTCAATGCCTGAATTTGTTAGTTTTTCTGTGTTATTTCAGTGTGATTTCTTGGTGAAGCTGTCTTCCTTAAATAATTTCTATGTTCAGAAAACCGTACTATTTATGAATGCCAATTTCAGACACAGTCATACAGTTAACACACACTCATATGCCACTCTGTTGTCCCTGGATCAAGAGAATCTTGGCGTGACCCAGGCCAGACATTTGAGGGGGAGGAATTGCCAGTCACTGTTTTGCAACGGAGATGACAAAATCAGAGAGGAACAGTCAGCAGTCAAAATGCAGCTGTTTTTAACTGTTGGTGGGAATGCAAGCTGGTGCAACCACTCTGGAAAACAGCATGGAGGTTCCTCAAAATGTTGAAAATAGAACTTCCCTATGACCCAGCAATTGCACTACTGGGAATTTACCCTAAAGATACAAACGTAGTGATCCAAATGGGCATGTGCACCCGAATGTTTATAGCAGCAATGTCCACAATAGCCAAACTATGGAAAGAACCTAGATGTCCATCAATAGATGAATGGATCAAGAAGATGTGGTATATATACACTATGGAATACTATGCAGCCATCAAAAGAAACGAAATCTTGCCATTTGCGACAACATGGATGGAACTAGAGCGTATCATGCTTAGCGAAATAAGTCAAGCGGAGAAAGACAACTATCATATGATCTCCCTGATATGAGGGAGTGGTAATGCAACATGGGGGCTTAAGTGGGTAGGAGAAGAATCCATGAAACAATATGGGATAGGGAGGGAGACAAACCATAAGTGACTCTTAATCTCACGAAACAAACTGTGGGTTGCTGGGGGGAGGGGGTTGGGAGAAGGGGGGTAGGGTTATGGACATTGGGGAGGGTATGTGCTTTTGGGTAAATTGGAAGGGGAGATGAACCATGAGAGACTATGGACTCTGAAAAACAATCTGAGGGGTTTGAAGTGGCGGGGGGGTGGGAGGTTGGGGTACCAGGTGGTGGGTATTATAGAGGGCACAGCTTGCATGGAGCACTGGGTGTGGTGAAAAAATAATGAATACTGTTTTTCTGAAAATAAATAAATTGGGAAAAAAAAATAAATAAATAATAAAAAAAATATAGTAATGGAAAAAAAAAAAAAAAGAAACCTCTAGGGTACTTGCACTTCCATTGAATGCAACCCTGCCACACAGTGTTCTTCTGAAGAAATACAATCTCCTAGAAGAGGTGAGAGATAGGGAGGAGCCTCACAGGTTGATCCTGGCAAAGAAACGTTCTTGACAATGACCACGACACAGTCGCTGGTTGGAGGAACTTGCCTGTCAGTACAACAGAGCATGCACATTAGTGTTTATCCTCTTTCGATTGAAGAGATCACCCTGATTCAATTCCCTGTAGCTAAAGTTCAGGGTCAATGTTTCTCTCTCCATCCCGGCTCCTTGCACTAACCATTCTTGATGCAGCAGCAACTTGCTCAGTCCATACCCATGTAACCCAACGTCTCCATACACTCCCATGTATGCAGTCCCCAAGCTAAACTCCATGAGCTCTTTCTGCCGAGCCCCACCAGTGGACTGAACATTCTGTGTATCTCTCCCTTGCTTCGCTGGAGGGACAGGTGTGTGAACGTTCCACAGGAATGACAGAGGAAGCTACCCCTTTTTTTATCAGAGTGGTACGTCAGCCTTTCTTTTTGGGAGACACAAAATTCTTCTGGCTTTTCTAATCAAGGTCACATACAAAAATCTCAGCATGCACAATTTACAGGGTAGGGAGAAGTCTGAGTAAGAATCTGTTAACAAATGTTACCTAATCCCAAAGACATTGCAGGGGGGCGAAACAATTACAGTAGGATCATCTACCATCTACCATCAGTGAGCTTTGGTTGGGGTAGCAGCTATTCCTCCTTGACACCTATTTTGTCCAATGGGACCCAGAACCTGGAACCTGTAGGAAGACTGGGCCCATTTGTGCATGACTCATTCTGCTTTCTTCATACTTTGGGGCTCACAAGCCTCTAGCACATTTTCCCATCTTACCCAGGAATGAGGGGTCCTCTATGCATTGCAAAGTGGTGAATGATAACCTCAAACCTCAAATATCCCATCCCCCAGGGAAAAAAAGAGTCATGCAAACAGGACAAAGCATGATTTGATGATCATACTGTTTTCCTTCCTGAAATCACAGGTGTCCAAGCTGGAAGGGGAGGGTGGTAAGTATTCTGTACTCTAGAGTCATTCACTTGTTTGCAACGACCTGGAAAAGGGGAAAAGTGGGGCTTCCTCACAGGCTCCATGATGAAAACATCCTGATTCCAGGTCCTGCAGGATTGAGGTTAAGGGTCATAGTAACAGAAGAGTATTTTCTGGGGAACGAATTGTGGCCTCATGGCCCTGTCCCCCAGAAACTACTCTGCTGCCTTTAGGTGATGCAGGTTTGGGTGCAGGCAGTAGGTGTGCTTTTGATATGGACTTATTTCACAGCTACTCCATGCCCTGTAGCTCCAATAGGATGCATAGTTACTATTCACATCCCTGCTTCTCTCCAGGACCTTTCTTTCTCTATCCAGGAATGGCCACTTGCAGCTTAGTCCATACTGATTAACTACCCACCACCACACACATGTCCACAAGTGCACACCAAGCGAAGGTCCCTGAGCCCAGTGGATGTCCAGACACTCTCTGTGTGTATCTACCTAGATCCCCTGGCTAGCCTGTGCAATGGCCTTGATGTGGACAGCACAGAAGGAGAGACCCCATTTTTTAAATTTATTTTTTATTTATTTTCAGCACAACAGTATTATTTTTGCACCACACCCAGTGCTCCATGCAATCTGTGCCCTCTATAATACTCACCACCTTATACCCCGACCTCCCACCTCCTGCCCCTTCAACACCTCAGATTGTTTTTCAGAGTCCATAGTCCCTCATCATTCACCTCCCCTTCCAATTTACCTCAACTCACTTCTCCTCTCTATCTCCCCATGTCCTCAATGCTATTTGTTATGCTCCACAAATAAGTGAAACCATATGATAATTGACTCTCTCTGCTTGACTTATTTCACTCAGCATAATCTCTTCCAGTCCTGTCCATGTTGCTACAAAAGTTGGGTATTCATCCTTTCTGATGGGGTCATAATACTCCATAGTGTATATGGACCCCATCTTCCTTATCCATTTGTCTGTTGAAGGGCAGCTTGGTTCTTTCCACAGTCTGGCGACCATGGCCATTGCTGCTATAAACATTGGGGTACATATGGCCCTAATTTCACTACATCTGTATTTTTGGGGTTACCCAGGAGTCAATTGCAGGGTCACAGGTAAGTTCTATTTTTTAATTTCTTGAGCAATCTCCACACTATTATCCAAAGAGTCTGTACCAACTTGCATTCCCACCAACAGTGGAAGAGGGTTCCCATTCTCCCCATCCCGTCCAACACATGTTGTTACCTGTCTTGCTAATTTTGGCCATTCTAACTGTTGTAAGGTTATATCTCAATGCGGTTTTAATTTGAATCTCCCTGATGGCTAATGATGATGAACATTTTTTCATGTTTGTATGTCTTGATTGGAGAAGTGTCTGCATATCTTCTGCCCATTTTTTTGATATGATTGTCTGTTTTGTGTGTGTTGAGTTTGAGGAGTTCTTTATAGAACCTGGATATCAGCCTTTTGTCTGTACTGTCATTTGCAAATATCTTCTCCCATTCCATGGGTTGTGAGAAGCCCATTTTTCACCAAGGTGGTAAATTAGCCTTTTTTCGTGTGAGGTACAGCATCTTTGATTCTCTTATACTGGAAATCAGATCCAAACGCCGAAGCACGTACAATGTCCTTGGTGGGGAGTTTATTGAGGGAGAGTCTGTTACCATGGATACCTGATTCCAAACACCCTGCAGGAAACAGCATGTTCTGTTACAGTCCACAGGGTAGTGAGCTTTTTTATGGGTACTACTTACACTGCCTTGGCAGCTGTTTTGTCCAATGGACCCAGGACATGCAACCTCTAGGTACATTCCATACCACTGCCCATGGCCCTGCCCATCACCAAGAGAAAAAAAGAGGTGGGCATGCCCAAGGGATGATTTGATGTCCATAATATTTTCTTTCCTGAAATCGCAGGTGGCCCTGCTGGAAAGGGAGAGTGGTAAGTATGCTGTATTCTAGAGTTACTCATTGGTTTGGAGCAACCTGGACAAAGGGCAAGGTGGGGCTTCATTGCAGGCTCCATCTTGAGAGCCACTCAGAATCCAGATCCTGCAATAGGGAAACTAAAGGTCATGTTCCAGATCGTGACCCGAGGCCTCATGAACCTGCCCCCGGAAGCTACCATGCTGGTATTAAGTGCTGTAGGATTGGGTGGTGGGTAGGAGGTGTGTTTACAAGGGAACCCATGTCCTGTGATCCTCAGGGTTTGTGTTTGTGTCAGTTGGGTGAATTGTATGCTCTCATACGTGTCTGTTCCCTTCCACATGGTGATTAATGGTGTCTACTTTCTCAGGGAAGTTTCCCATCACCATCATGTCATGAACATCCAAGCACATGAAAACTCTTCAACAACCAGAATTTAAATAGGTGTTCTTTTTCTTTTAATATTTTATCTATTTATTTGATAGACAGAGATCACGAACTGGTAGAGAGGAAGGCATAGAGAGAGGAAGAGAAGCAGGCTCCCTGCTGAGCAGAGAGCCCGATGTGAGGCTCAATACCAGGACATTG
This sequence comes from Neogale vison, assembly GCF_020171115.1. NCBI lineage: Eukaryota > Metazoa > Chordata > Mammalia > Carnivora > Mustelidae > Neogale > Neogale vison. The sequence continues at coordinate 47,932,574 of NC_058095.1, forward strand.
GGACCATGGCCTGAGCCAAAAGCGGAGGCTCAACCCACTGAGCCACCCAGGCGCCCCTTAAATAGGTGTTCTCTCCTTGCAAATACACATCAATTCCCCTAGAAAACAGATCCCATCGCTAACTAGGAAAAGTTAAGAAGGGGGAAACTCTGCCCAAAGACACAAATGTGTCTTTTCCAATACTTTTTACTGAGTCAGTGTCCATGGGTCTCTGATGTCATGGTACGTCACGGGCATGAATGGTCACAGTACCTCTCTCTTGCCACTTCACTCACACACACGTCTCTGCATCAGAGGCCCCATGATGCATCTTCCCAAACTCATTGGAAGCACTGATTACTGGGACAGACTCTGTCCTTCTGCAGGCGGCTTCTGGGGCAGCCTCATGCAACAGACCATTCAGGGAAGACCCTGACAAAGGAGCAGTGGCCAGAAATAGATGGGGCCAATTCACTCCGTGTTTCTCCATGGAGATCTACCATTTCCTTGCAGATACTGTGTCTAAGAATTAAACTGGCCTTCTCCCATGGGAAATCACACACCCACCACTGGTCCTAGGTGGGGCTTTCTGAGGTAGGCCCAAAAGGTGTCCTATCAAAGGAGAAATGAGGTCGTCTTCAGTGACTGAGCATCACTGTGGGGACTTGGGCACCCTCCATGCAGGAACAAGAGGTGCTCTGTGCATTACAAAGTGGTAAAAGAGAACCTCAAACCTCAACAGGTGTGACAGGACAATCACCACACATTTCAATAGCCAACGGTCCATGCAAGAGGGACTTGTTTTATTCAGAAGTTTTGGGCCAAGAAACAAGTCAATGGAGTTCCATGCCTGGGAATGAAAACAGCCAAGTCAGGGTTTCAGGGTTTCTTGGCAGCAAACAAGACTTTCTCTTGGTGAGAAACACGTGTTTGAAAAGAACCTGATTTTCTGACATCTCTTTTCCTTACTCGCTTGTGCAGGATCCATGGGAGTACCTTTTGCTGCTCTTTGACAACACTCTACAGGCCCTTCCCGTGTTGCTGCACCATTCTGCATTCCACTAGTTACATACAAAGTCTCAAATTTTCTGCATCCTTCCAACATGGGTTTTGGGCTTGAATTCCTGGTTTGGGTCCTCACTATCCTAACAGACAATGCCACAGCTCAGCGTCCTTTGGATTGGCATTGCCCTAACAATGGCTTATATTGAGCCTCTTTTCATAAGGGTCTCCAATCTGTGGGCTGCCTTTTCATTCTGTTTGCTCTTTTAGAAGAGAATGCTTTTTCTAAGTTGTCCTCTTGACAAGCATCGTGATGCCAACAAGAGTACATTTCTTTGGGCATTTCTATTTCACTCCCATGTGCCCCTGCTTATTTGTAGGCCAGCACCATCCTGTTAGCTCAGGGGAGTGATCCAATTTATTTGAAAGCCAGCCTCTAGGGACCCACCACCTACTTCTTCATATTCAGAAACGTTTTGACTACTTGTGTAATTTGTGGTTCCATATCTATTCTAGCAGTTTCTCTGTTTTGAGAACACCACATTGTGCTTTTGGTCAGTGCTGTACTGAACCTGTTCCCCATTTATTCTAGGAACGGGGGGTTCACCTTAATCCCTTAGGGTCCAACAGCCTCCAACATTGCCTGGTGGGTGTGCGTGAGGCTGGGAATGTCTTACGTATCAACGGTCCTGTCAGGCCAGCCACTAAGGCTGGCGAAGTATGCTGGAGAGCAGGGCTTGTCTTGCTCCTGGTTGGTTTTTAATACTGAGCTAACCAGGAAAGAGTCGGTCTACAATCTGTTTTACAAAGTCATTTATTATCTCAATGAACTATCGGGAAAGCATCCAGGAAAGAAAACGTCTAGTTGCTCACTCCTACTAGCCACATGTCAATAGTCCCATAACGACTAGAGTTTTAGATGGTTGCATTGGGAGAGGACAGCAGTTATGGGCATGTAGAACTGACACTGAGGTGACTGCTGCATCATCCTGGTCTCATTAGAAGGGATGAAACTTCAATCCCTGTCTCCTCGAAGGCCTCTGGCTCCACCAGCCCCATGGACATTTGACAGCAGAGCAAAAGGCTCAGACAAATTCCGCATGGCTCATAGACATCTCAATAGAACTGGGATGAATGGGTGAAGCAGTCTCTCTCATAACAGCATTGTTCCTGTTTCAGTTCTTACAGATTTGGGTATAGACAGCAACGACAACTGCAACAGTGAGGACGAATTCTCTTTAGGTAGGGAACAGCACAGAGGAAGGGAACAGTGGTACAGGGCTCCTGGGAGCAGGGTGTTGCCCCTGGTGCTCTGGAGAAAGAAGAAGGTGGATAAAAAACTACCAAGGAAGGGATGCATTGGCCACAGGCATGATTTTCTCATTTCATAGTTTCTGAATGAAAAGAATAGATATTGTGACCACAGGCCTTTAGTGTAGGCTGTGTTTGTCATCACCACTCAACTCCTTGGGCAGCTATTTTAAGGACCTTTCCCAACAAACCTGCTCTTGCCTCCCTTTGCTGCTGCCACATGTCAAAGCTTGGTCTCTTTACTCATGGCCTCTCAGGAATGGTGCACAATAGATTCTGGGTCTTTCTTGGCATGGGCCCAGGCCTGGTCATGGTCCTGACTTTGCAGACCCAACCACCCTCTCCTGTGCAAGAAAACCAGGACACTACGTTCTATTGAGAGCCAGGATGTGGAAGACAAGTTAACTCTCTCCCTCATAATGTCTATTACCAAACCTTCCTAGTTCTGTCCAAGTTGCTGTACATTCAAGGGGACTCCTTGAAGGAGAAGGTAATGCAAACTTCCCCTGGGTTCACTACACAGGCTCCCATGATCCTTAGCTTCTGCCAGCCTTCACATCCCAACTGAGTCTTACCTGTGTATGTGTTCCCAAAGAAGGACGCCGCCATGAAGCTGCCGTGGAGACACAGTCATGGGCCAGGGTCCGCCAAGCCTGAGTTAAGGGGCTTCTGGGCCTGCTTCACACACTTGCTGTTCCACCTGCACCGTGCGGAGATCAAGCGACCAAGGCCAGGGAGGACTCAGAGCTGGGACCCCACCCAGCTGAGAGCAGAGCTATCATACCCAGAGCAGCAGGCCATAAATCGTCAGCTCCACTAACGCCCCTTTATCCTCTCTCAAAACCACCCCAGCATCCTCGCTGCTCTCTGACTCGGAGGAGGATTCCATGGAAGACGACGATTCTGAGGGAAGGAGACACACTGTGCCTATAATTCATTTCTACCTCCCTCTTGTGGGTTTTCTGTCTCATCTGTCCATTAGCACCTCCTCCCTGCTTTGACGATGCGCACCCTGGACGCCCTAATCTCTGCAAGCATTCAGGCTTTGCATCTGAACTGCTGCATGATATCCATGGGCAGCCCTCCTCACCCCGTTCCTAACATCACCCTGACCCCTCACAGCTGAGTCTAGAAAGAAGCACTGGACAAAAGAGCAGTGAGTACTGCTGGGATTTGGCAGGGCACAGGTCGCCCTGCTGGAGGACCTCAAGTAGGGAGGCTGGGCCTGGATGTCCCCACTTGGTTCTCTGCTGCCAGGGAATCTGTGCTCATGCCCTATTCTGCTCATGCTTTCAGATCTCAAGAAGCTTCAATTCTGTGGACTTGACAGAATCTACAAGGGAAGCAGAAGAAGAGAAGGACTTGGAATGGGGTGAGTTGGGCAGGAAGAGGGGCCGGCAAACATGGGCACATGTTCTACCTCATTGCCCTGACTTTGTTGTGGGCACCTTGGGAAACAACACAAAATCCGGGGTGCTGTCCTGGCCTCTGGCAACAAAGAGGAGATTAGAGGAAGTAACAGTTCCTGCAGGCACTAGGAAGCCTGAGAACATCCCACGGGGAAACTCCACCTGATCCATACAACTCCCTGTGGTGGCTGGGCACTGTTGTCCAGGAGCTTCTGCTCTTGGACGGAGTTCACTGACTGCCTGGAGGTACTGGACCACAGGCAGCCCATGCACTGTGCTCCTCTGGAAAAGAGCCCCACACCCCAGTGACCCCTCACTCTGCACGACCCAAGCCTTGCCCTCCTACCCTGCAAAACTCAGCGGACTACTTACTCCAAAACAACACTAGTCGAGAAAAGACAGAGATGGGGTGGCCCCATCTCCCACTTCAGACACCTGAGAAATGAGCAAAAAAGACAGGCCCCAGGCTCATAGGAGTCGGACAACTCTCCCTTCCCAGGGCTGTATCCTTGTGGGCACGGAGTAGGCAATGGTCTCTGGCTGAGTCATATATGCTAGACAATCCTGTAGGACCTGATCTACACCTCCAGTCCCCCAAGCCTCCAAAACACCTCAGGGGAGGTAGCCGGTCCCCTCCTGGCACCATTTCACTATGTGAGTTTGATATTCTAGAGACTCACCTCAATCTATAAATCCACAGGGAAGACCCATCAGGGAAAGGCCACACTTTCTGCTTCCACCTTGTCCACCACCTGCCCACAGTGTGGGGCCCATGCAAACTCACTTCCCATGGGAGTCGGGAGCATGCCTTCACTGTCATGCCACCTGCAACACTCATGTGGGCAAAGGCTCCGCCCACGGAGAAGGGCATGCTGAAGGCTCTCAGAGAGGCTGGAGAAGTGACAGCCTGGCAGGAAGAGGAGCTGGCAGTAATGGAGGAAGATGGTCAGGGAAGGGGCCTGAGTGACCCTGGGAGTGTAGCCTTCATTCTGCCCCAGGGGGCCCATGGGAAACTTCCCTTTCTTCATGTCACACATGGGTCCTGCAGGGAAACCTCCACCTCAACACCTCAGAAGACACGTCCCACAAAGGCCCACAGGCCTCTCTAAGACTTGCCCCAGGCACAGGCCACTCTCTACCTCATACCACTCCACCATCTGTCTTCACAGCTGCACTACAGATGAGCATGCCCAGGACCCCAAGGCACCAGAGTCTCCAGAGGTGCTCAGACAAAGGGAGCCAGGAGGGACCTGGGGCCCCTCTTGTGACTTCAATTTGGGCCTGAGGGAGACTCAGTGTGAAAGAACAAGGAAACACACCTGCAGGAATGGCTTTCTTGCACCTGACCTCCACAGACCAAACAAAGAGAACACTTATTTGCAGCTCTCCAGAAGACGGCAATGGATCCCTGAGGATGAGACAAGAGGACCCTCTGAGTTGACCACCACATGCACAGTTGGCTGCCCAAGCCCTGCTGATGTCTGACAATTGGTGAAGGAAGAAATTATCGAGGCCAACAACAGTCCATTTTCTGGTGAGACTGGGCCTCCCTGCGACTGGGTGGAACAGCAGTCTTCCAGTCATTTCCCCTATATGCTGCAGGGAATACTCCTCCTCCCACTGACCACTCCAATCCCCATCAACCATACAGAGCATGACAGATGCATAAAGAAGCGTGATTTCTAGGGCCCCTTGACCACCATGGAATTGACTTGAGGGGCAGCAGCCACCCCAGCTGTATTCCCCCAGGGTGCCGCCCCTGAAACACCCTGTCACTTCCACACACAGGACCATGACCAATGCTGGGCTGAACACACAGTCTGTGTGTTCTGCAGCAGCAACAGGTCTAGAGAGGAGAGGCTGTCCCTACACTGAGCTCCACCTCTGGATCAGCCAGACACCACAGCAGAGAAACTGGGACCCCAATCACCATGCTGCACCTCGGGGAAAACATGAGCTTCAAGGTTGTCAATGCTAGACACCTAGGGTGTACAGAATAGGGATCAAACATTCCTTTGGTGGGAATACAAGCTGGTGCAGCCAATTTGGAGAACAATGTGGATATTCCTTAAGAAATTAAAAATAGAGCTTCCCTATGACCCTACAATTCAGTACAAGGTATTTACCCAAAAGATCCAGATGTAGTGAAAAGAAAGGCCATCTGTACCCCAATGTTCATAGCAGTAAGCACGTTGAAGCATTGCACGTATTGCTCTACCTGAGGCCTCCAAGTCAAAAGGTCTTAGGAACCATTTATTCTCCCACAGCAACCCTAATCTATCTCCCCATATTCAATAAGAATCTCTTCTCTTCTTCCATCATTGGAAACATGGGTAATTTGACCAAGCCTTGGACGAGGCTGTCGTATGGAGAGAGCTAGACAGACACTTAGATGGAACCAAAGGGCTTTAAGGAACTAAGGCCGACTTTCGGAAAACTTATAGCCATCAAACCCCTTGGGAATATTTGCCTGACCACTTGCTTACAGACTTCCCCATTGCCTCACCAGGAGCTTAAAGAATGTCACTCTCTGGCAGGTGTAGGAACCTTGGATATATCGGACACCTCATGAAGAGGAATGTGCCCAAATCCACAGGTATTGCATGCATATCTGATGGCAAGCCCTTCCCTTGGCTGCTGGACTGGAGAGACAATGATCAGAGATTCCTCAAAAAAGTCCCAGTGATGCAGAGTCTAAGTAATCACCATGATTGTTCACTAGGATTGCTAAGCTTAAGTCAATAATAGTACCTCGTGGGTTAAAGCAGGACTTGCTTTCCAAGGACATGAGCCCTGAGGTGGCTGTCTCTGGAAAGGAGCATTCTTTTGAAACATAGACTTCAAAAACCCACCTTTGTGGACGTTCAAATCTAACTCTGGTGGCCTTTCCATATGTGTTGCTTACCTAAGCAAGACAACTTGAGATCATCTTCAGAAACATTTCCACATTAGCTCATTGACAGGCAATCCCTGTGGGGATACCAGTACCCCATGGGCTAAAGTCTAATTCAACAACTGGAACATGTGGTTAATTCCACCATGACTGTATAACTCAACTATCACTTTGACCAATTGGATGGGACTGGGATGAGAAACTCATTCCTTCAAAGCCAGAGAACATACACCACTCCATAGGGTTCTCTGGGAACATATGGAGACAATGAAGGACCCAGCTGTCCCTGTAACTGGAGTGGAGGGTGCACTAGGGAAGGCCCTTATCTGCCAGAGAAGTTTTCTCCCACTCACTGGAGACTACTACTAACAAGGATATTCAGGCGAGACCCCAAAATAAAAAGGGATTCCTGGAATGGTTTCTTCCTTCCCAGTACTACTGATCCAGTACAATGGCAAACAAAGTCTTTAGCTAAGCACCCAACTGCCCTCCTGAGAAAATTAACCACCCGATTCATACAGGGATGGCCCCTGACTCTAAGGACTTGACATCAACTCCAAAGCATCACAGAGAATAAAGGCCACCAAACGATGACAGGAAGCTGATTCATCAAGTACCAGCTTACGTTTGAGATATGCCTGAACTAATGCTGGAAACCAGCCCGACTTTAAACCCAGCCACCCTTAGGCCTGGACCTGACCACTCTAAACCTATGGCTCCTAACTTTTGAAAGGTTCTTAAGTTGACCAGACTTAAGATGCCCCACGAAAATGCAGAGGACAGGTGCTTTAGTAATGGCAACAGTTTCATGGAAAGGGGCTACGAAAAACCAGATATGTTGTCATCAATTGAACTCAGACTGCTGAGGCCAAAGCCTGTCAGCAAACATGTCTGACCCCAAATCAGAGATCTTACTGCCCACCAGTTGGTTGTGATTTGCAAAAATCTTACAAGTATTTATCCTGACTCCAACAGACCTTCTTTGTCCTCTATGCCCATGAAGCAATTGACAGAAAAGGCTCTTCTTCCCAAGCCGTAACCCGCCAACCCAACATGGGCCTGAAATGATTGTACATCCCAAGAATGGCCCTCCAAACCCCAGGAGCCCTTGAAAGCCTGACTTCATTTCAAGGAGACTCAGGATTAGATAAGCGCCCCTAGCTGAGACAAATGGCCTTGAAGCTCTAACCTGTGCCCATGGATTCCCCAAGCTCCAGAGGCCACTGGGACCAGATGCATGGGCTTATTATGAAAACCATCATCGACCCATCCAACCTTCCCCATTTCAAGCAATGGTGCACGTGTGCTCTGTTTCATTGCATGGTTACCTAGTATCCATCTTTGCCCCTCTTTAGGACTGGAGGATGTTGTATGGCATGGGGAAGTCCTTACAGAGTACACAGTCAAGTCCCTACATGTCAGCCCCAATAGGATTTCTCAATGAAATAAGGGAATTATCCCAATGCATGAAGCAGTTCTACAAAACACAAAGACTTTAGATATTGTAGCTTCTGCACAAGGTGGAGCTTGTGCCAATCTAAAGACAAAATGATATTGGTACATTACCCACTACCACAAAGAGATTTGTGGGTTCCTAACAGATACAACTGCTCAAACTGCACTTCCAAGGATCCCTCACTTTACTGTCTCAACTCTTGGCCTGGAGGAGGGTTCTCACCCACTATCAAAGGACTCTTTATGCGGATTTTCATTCTCTTTCTTCTTCTAACCCTGTTGTGTTGTTCCCCATCCATCCCGGACGTCTCTGCAGGTGGTTCCAGGAACCCTTCACTGCAATAACTTCCGGAGGACAGATGGTCCTTTCCACTCAACAGGATACAATCAAAACCTCCCATGCACGCAGCTGCCTCTTCATTTCACAACAATGACACAGAGAGACCCCCCAACTGACCAGGAATGACCCACAGGTAGGGACAGCTCTATGCCCCTATTCAGCAGGAAGAAGTTACAGAATATGAGACCATCCTCCTTCAACAACCTTAATGACAGAAGGTTCTAAATTGTTCAGGGGCACACGAGGAGGGAGGAGAAAGCCAGCTGAGCACCAAGCAGGATATGACACACAACAAAGCCCCCACCCCCAACATGTGATATGAGTGACATTCCTCAGGTGCCCTAAAATAAGAAAAGGAAAAAACAAATTCGCCACAAATAGAGATCAAAACCCTGCAAGACCAGAGTCTCCCTCAGTTTATAAAAGTCCTCGTGATTCTCAAGGAAGAGGCTTTCATAACAAGAGGCTAACTACCATCCAGAGACCCGTATCTCCATTTCCTGAAGCCCTAACATCCCGGTCCCTTCCATCACACTGAGGCAGAGGGAAATGTCAATAAAACGGAATTTCTGTTCAAACCTGCAGCCCCTTGAGAAGGACTTGTGAGAGGAGGAAAGTAACATTCCTCCAGGAAGCTCCCAACTATCTTTCTATTAATGCCTTCTTAGAAGGAAAAATTACATTCATTTGACAATAGCAAAGCCTCCTGTATCATGTGTGTCCTCTGTCCTACTTCAATGTTCTTGCAAAACCTCCCTTTTGCCTGACTACTCCCAACCCCATCATAGATAGAGTCGGCCTCCCATCATGAACCCAGTATAGCACAGAAATCTGAATAGTTTTATTTCTGGGATGTAATGCACCTCAGGTCAAAACATCACCTCAGTGTCAAAAAAGTCACTGTAAAAGTCACTGTCTTGAACACGATGCACTGATATAGTTTGAAACTCAAACATCTAAAATATAATCAGCAGTTGACATGGATGTGAGACTACCATGTAGAAAGATCTATCTGAATTCTGAAAGTAAGTAACATGGAACCAGACTACAAGTGGCATGCAGAGGTTGATGCAGAGACAATTCCTGAAGATAGGGGCTGGAATTCGTATGTTGAGTCAGGAAGGGAGGAACATGAGTGAGCAGTCCTTCCACAGCCCCTCCTGTTTTGGCCATTAGCAGAGGGTTCACCCTGCACAGGAACCCGGCCAATGCTGGGATATAGGAGGGAGATTTCTCACGTACCTCACCTCATTTCATGTGTGTTATGTCTTGGGAAGAGAAAGCTTGTATTTACAGACAATATGGAAGAACCTTCAGCCATGTGTCCCCAGATCGAATGACATCATAACTCTTTCATCCTGGACAGAAACTGGTTGAATCCATCTTCAAGGGAAAGCATTTAGTACAGCCATACCCTTAGCCAGCATCGGAGGATCCACAGCAGTGGGAACCCCGACAAATATGGTCAATGTGGAAGAGCTGTTCAATACAGCTCTCACATTTGGAGACACCTGACAACTCAGAGCAGGGAAACCTGTGTTTGTCATTACTGGGGTCCTGTCTGTACCCAGAGTGCCCACCTTTCTCACCAACACAAAAATCAGAAAGTACAAACCGTGTGTCTCTGATCACTGTGGCAGAGCCTTCTGCCAGATGTTGTCACTTTCCCAACACCAGAGAATTCACACGGGGAGAGCCACTAGCGCTGTGCCTTGGTGGAAGAAGCTTCAACTGGGGCTCAGGCCTGAGCTCCTGCTACAATCTCAAAAAGCAGGCCAACCCTCATTAAGGAGTGAAGGTGCAGGGACCTCCTGGGACACCCTGCATCATTGCTGCTGCTGAATGCTGATGAAATCCATGTGGAAATCCCATTCCTCATGGAGCCAACACGTGAAGGACCTGGGAGGATACACACAGAAGAAAATCCTCCTGGAGTGATGAGGAAAGGAATGTTCTCAGGTGTCCCTTCTTCCTTAGCCAACAACAACACCGTCACACCGAGAAAACACTGATCCCAGTGCAATGGGGGGAAATTCTTACCCGGATACTCACATCAGAAAATCACTAGGCAAATACCACCAAAGGAATTTCTTAGGGTGAAAATGAGATACAAACCTAGACACTGGCAATTTTCCACTACAAACACATACAACTGCGTCACATTCTGAGGGATGCTGAATGCAATATTTCAGTAACCAATAGCTAGAAATAAAGCACATCTGCTCTCATCCATCAGTACTTGCATAAAAGCCAGTATCACTGAAACGGAGGGGTCTCACAACCATGCACACTGTGCCAATTAAGAACGGGGTACCTTTCCTTTTATAGGTCTCACAACTGACACTGGTACTGTCTCTTGGTAGGAAATTTGACACATATATACACTGCCTGGGATCATGAGAACATCAATTGAAGGGTTAACTTAGAATCTTAGAACAAAAGGTGATTGATGTATGTTCACAAAAACATTAATCTATCAATGTATGTAGATTGCAAGGATGAATGGCAACAAGACTCAACAAACACGTGGTTTGTGATCTATCTCTCATGTGTCCTTAATTCTCTAATATTGTCCTCATAAATTGGAAAGGATTTATAAATTAATTGCATGCTTAGAAATATTTCTATTTTCATTACTTATTTGAGAGTGAGAGAGCTAGAGATGGAGCAAGAACAGTCCGAGTTGGGCAGCAGAGAAGAGGGAGAGAAAGCAGGCTTCACATTGAGAAGGGTGTCCAATGCAGGGCCTGATCCTCCAAGATACAGGGATCCTAACCTCATCCAAAGGCAGATGCTTAACGAACTGTGACACCCAGGGACTTGCAAATTAATTTCATATTTTACAATGGTGTTATTTTTGAAGAACTGTGTGTATCAAGACAGGAATTAAACTGCACTGTTCAGATTGAGGCAGTGAGGGCTTCTGCACCCTCTATGAGAAACTGGTAGCCAACTGATTTTCTCCACCACCAAGAATAGCTCCTTATCTCTTGGCCTGAGAAAGGGTAAGATCACTGCCGATATGTAAACTGTCCCTGACTTAGATGTAGAACAGGAGGGGATAGGTATGCTCCCTTCCATAAACACAAAGCACATCCAGGAATACCTGTATGGTTCTTTTTTTTTTTTTTTTAGCAATATAATTTTATTTTTTATTTTTTTATTTTTTTTTTATTTTTTTTTTTACTTTTTTTTTCCAATTTATTTATTTTCAGAAAAACAGTATTCATTATTTTTTCACCACACCCAGTGCTCCATGCAAGCTGTGCCCTCTATAATACCCACCACCTGGTACCCCAACCTCCCACCCCTCCGCCACTTCAAACCCCTCAGATTGTTTTTCAGAGTCCATAGTCTCTCATGGTTCATCTCCCCTTCCAATTTACCCAAAAGCACATACCCTCCCCAATGTCCATAACCCTACCCCCCTTCTCCCAACCCCCCTCCCCCCAGCAACCCACAGTTTGTTTCGTGAGATTAAGAGTCACTTATGGTTTGTCTCCCTCCCTATCCCATCTTGTTTCATGGATTCTTCTCCTACCCACTTAAGCCCCCATGTTGCATCACCACTCCCTCATATCAGGGAGATCATATGATAGTTGTCTTTCTCCGCTTGACTTATTTCGCTAAGCATGATACGCTCTAGTTCCATCCATGTTGTCGCAAATGGCAAGAATTCGTTTCTTTTGATGGCTGCATAGTATTCCATAGTGTATATATACCACATCTTCTTGATCCATTCATCTGTTGATGGACATCTAGGTTCTTTCCATAGTTTGGCTATTGTGGACATTGCTGCTATAAACATTCAGGTGCACGTGCCCCTTTGGATCACTACGTTTGTATCTTTAGGGTAAATACCCAGTAATGCAATTGCTGGGTCATAGGGCAGTTCTATTTTCAACATTTTGAGGAACCTCCATGCTGTTTTCCAGAGTGGTTGCACCAGCTTGCATTCCCACCAACAGTGTAGGAGGGTTCCCCTTTCTCCACATCCTCGCCAGCATCTGTCATTTCCTGACTTGTTGATTTTAGCCATTCTGACTGGTGTGAGGTGATATCTCATTGTGGTTTTGATTTGTATTTCCCTGATGCCGAGTGATATGGAGCACTTTTTCATGTGTCTGTTGGCCATCTGGATGTCTTCTTTGCAGAAACGTCTGTTCATGTCCTCTGCCCATTTCTTGATTGGATTATTTGTTCTTTGGGTGTTGAGTTTGTTAAGTTCTTTATAGATTTTGGACACTAGTCCTTTATCTGATATGTCGTTTGCAAATATCTTCTCCCATTCTGTCAGTTGTCTTTTGGTTTTGTTAACTGTTTCCTTTGCTGTGCAAAAGCTTTTGATTTTGATGAAATCCCAAGAGTTCATTTTTGCCTTTGCTTCCCTTGCCTTTGGCAATGTTCCTAGGAAGATGTTGCTGCGGCTGAGTTCGAAGAGGTTGCTGCCTGTGTTCTCCTCAAGGATTTTGATGGATTCCTTTCTCACATTGAGGTCCTTAATCCATTTTGAATCTATTTTTGTGTGTGGTGTAAGGAAATGGTCCAATTTCATTTTTCTGCACGTGGCTGTCCAATTTTCCCAACACCATTTATTGAAGAGGCTGTCTTTTTTCCATTGGACATTCTTTCCTGCTTTGTCGAAGATTAGTTGACCATAGAGTTGAGGGTCTATTTCTGGGCTCTCTATTCTATTCCATTAGTCTATGTGTCTGTTTTTGTGCCAGTACCATGCTGTCTTGATGATGAGAGCTTTGTAATAAAGCTTGAAGTCCGGAATTGTGATGCCACCAACTTTGGCTTTCATTTTCAATATCCCTTTGGATATTCGAGGTCTTTTCTGGTTCCATATAAATTTTAAAATTATTTGTTCCATTTCTTTGAAAAAGATGGATGGTACTTTGATAGGAATTGCATTAAATGTGTAGATTGCTTTAGGTAGCATAGACATTTTCACAATATTTATTCTTCCAATCCAGGCGCATGGAACATTTTTCCATTTCTTTGTGTCTTCCTCAATTTCTTTCATGAGTACTTTATAGTTGTCTGAGTATAGATTCTTAGCCTCTTTGGTTAGATTTATTCCTAGGTATCTTATGGTTTGGGGTGCAATTGTAAATGGGATTGACTCCTTAATTTCTCTTTCTTCTGTCTTGTTGTTGGTGTAGAGAAATGCAACTGATTTCTGTGCATTGATCTTATATCCTGACACTTTACTGACTTCCTGTATAAGTTCTAGCAGTTTTGGAGTGGAGTCTTTTGGGTTTTCCACATAGAGTATCATATCATCTGCGAAGAGTGATAATTTGACTTCTTCTTTGCCGATTTGGATGCCTTTAATTTCCTTTTGTTGTCTGATTGCTGAGGCTAGGACTTCTAGTACTATGTTGAATAGCAATGGTGATAATGGACATCCCTGCCGTGTTCCTGACCTTAGTGGAAAAGCTTTCAGTTTTTCTCCATTGAGAGTGATATTGGAAGTGGGTTTTTCATAGATGGCTTTGATGATATTGAGGTATGTGCCCTCTATCCCTACACTTTGAAGGGTTTTGATCAGGAAGGGATGCTGTACTTTGTCAAATGCTTTTTCAGCATCTATTGAGCGTATCATATGGTTCTTGTTCTTTCTTTTATTGATGTGTTGTATCACATTGACTGATTTGCGGATGTTGAACCAACCTTGCAGCCCTGGGATAAATGGCACTTGGTCGTGGTGAATAATCCTTTTAATGTACTGTTGAATCCTATTGGCTAGTATTTTGGTGAGAATTTTTGCATCTGTGTTCATCAAGGATATTGGTCTATAGCTCTCTTTTTTGATGGGATCCTTGTCTGGTTTTGGGATCAAGGTGATGCTGGCCTCATAAAATGAGTTTGGGAGTTTTCCTTCCATTTCTATTTTTTGGAACAGTTTCAGGAGAATAGGAATTAGTTCTTCTTTAAATGTTTGGTAGAATTCCCCCAGGAAGCCATCTGGCCCTGGGCTTTTGTTTTTTTGGAGATTTTTAATGACTGTTTCAATCTCCTTACTGGTTATGGGTCTGTTCAGGCTTTCTATTTCTTCCTGGTTCAATTTTGGTAGTTTATATGTTTCTAGGAATGCATCCATTTCTTCCAGATTGTCAAATTTGTTGGCGTAGAGTTGCTCATAGTATGTTCTTATAATAGTTTGTATTTCTTTGGTGTTAGTTGTGATCTCTCCTCTTTCATTCATGATTTTATTTATTTGGGTCCTTTCTCTTTTCTTTTTGATAAGTCTGGCCAAGGGTTTATCAATTTTATTAATTCTTTCAAAGAACCAGCTCCTAGTTTGGTTGATTTGTTCTATTGTTTTTTTGGTTTCTATTTCATTGATTTCTGCTCTGATCTTTATGATTTCTCTTCTCCTGCTGGGCTTAGGGTTTCTTTCTTGTTCTTTCTCCAGCTCCTTTAGGTGTAGGGTTAGGTTGTGTACCTGAGACCTTTCTTGTTTCTTGAGAAAAGCTTGTACCGCTATATATTTTCCTCACAGTACTGCCTTTGTTGTGTCCCACAGATTTTGAACCGTTGTATTTTCATTATCATTTGTTTCCATGATTTTTTTCAATTCTTCTTTAATTTCCTGGTTGACCCATTCATTCTTTAGAAGGATGCTGTTTAGTCTCCATGTATTTGGGTTCTTTCCAAACTTCCTCTTGTGGTTGAGTTCTAGCTTCAGAGCATTGTGGTCTGAAAATATGCAGGGAATGATCCCAATCTTTTGATACCGGTTGAGTCCTGATTTAGGACCGAGGATGTGATCTATTCTGGAGAATGTTCCATGTGCACTAGAGAAGAATGGGTATTCTGTTGCTTTGGGATGAAATGTTCTGAATATATCTGTGATGTCCATCTCATCCAGTGTATCATTTAAGGCCTTTATTTCCCTGTTGATCTTTTGCTTGGATGATCTGTCCATTTCAGTGAGGGGAGTGTTAAAGTCCCCTACTATTATTGTATGATTGTTGATGTGTTTCTTTGATTTTGTTATTAATTGGTTTATATAGTTGGCTGCTCCCACGTTGGGGGCATAGATATTTAAAATTGTTAGATCTTCTTGTTGGACAGACCCTTTGAGTATGATATAGTGTCCTTCCTCATCTCTTATTATAGTCTTTGGCTTAAAATCTAATTGATCTGAAATAAGGATTGCCACTCCTGCTTTTTTCTGATGTCCATTAGCATGGTAAATTCTTTTCCACCCCCTCACTTTAAGTCTGGAGGTGTCTTCGGGTTTAAAATGAGTTTCTTGGAGGCAACATATAGATGGGTTTTGTTTTTTTATCCATTCTGTTACCCTGTGTCTTTTGATTGGGGCATTTAGCCCATTAACATTCAGGGTAACTATTGAGAGATATGATTTTAGTGCCATTGTAATGCCTGTAAGGTGACTGTTACTGTATATTGTCTCTGTTCCTTTCTGATCTACCATTTGTAGGCTCTCTCTTTGCTTAGAGGACCCCTTTCAGTATTTCCTGTAGAGCTGGTTTGGTGTTTGCAAATTCTTTCAGTTTTTGTTTGTCCTGGAAGCTTTTAATCTCTCCTTCTATTTTCAATGATAGCCTAGCTGGATATAGTATTCTTGGCTGCATGTTTTTCTCGTTTAGTGCTCTGAAAATGTCATGCCAGCTCTTTCTGGCCTGCCAGGTCTCTGTGGATAAGTCAGCTGCCAATCTAATACTTTTACCATTGTATGTTACAGACTTCTTTTCCCGGGCTGCTTTCAGGATTTTCTCTTTGTCACTAAGGCTTGTAAATTTTACTATTAGGTGACGGGGTGTGGGCCTATTCTTATTGATTTTGAGGGGCGTTCTCTGAACCTCCTGAATTTTGATGCTCGTTCCCTTTGCCATATTGGGGAAATTCTCCCCAATAATTCTCTCCAGTATACCTTCTGCTCCACTCTCTCTTTCTTCTTCTTCTGGAATCCCAATTATTCCAATGTTGTTTCGTCTTATGGTGTCACTTATCTCTTGAATTCTCCCCTCATGGTCCAGTAGCTGTTTGCCCCTCTTTTGCTCAGCTTCTTTATTCTCTGTTATTTGGTCTTCTATATCGCTAATTCTTTCTTCTGCCTCATTTATCCTAGCAGTGAGAGCCTCCATTTTTGATTGAACTTCATTAATAGCTTTTTTGATTTCAACTTGGTTAGAATTTAGTTCTTTTATTTCTCCAGAAAGGGCTTTTATATCTCTGGAGAGGGTTTCTCTAATATCTTCCATGCCTTTTTCAAGCCCGGCTATAACCTTGAGAATTGTCATTTTGAACTCTAGATCTGACATACTACCAATGTCTGTATTGATTAGGTCCCTAGCCTTCGGTACTGCCTCTTGTTCTTTTTTTTGTTGTGAATTTTTCCGCCTTGTCATTTTGTCCAGATAAGAGTATATGAAGGAGCAAGTAAAATACTAAAAGGTTGGCAACAATCCCAGGAAAATATGCTTTAACCAAATCAGAAGAGATCCCAAATCGTGAGGGGGGATTTCTCCCCCCTCACGATTGGGTGAGGGATCTCCTCTGATTGGGATCTCCTTTTATTGGGATCTCCCAATCTCTTCTGATTGGGATCTCCCAATCTCTTCTGATTGGGATCTCTTCTGATTTGGGGATAAAAAGAGGTTCAAAAAGAAAGAAAGAAAAAAAAGAAAAAAAAAAAAGAAAAAGAATTAAGAAAAATAAAGATTGAAGAGATTAGGTTCTCTTCTGATTTGGGGATAAAAGGAGGATCAAAAAGAAAGAAAGAAAAAAAGAAAAAAAGAATTTTAAAAAAAGAGATTGAATTAAAAATTCAATCAAGAATTTAAAAAAGAATTAAGAAAAAAAAAGATTGAAGAGATTAGGATCTCTTCTGATTTGGGGATAAAAAGAAGTTCAAAAAGAAAGAAAGAAAAAAAGGAAAAAAAAAGAATAAAAAAAAGAAAATGAATAAAGAAAAGGATAAAAAAGAAAAAAATATATATATTAGATAATCTAGTTAAAAAACGTTAAAAAAGAAAAGGGTAAAAGTTATAAAAAATTTAGCAGAAGAAGAGAAAAAAAAGAAAAAGAAAAAATTAAATTAACTGCAAGACTAAAAAATCACAGGCAGAAAGCCATGAGTTCCGTGGTTTGTTTTCTCCTCCTCTGGAATTCTGCTGCTCTCTCCTTGGTATTGAAACTGCACTCCTTGGTAGGTGAACTTGGTCTTGCCTGGATTTCTTGTTGATCTTCAGGGGGAGGGGCCTGGTGTAGTGATTCTCAAGTGTCTTTGCCCCAGGCGGAATTATACCGCCCTTACCAGGGGCCGGGCTGAGTGATCTGCTCGGCTTTGCTTTCAGGAGCTTTTGTTCCCTGAGCACTTTCCGTAGAGTTCCGGAGGACGGGAATACAAATGGCGGCCTCCTGGTCTCCGCCCCGGAAGAGCCGAGAGCCCAGGGCCCCGCTCCCCAGTGCGCCCTCAGCGAACAGCTCCTAGTAACTCTCGTCTGCCTAACCTCTGGCCGCGCTCCAGGCTCACCGAGCCTGCGACCGGTTCAAGGCAACTCCGAGCTGCGAGCTCACTGTCGGCCCCGTCCCTGCAGCCGGCTTTCCCGTTCCAATAACCGCAAGCTCTGCGACACTCAGACACCCACGATCCTTCTGTGACCCCGCGGGACCCGAGGTCACGCCGACCCCGCGTGGGCTTCGCCCCGGTTCAGCCTCCGGAGCGATGTCCCTCAGCGGAACAGTCTTTTAAAAGTCCTGATTTTGTGCTCCGTTGCTCCGCTGCTTGCCGGGAGCCGGCCCCTCCCCCCCTGGGTCTATCTTCCCGTCGCTTTGGATTCACTTCTCCGCCAGTCCTACCTTTCAGAAAGTGGTTGTTTTTCTGTTTCTAGAATTGCTGTTCTTCTTCTCTTCGATCTGCCGATGGATTTGCAGGTGTTTGCAATCTTTAGATAAGCTCTCTAGCTGATCTCCTGCTAGCTGATGTAGTCTCAGCCTGTTACTTCTCCGCCATCTTGACTCCTCGCCTGGTTCTTTTATTTAAGGGACATACACTTGATTTTTGCTAAAGTCCTGATATCTGGGTTGTCAGATCGAGCCCCTGACATGTATCATGCTTTGCACCACAGGTGGAGAATGCATTAAGGTCTCTCTCTCCCTCCATACCTCCCCTTCCAAACGTGGCTACCAGAAATTCCACGATGTCAATGCCAGACTAAAGGAGGAGCGTGTAGGACAAGAGGTGACCCAGACGTCAATCACCAACTATTGACAAGAGACTAAATAAACTTCCTGCTGCTCCCAGAACCAAATAGAAAACTTGCAGAAACTGTATTACAACTGCATTTCACATGACCATCTTTTATTTCTTTTAGAGGTTCATGTTGTGTTTAATTTTTTTTTCAATTTATTTATTTTCAGAAAAACAGTATTCATTATTTTTTCACCACACCCATTGCTCCATGCAAGCTGAGCCCTCTATAATACCCACCACCTGGTACCCCAACCTCCCACCCCCCCGCCACTTCAAAACCCTCAGATTGATTTTCAGAGTCCATAGTCTCTCATGGTTCATCTCCCCTTCCAGTTTACCCAAAAGCACATACCCTCCCCAATGTCCATAACCCTACCCCCCTTCTCCCAACCCCCCTCCCCCCAGCAACCCACAGTTTGTTTCGTGAGATTAAGAGTCACTTATGGTTTGTCTCCCTCCCTATCCCATCTTGTTTCATGGATTCTTCTCCTACCCACTTAAGCCCCCATTTGGCATCACCACTTCCTCATATAAGGGAGATCATATGATATTTGTCTTTCTCCGCTTGACTTATTTCGCTAAGCATGATACGCTCTAGTTCCATCCATGTTGTCGCAAATGGCAAGATTTCGTTTCTTTTGATGGCTGCATAGTATTCCATAGTGTATATATACCACATCTTCTTGATCCATTCAACTGTTGATGGACATCTAGGTTCTTTCCATAGTTTGGCTATTGTGGACATTGCTGCTATAAACATTCGGGTGCACGTGCCCCTTTGGATCAATACGTTTGTATCTTTAGGGTAAATTCCCAGTAGTGCAATTGCTGGGTCATAGGGCAGTTCTATTTTCAACATTTTGAGGAACCTGCATGCTGTTTTCCAGAGTGGTTGCACCAGCTTGCATTCCCACCAACAGTGTAGGAGGGTTCCCCTTTCTCCGCATCTTCGCCAGAATCTCTCATTTCCTTACTTGTTGATTTTAGCCATTCTGACTGGTGTGAGGTGATATCTCATTGTGGTTTCGATTTTTATTTCCCTGATGCCGAGTGATACGGAGCACTTTTTCATGTGTCTGTTGGCCATATGGATGTCTTCTTTGAAGAAACGTCTGTTCATGGCCTCATGGAAACAAATGATAATGAATATACAACGGTTCAAAATCTGTGGAACACAACAAAGGCATTCCTGAGAGGAAAATATATAGCGGTACAAGCTTTTCTCAAGAAACAAGAAAGGTCTCAGGTACACAACCTAACCCTACACCTAAAGGAGCTGGAGAAAGAACAAGAAAGAAACCCTAAGCCCAGCAGGAGAAGAGAAATCATAAAGATCAGAGCAGAAATCAATGAAATAGAAACCAAAAAAACAATAGAACAAATCAACCAAACTAGGAGCTGGTTCTTTGAAAGAATTAATAAAATTGATAAACCCTTGGCCAGACTTATCAAAAAGAAAAGAGAAAGGACCCAAATAAATAAAATCATGAATGAAAGAGGAGAGATCACAACTAACACCAAAGAAATGCAAACTATTATGAGAACATACTCTGAGCAACTCTACGCCAACAAATTTGACAATCTGGAAGAAATGGATGCATTCCTAGAAACATTTAAACTACCAAAATTGAACCAGGAAGAAATAGAAAGCCTGAACAGACCCATAACCAGTAAGGAGATTGAAACAGTCATTAAAAATCTCCAAAAAAACAAAAGCCCAGGGCCAGAGAGCTTCCCGGGGGAATTCTACCAAACATTTAAAGAAGAATTAATTCCTATTCTCCTGAAACTGTTCCAAAAAATAGAAATGGAAGGAAAACTCCCAAACTCATTTTATGAGGCCAGCATCACCTTGATCCCAAAACCAGACAAGGATCCCATCAAAAAAGAGAGCTATAGACCAATATCCTTGATGAACACAGATGCAAAAATTCTCACCAAAATACTAGCCAATAGGATTCAACAGTACATTAAAAGGATTATTCACCACGACCAAGTGCCATTTATCCCAGGGCTGCAAGGTTGGTTCAACATCCGCAAATCAGTCAATGTGATACAACACATCAATAAAAGAAAGAACAAGAACCATATGATACGCTCAATAGATGCTGAAAAAGCATTTGACAAAGTACAGCATCCCTTCCTGATCAAAACCCTTCAAAGTGTAGGGATAGAGGGCACATACCTCAATATCATGAAAGCCATCTATGAAAAACCCACTGCAAATATCATTCCCAATGGAGAAAAACTGAAAGCTTTTCCACTAAGGTCAGGAACACGGCAGGGATGTCCATTATCACCACTGCTATTCAGCATAGTACTAGAAGTCCTAGCCTCAGCAATCAGACAACAAAAGGAAATTAAAGGCATCCAAATCAGCAAAGAAGAAGTCAAATTATCACTCTTCGCAGATGATATGATACTCTATGTGGAAAACCCAAAAGACTCCACTCCAAAACTGCTAGAACTTATACAGGAAGTCAGTAAAGTGTCAGGATATAAGATCAATGCACAGAAATCAGTTGCATTTCTCTACACCAACAATAAGACAGAAGAAAGAGAAATTAAGGAGCCAATCCCATTTACAATTGCACCCCAAACCATAAGATACCTAGGAATAAACCTAACCAAAGAGGCTAAGAAACTATACTCAGAAAACTATAAAGTACTCATGAAAGAAATTGAGGAAGACACAAAGAAATGGAAAAATGTCCCATGCTCCTGGATTGGAAGAATAAATATTGTGAAAATGTCTATGCTACCTAAAGCAATCTACACATTTAATGCAATTGCTATCAAAGTACCATCCATCTTTTTCAAATAAATGGAACAAATAATTTTAAAATTTATATGGAACCAGAAAAGACCTCAAATAGCCAAAGGGATATTGAAAAACAAAGCCAAAGTTGGTGGCATCACAATTCCGGACTTCAAGCTCTACTACAAAGCTGTCATCATCAAGACAGCATGGTACTGGCACAAAAACAGACACATAGACCAATGGAACAGAATAGAGAGCCCAGAAATAGACCCTCAACTGTATGGTCAACTAATCTTCGACAAAGCAGGAAAGAATATCCAATGGAAAAAAGAAAGCCTCTTTAATAAATGGTGTTGGGAAAATTGGACAGCCACGTGCAGAAAAATGAAATTGGACCATTTCCTTACACCACACACAAAGATAGACTCAAAATGGATTAAGGACCTCAATGTGAGAAAGGAATCCATCAAAATCCTTGAGGAGAACACAGGCAGCAACCTCTTCGAACTCAGCCGCAGCAACATCTTCCTAGGAATATCGCCAAAGGCAAAGGAAGCAAGGGCAAAAATGAACTTTTGGGATTTCATCAAAATCAAAAGCTTTTGCACAGCAAAGGAAACAGTTAACAAAACCAAAAGACAACTGACAGAATGGGAGAAGATATTTGCAAACGACATATCAGATAAAGGACTAGTGTCCAAAATCTATAAAGAACTTAACAAACTCAACACCCAAAGAACAAATAATCCAATCAAGAAATGGGCAGAGGTCACATGACCATCTTAGTGATACTTACTTCTCCTAGAATCTTCATATTAGAAATATGTTCTCATTCATCTACCCTGAGTCTTCAGTGATATGGAATTCCTACAGAAGCTGTACAAAACTCTACCTCCTCATGTCCTCTCTAATCTATGTGAGTGACTTTCTTACTGATCCTGTTGATTTTGGCTGAAATGATGATCCCAGGGTTGTGAGATTGAGCCCTGTGTCATGCTCTGCAAAGAGTGTGGAGCCTGCCCAGTGTTTCTCTCTATCTCGTTCCTCCCCTTGTAAAGAAAAAATAAAAGCATGTCCACTCAGAGATCCATTTGTAAACATTTCCGATATTCTTTACTCAGTTTACTGGGCCTAAAAAGAATGTGTTGACAAAAAACACTATTTTGGAGAGAATGTCTATTTATAAGACAACCCTGCAATAACTCAGGATTCCACTAACAGAAGCAAACTGTAGTTCAGATGTTTTGTTTGGAGCAGGGACTTGCAGAACCTTCTCCATATGTGCCACTAAGTAAATTTCCCCAAGCAACAAACTCTAGATATTCTAGTTAAGTGTACATCTCCAATTTAATAAAAAAGAAAAGGGTATCTTTCCCTCTGGAAGAAAGACAGAAGTCAGCAAAAGAGGCACCCACGTCACGCCATGAACCTCAACCCAGGAAGAAGTTTCAGAACCAGGACAACTTACTGTTGTGATGCCATCCACCATGGAGACGACAGGGGTCAAACTCCTGTACGTGCTGCTCTTGAATCTGCACTAAAGAGACAGAGGCCAGACACATTGGATGCTGCCAAGGAGGCCAAGTCACCTTAGGCTCGAAGCACCACCCGTGAAAACAGAGAGCATTTACCTGAGATGTCAGGACCCATACTCGGGAAGACATAATGTCATACAAAACTGAAAGCATGTTCCTCCCTTCCAGCAGAGAGCACAAGCTCAAAGAGGCCAAAACCACAGGATCCCGAAATTTGTGAAAGAATTAGCATTGCTCCTGGCAGACCTTCAAATAATACATGCATGGTAAATTGGCTACCAGGAATTCCATAATATCTATGCCAGTCCCAAGCAGGAGGATGTAAGCCAGGAGATGGCCCAGAGGTCAATCACAATTTGCAACTAGTGACGAGGGTCTAAGTAAAGTTCCTGCTGCTCTGAGAACCCGAAGAGAAGAATGCAGAAACCCTATTTCAACTGCATTTTGCATGACCGTCCTAGGATTCCTTTTCACCTTTGACATGCGTTCTCATTAATCTACCCTGTATCTTCAATGACACAGAACTCCCAAAGGATATGTGCACATACTCTACCTTCTCAAGGTCTTTTCTACTCTGTGTTAGTCTTTCTTTCTCTTTTCACAACTCTATTTGGCTGAAATGAGCCTCCGGTCTTTCCTTTCTAAGACATGCCTTTCATGGACCCTGGAACTCAAAAAAAAAAAAAAAAAAGAAAGAAAGAAAAAAACCAACAACTAATCACCACCCAATATTAATGTAACCTATACCTTCGAGATTGAAGTTGTTTCACTCCTAACCAGCGACTATGCTACTGACCCAAAGGGCCAGCCCTCCAGCAACTAGCTTCTAGAGGATTCTGGGACAAATTGGGGCATAGTTCTGATATAATTTTCCCAATGAGAAAACACTACCAGCCTCCAAACCTGATTGCAAACTAAATAGAATCAGAGCTTCACGGGACCCATTGTGAGGCAAAGAAATGCCTGGTGGTGGTGGCAGTGGGTGCCAGTACACGTGGCTGATGGATTTCAGTTCAACGGATTTGAGATGGTTTCTTAGATGCAAGAAGGCAGCCACAAGCACACTTGGTTTATTAGCATCTATTCTAACTAAGCCTGGCAGGCATAGTGACGGACCATTTCATACTGATTTTGAAACCCTGATGTGCTGGAACTTTTCATGAGGAATATCTAGAGTGAACTTTCAGTAGTGTCCAAACCAAAGCCAAGCGTGATGCTCCCATCAGACTTGACTGCAATACCTGTAGATTTGGGTTGATTCCTCTTCTCGAGGTCCCCCAAATATCCTGAGGTTCCTATACCTGCCAACAAGTAACTTCCCCTACTCATCTGGCAAGGCTCCTGGGCACTGTGTCATTGAGGTGTGAAGCTGCTATTGCCAAGGGACTCCACAAAGCCACCCTTAACTCCTGAAAATTGTCTGGTCATTATCTGACTCTATACACGTTACTCTCATATTGGACATTTAGCTCAATACCTTGTTAAAATAACCAATGTTTCCAGCAGTGTCCTGTTACAAGAAAAAGGCACTTGTGCTGATCCTACGCAAATAATCATAAGTACCTTGGAAGAAAGAATTCTCCTTGAGAGCTTCTGAATGATGGAAGATTCAGGGAGGTAGAGAAGTTAAATGCTCCCATTTGCTCACACAGAAATATTTCATCACATTTCTGTAGATCATGGATACTTTCAGATACAGAAATACAGATACAACATGGATGGAACTAGAGCATATCATGTTTAGTGAAATAAGTCAAGCGGAGAAAGACAACTATCATATGATCTCCCTGATATGAGGGAGTGGTGATGCAACATGGGGGCTTAAGTGGGTAGGAGAAGAATCCATGAAACAAGATGGGATAGGGAGGGAGACAAACCATAAGTGACACTTAATCTCACAAAACAAACTGTGGGCTGCTGGGGGGAGGGGGGTTGGGAGAAGGGGGGTAGGGTTATGGACATTGGGGAGGGTATGTGCTTTTGGGTAAATTGGAAGGGGAGGTGAACCATGAGAGACTATGGACTATGAGAAACAATCTGAGGGGTTTGAAGGGGCAGGAGGGTGGGAGGTTGGGGTACCAGGTGGTGGGTATTATAGAGGGCACAGCTTGCATGGAGCACTGGGTGTGGTGAAAAAATAATGAATACTGTTTTTCTGAAAATAAATAAATTGGAAAAAGAAAGAAAGAAAGAAAGAAAAAAAAAGAAATACAGATACATGGATACAGATCCAGATACATGGGTACTTTCCCTCAATATGGAAGAAGAAACATTAAAGAACCAGCAACATTTCAAACAAGAGTCACAAAGGTAGACTCATCTTATCTTCCTAAACTCACTCAGTCCCCCCACCCCTTAGTAATTCTGTTCGGCTTGAATGCAGCTTTTCCATGAGTTCTGAAAATCTGTACCCAGTTGAGTTTGAGGATTTTCATGATCAGACACTAAGGCCCCATGAGACACATCACCGTGTAAAGTTATAGGCATTTAGTGATAGAGTAGGAATGAAAGGCCTGTGGACACACGCTTAATGAGATATATTTTCACCAAGCATTGAAGGCGAGACATCAGCATGGACGCAGAGAGGCCACAAGACCTGCATCCTGGTCCCTATGGCATGACGTGTCCATGAGTTTCCATATCTCTAAGCCGAACACACTTATGTCTTCTGAGATAAGGGTTCTGCTTCTGGAATTTTTTTCCCAAGGAGAAAACCAGAGTGGTTGTAAAGGATTTGCAACAGTGTTCATGGAGGCTTCCTGGATGATGGTGAAACGCTGGAGCCCACCATCTTGCCCGAGGCCCACAAAACTGTTCAGTGCCCACTTTGAATACACCAAGGTAAGGCAGGTCTACCCTTTCTCCCCCGGTTGCACAGCACATCCTCTCCTGGTGTCCACCAGGCCACTCAGCCTCTGTGTTATATGTCCTTGATGGATCTCTTTGGAATATGGTAACCTGCATATGGGTGGAAGGAGCAAATATACTCCTTCCCACCCTCTCTCCCTCCTTGCACCCATCCAAGGTTTGTGCAGGGGGAGCACAGAGCCTGAGCCTTAGCACTTAGCAGGATATTTTGGTCTATAACCCCACCACCCACCCCAGCCACGAGGCAGCATTCCCTCCAACCAACGCCCAAGTGCTAACCTAGGCATTCAAAAGGAGACTGGATTAGGAGACACACACACTGTACCCAGGTGCCTGACTGTGCTCCACACCACACCTTATACTTCAGGGTTGTGGTGATGGCAGAATTCCCGCTGTGTGCTTTTTGCCCTGAGACATGCCAACCCTCCAATGTGTCACAGAGTACAGAGCTGGATTTCAGCCCCCCTGTGAACTGGCTGTCTGATGCGGCTGCCTGGGCCTGCCCACCTCCCTCCCTGCCCCCAGTCCTTTCATATGAGCATCTGCCTAGGCCTTGTGACTGCGGCTCTGCTCCGGTGCCCCAGGCCCTGGTTGCAGGCCATCAACAGGCAGCTGAGGAGCCACAGACTCTAGCTTGCTGGCCCTGTGCTCCCCTCAACCCAACCACCATGGTGACCAATGAGGACCCAAGTGCCAGATAGGACTGCAGCCCCTGCCATCCTGCTCAACCTCAGAGGGCACTTCTGAAGCAAGGCACGTCAGACCCAAATACCTGCTCCCAGCCCCCTCCCCACCAGCCGAATAACACTTAAGCACAGATGTATAGGGAAGTCAACATATTCTTAAAAGTAACTTATTTATTTATTTATTTGATAGACACAGATCAAAAGTAGGCAGAGAGGCAGGCAGAGAGAGAAGGGAAAGTGGGCTCCCCACTGAGGAGAGAGCCCAACGTGAGGCTCGATCCCAGGACCCTGATATCACTACCCGAGCCGAAGGCAGAGGCCTAACCCACTGAGCCACCCAGGTGCCCAGGGAAACCAACATATTCTACACTCCAGGCATTGCATATCACTCAGCCTCTCATGGTATGCAGGTGGGTCAGAGGAGGATTCAGCACAGCAGCAAAAACAACACGAGTAGTGAGCAAATGTATTTCTCCCGGGGCAGCAACATTTCAAAATACCCTTCAGTAGGCCTGGTTGTCAGCATACCTGTGCTCCAGTAAGAGCCCTACTCTGACATTGATGAGCAAGCCACAGACCAAGAGTACCTCTGCAGGTAAATGGGTCCAAATATATCCTGGATCCTTTCATTTTATTGTTTTTATTTTGCTCCAAAGTCCAGGGAGATATCTCTGGGGCATGGATAGGGCTCTCCATTCAAGAGCACAGGATGTTAATGAGCCATATTTTCCCCTCAACACAACTCCTGGGATAGTCCCAGTCAAGCTACTACCCATGGGTTACTGTGTGACCTCAGCAGGGCCAAAGCACAGCCTGCTCCCTGGATGTGCAGAGAAAAGGGATACAGTCCCTGTGCCTCACATTTGGAAGCCAGAACTCTAAGGGAACTATGCATGTGGGCTGTTTGTAGCACAGAAGCTGCCAGGCAACACGCTGCCCTGAAAGCCACCCAGGCTCCTGGAAGTCTAAGAGTGGGATTTCAGTGGCTCCTCTGCATTCCAGATCGCCCCTGCTTTGTCCTGACATTGACCTAACCTGGAACCCCTGTGGTCCCTCCAAGGTCGGGTGGCAGAAAAAATGCCTAGAGTAGTTGGAGTGGCCCTGGGAAGGGAAACCACTGAGCCAAATTCCACAATGAGGCTGGAGGACATATCAGGGGCTCACTAATATGGGAACCCACAGCAGATTGCTGTGGGAACAGGAAGCCCAGAGTCTGTGGAGTGTGTTCACATCACTGCCTCAACAGCTGTGTCCCTGTCAAATGACTGAATCTCTCTGTGCCTCACAACTTCCATAGAAGTGGGCCTCACAGCACTTTGTGCCCCAGGATTTGAAGAGGAGAAGCCAAGACAATGAACAATAAAAGCACCTCACCACTGCTTGGAACAGAAGCAGCATCCATGAAGACATATCTCCCTAGGATTGCTTGATATAAAATGTGTTTTGGAACCCCTGGCTCAGCTGGTCATGTTGTATTGAACATCAAAGAAAAAGCACCTGGCTTCAGGGAGCCTCCCTCCAACATGGTGACTCAGAGCCACCCTGACTCCTCTCCAGGGACATTCTTGCCTATCTGGTAAATATCGGGCAGTGTAGACACACTACCCTGCAAGCTCTGCCCCAGGAAGCTGTGGACCCAGCAAGTTTGTGGCTCCCAACTGGATGTGACACTCCCCATGTCACCAGAAAAGTGGACCTGCGCCTCTGGCATTACCTGGCTTTTCAGTGGTGATGAGAGTGGCCTCTAGGAGTTCCCCAGTCCTGCCTCATCTTGGTCATCAGTCTGAAGATGTACTCTGATCTAGGGCCAGCTAAGTGGTTGTGAATTTCCTCAACATGGCACCCATCTCCACTGTGGTGAACGTGCTGGTGTTGCTGTTGGCCAGGAAGTAGATGATCTGATACACTGTGTGTGAGACAGGAGGGCCACACATCAGTCTCATCATCCCCTAGGACCCCACATTCCAGCCACCCCAACACCAGCACTCTGCCGTGTTTCCACCACGTCCTTCCTCCTCTGCCAGCATCCAAGAGGAGTGGCACAGCCGCACTGGCAGATGGAGCCTCTGAGTGCTGGGCCCCCATGACTCTCATTCCCCTTCATCCATCCCACCACCAAGATGTGGAAACAGTTCCATCTTTAGTGATTCAATACTTACATAAAACACCAGTACTCATCATATCAGCAATTTTAAACCTCCCAAAAAACCAACTACCAGAACCAGATGCATTTCGTGGTAAATTTTACCATTCAGGGAAGGATTCATAGCAGTCGTTCGCCCACTTTTCCAGAAACTAGAAGAGAAAGCTTCTAAACTCATTTGCTGAGGCCAACATAACCCTAATGCAAAAATAAACGAGGACCCCCCAAGAAAAGAGTCTTACAGTCCAATATCCCTGATAACCATAGATGCAATAATGTTCAACAAAATACTAGCAACTCAAGTTCTCCAATATGCTGAGAAAATCATATACTATGAACAAGTGGGATCTTGCAGGAATGCAATCATGCTTTACAGGTGCACATTGATCAAAGTGATACAGCACATTAAGAAAATAAAGAATAAAAATGATGTGATCAACTTGAGATGCAGGGACGCATTTGACATACTTTAATAACCATTTGCAATCAAAATTCTCAATAGTGTGTGTAGACCAGGAACATATCTCAACACCGAAAAGGCCATATATGGGGTGCCTGGGTGGCTCAGTGGGTTAAAGCCTCTGCCTTAAGCTCAAGTCATTATCCCAGGGTCCTGGGATCGAGCCCCGCATCAGGCACTCTGCTCAGCAGAAAGCTTGTTTCCTCCTCTCTCTGCCTCTCTGCCTACTTGTGATCTCTCTGTGTATATCAAATAAATAAATAAAAATTTTATTAAAAAGGCCATATATGACAACCACACAGATTACGTCACATCTGATAGTGAAAAGTTTTAACTGTTTCTATTTCCTCTAAGATCGCCTAAGTTAGGAACATTGCTGACCTTTCCTTGCCACTTTTGCTGAACACAATATTGAAAATCCAAGGCAGAACAATTATGCAAGAAGATAATCAGAAGGCATCAAAACTGGAAAGAAAGAAGTAAAATGGTCACTACTTGCAGGTGATATAGAATATAAGGAAAGCCTCAAAAAATCCAGTGAAAAATTGCTCAAACTATGACTAAATTCAGTAAAGGGGCAGGATACAATATCAGTACCCCAAAATCTGCTGCGTTTCTATATGCTAATAACAAATCATCAGAAAATAAATTAGGAAGGTCATCGCACCTGAAGTTACATGGAAAAGAATAAAACACCCAGGAATATACTTCACCAAGAGGTAAAATCTTGTATGATGAAAACAACAAGATGGGAAGGAAAGAAACTGAAGGCAACACACATAAACCAAGAGACACCGCATATTCACGGGTGAGAAAATTTAATAATGGTAAAATGTCCATACTTCTCTAAGCTATCTACAGTTTCATTGCAATTCTTGTCAAAATACTAAGGACATTTTTCACAAAAAGAGAAGAAAGATTCTAAAAATTTGTATGTTGCCAGAAAAGACTCTGAATACCAGAGCAATCTAGAGAAAGAAGAACCACACTAAAGGCATCATGCTTTCTCCTTGCAGTCTAATGACAAAGCTAGAGTAATCTAAACAATCTAGCATTGTCATAACATCAGACACACACATCACCAGAATATAGGAGAGAGCCCAGAAGTAATCACACACACCTATGGTCTGGGACTTTTTGACAAAGGAGCCAAGAATAAACAAGGGGGAAAAACAGTTTCTGTCATCAATGGTGCTGGAAACCCTGGAAAGCCACATGCAAAAGAACAAAACTGCGCCAGTCTCTTACACCATACACGAAAATTAACTCACAATGGGTCAAACAATTGAATATAAGTGCTGGAACTATAAAACCTGTAACAGAAAACAGAGGGTATGGAAAGGTCCTTGGTGAATGGTCCTGGTAGTGGTGCTTTTAGGCGGATACCAAAGGAAAAATAAACAAAGAAGCAAAGTGTGGGCCTACATATAACTATAAAACATCCAAACAACAAAGGAAACCATCAACAAAATGAAACGGTAATGTAAGATAAAACATTTGTAAATTATATATCTGGTAAGGGGTTAATATTCAAAATATAAAGAACTCATGCAACTCAACAACAAAACAAAGCAAAACACACAAAAGCACCAAAACAACAAAAACCCTGCAAGTTATCTAGTGTATCAGGAGAAGTTCCAAATAGACACTTTCCTAAAGAAGACATACGGATGATCTACAGGAACATGAAAAGATGCTCATCATTAATCATCAGAGAAATGCAAATCAAACCAGAATGAGGCCCTACTTCACACCTGTCAGAAGAACCATTATCAAAAACAGAAGAAATATCAAGTTTTGTTAAAGATGTGGAGTAGAGGAAAACTCTAGTGCACCATTACGGGGAGTATATATGGGTGCGGTCACAACGGAAAACATTACAGAAGTTCCTCAAAAAAATGAGAAATAGAGAAACCAAAGGAGCCACCAACCCCTTTCTGAGTATTTATCTGAAGGGAATGAAAACATTCATTCACAAAGGTTTATTCTCCCCTGCGTACACTTCAAGATTATTTACAACAGTGAAAATAAAGAACCAACCTAAA
The DNA here is from genome assembly GCF_020171115.1 of Neogale vison. Lineage (NCBI taxonomy): Eukaryota > Metazoa > Chordata > Mammalia > Carnivora > Mustelidae > Neogale > Neogale vison. The sequence goes on from NC_058095.1 coordinate 47,963,695, forward strand.
GGCCATCAGTGGCTGAATGAATAAAGAAATTGTGCGGGTAGACACAGTGGGATTATACTCATCCATAATAAAGGATGAAATATTTTAATTTACAACATGGTGGCCCTTGAAGGCATTATGCTAAGTAGAACAGGCCAGACATAAAGACAAATACTAGAGATCACTTACATGTAGAACTTTAAAACAAACAAAACAAAAACAAAATGTGAGCTCACAGACAGAACAGATGTGGTCTGGCAGAAGTTTGGGGTTGGAGGTGGAAGAAATGGGTGAAGGTGTCAAAAGGAAAAAAAGAAAACAAACCCAAATATAGCATTTTCTTCAATTAAGTAATCTGTACCCCCAACATGACTCAAACTCATAACCTGGAGATCAAGAGTCACACATTCCATTCACCCCGCCAGCCAGGGTCCTGGAATTGTCACGTCTTCCGATATTCAATGTATGGAGAAAGGGGAAACTAATGTAATCTAGAGTATTTTGAGGGCTAGGTATTTTTTGGTAAATGTACAAATGAAAGAACACATTCTTCAGGGTCACACACTCAGGACTGTATCTAGTTCTGATATTTATCATGGCACTGAGAAAGTAACTTGCCTTTTTAATTTAATTATTTATTTGAGAGACAGAGAAGGGGGAGACAAAATCAGGGGAAGGGACAGACGGAGATGGAGAAGAAGAATCCCCACTGAGCAGGGAGTCTGAACTGTGGTTTGATCCTAGGATCCTGGGACTATGTCCTGAGCCAAAGGCAAGCTTCAACAACTGAACCACCATGGTGCCCCTAAGTAACCTCTTTTCTGCCTGTTTCCCCACCTCTGAAGATATTATGAATATTTGCTTTTAGAACAGCTTCAATTTTTAATTTAATAATAGGTTTTAGATTTGAATGAAATAGAGGTCACTTAGAATAATACCTATGACAGTAAGCCCACAAAAATGTTTTTAAATATCTTATTCTGGGGGTACCTGGGTGGCACAGTCAGTTAAGCAGCTGACTCTTTTTTTTATAAACATATAATATATTTTTATCCCCAGGGGTACAGGACTGTGAATTGCCAGTTTCACACACTTCACAGCACTCACCATAGCACATACCTTCTCCAATGTCCATAACCCCACTCCCTTATTCCAACCCCCCTCCCTAAGCAGCTGACTCTTAATTTGGGCTCAAATCAAGTTCCCAACTTCTGGGAGAGAGCCCCACACCAGGCTCCACACTCAGTGGGTACACTGCTGGAGGATTCCCTCTCTCCCTCTGACCCTCCCCTCTGTAGCATATGCTTGTGCATGCAATCTCTCTTTCTGTCTATACAATAAATAAATATGTCTTAAAAATATTATCTTGAACATTTGGTGGTTGCATAATCATTTTCATAATTGGACAGTAACTCCTAGTTTACAAAGCACTCTTATACACACTTTCTTACTGGAGTCAGGATATGGTCCTGGGAGAATAATTTACTGTGTTTATTTATACTGGAAAATAAAGAAAACCAGACTTAGAGCAGGGCTGTGCTTTGCTCATGAATGCATAGCTAACAGATGATCTTCTGATTTTCAGTCCAATGGAGGAAGAAAAGAAAAAAATCCAAACACTGTAACAAGAGCCAATGAAGGGGACTAGAAACTGATAATGGAATCAATGCAGTAAGACGATGCAATAATTATAAATATTTACCCACCCAGCAGTGGAGCAACTAAATATGTAGAGCATATATGAACAGACCTAAGAGAAGCAATCAGCCCAAATACCATAGGGAACTTTAATACCTCACACTTCTCTCAATGATACACCATCCAGAAAGAAGAGCACAAAGGAAACATCAGCCTCAGACAATCTGTTACTTAGATGGACTGGACAGATACACACAGAACCCTCCATCCAAAAGCAGCACATAGAATGCACTCCTCTGAAGTGAACCTAGAACATTCTTCACCATAGGTCATATGTGAGGCCACAAGACAAGTCAATAAATTCCAGAAGCCTAAGATTTTCCCAAATTATGAGTGAAACCAAATCAACCATCTTTTCCAAACACAGTGGTATAGAACTAGAAATCAATTACAAGAAGAAAACTGGAAATTCATAGACAGAGAGACTAAACAACATGCTATTGAACAACCAATTGAATTTATGGGCAGACTAAAATAGGATCACAGAAATAATTTGAGGCAAATGAAAAAATAATACAATCAAACAAAAGTTATGGAATGCAGTAAAACAGGTTCTAAAATGGGGCACCCAATTAGTCAGTGGAGCACTGTGACTCTTGATCTTGTGGTTTTGGGTTTCAAAAATTTCTCCTTAATTTTTTGAAGATGTCATTTATTTATTTGACACAGAGGGAGAGAGAGAGAGACTGAGCAAAGTGGAAGAAGTAGCAGGCAGTAGAAGAGGGAAAAAGTGGTTCCGCATGCTTACCAGAGAACTGACGCAGCGCTCAATTCCAGGACCCTAAATTCAAGACCTGAGCCAAAGTCCAATGCCTAACAGAATGAGCCACACAGGCACCCCTTAGAGCTAACTTTAAAAAAAAAGTGGTTAAAAGAAGGAAGTTTATAGTGATACAGGCCTAACTCAAGAAACAAGAAACATCTTTAATAAACAACCTAACTTGATACCTCAAGGAAACATAAAAAGAACAAATGAAATCCAAAGTTAGTAGAACAAAGGAAGGAACATATCAGAACAGAAATAAGTGAAATACAGATTAAAAATACAACAGAAGGATTAAAAAAAAATAAAAGAACAAGAACAACAGATCAGAAAAGAGCTGGTTCTTTGAAAAGAACAAAGCTGACAGAGTCTCAGCCAGACTCAAGCTAACAAAAAAGAAAGAGGACTCATCATCAGAAATGAAAGAGATGTTCCCTGATACCATAGATATTCAAAGGCTCATAAGAAAATCTTATGAACAAGTACACCCCAAAAAGGTGGATAATCCAAAAGAAAAGGATACATTCCCAGAAACATAAAACCTGCCAAGACTGAATCCTGAAGAAACAGAAATTCTGAACAAACCAATGACCAGTAGGGAGATTAAATAAACCAAAAACTTCCAACAAGCAAAAGTCCAGGACCCCATGGTTTCACCAGTGAATTCTATGAATCATCCACAGAAAAAAAATGAATACCAATCCTTCTCAAACTTCCAGAAAAACAAGAGGAAGGAATGCTCTCCACCTCATTTTATGAGGCCAGAATGGCCCTTATTGAAACCTCCCAGTGTGCCCCTAGAAAATGTCAGACTAGTATCTGTCATGAACATCGGCATAAAAATCGTCCCACAAATCAACCTAATGTGCCGCATTCACAAAACGAAGGATTAGCATCATAGAACCATCTCAACATATGCAGAAAAAGCATTTGATAGCGCTGCTACCAAATCACTGTGCCCCCATCTGTGCTTCTGCTGCCTGGCTGGTCCCCACACCCCATACCATGGCCACCCCACTCTGCCATCCCCCCAGTGGCACCCTGCTGTGCCCCACACACCCATCACTCTCCCTTCCACACCCCATTGTTGACAGGCCGCTGCCACCAACGCTGCCACCCTCAACCCTGCTACGCCACAGAAGTGCCCCTTTTTCCCACAACAGCTAATCCTTGCCATAGCTGCCCTGCTGCCCTATGCTTGAAACTGATGCCCTGCTCTGTCACCCCCAGTGTCCCTACCACTTCCTTGTGCACCCCCAGGACACTGACACCCTGCTGCACCACTCTCCAGTGCTTCTACTGGTCTGGTGCCTGTGTTTGCAACAACCCCACCACTGCTACCGTAGTCACCCTGTTGCTCCTGCCTGTCTCCACCACCGTGCCCTGCCCCCAAGCCATGCCATGCCATTGCCAGTCAGCTGCTGTCCCGCTGGTCCCTCCCAACCTCATCCGGGCCAATCCCTCCCCACATCACCTCCACATCTGTTGCCATCCAACTGCACTTTCTTAAGTCATTGCCTTTCTCAAGTCACTGCTGTCTCACTGCCCCCCACTGCCATTTCTTCACTGCATACTGTCTCCTTGCTTCTGCAGCTGTGCAGAGCCCCTGCCCTGCCCACACAGATATTAACCTTATGCCCTTGCCCTGCTGGTCCCACCAAACACCCCCAAAATGCTACCACCTGTTGTCCCCCCATCCCTGCCTCAGTGCCTCCAGATTCCCTCCCCGTTGACCTGTTGCTGCCGCCCCACTCCTCCCAGCCTTCTCCCAATGCTGCTCCTTCCTGGGTGCCCATGCATCGTGACCCTGCCATCTGCAGCACATCGCTCATTCTTTCCACATTACCACCGCTGCTGTTGCTAAGCTTCTGCCCTGTGCCCGAGGCCACTGCTGACCTTCACTGTCCAGTCCACACTGACATGAATTAAGGCCCTACCCGGCCCTTCATGCTCTTTCTGTGCAGTTCCTAGGCCACTGCCTCCCTGTTGGTACCGTCCCCCCTTCTCCCCATGCCACCACACGCCTGCCACCCCACATGCACCTGTGCAGCCATGCTGTCCCATCCTGCCCACCACCATGATCATTACTGTCCTGCTGCCCCACCACATTGCTGCTACCATCCCTCTGTGCTCTACCTGCACCTCTACCCTGCCAGGTGCCCCACACTTTCACTACCAAATCCATGCCTTCAATGTCATTGCCCCCTTATCGCCACCCCGCTTCAGATCTGCTGCCGCCCTGTGTCCCACTCTTGCCCTATGTCCTGCTGCTGCCCTGTGTCCCGTTGCTGCTGGTCTTCTTAGCCCAGCCCTATGCAGCCCTGCCCTTTGACTTGCATGCCTGTCCCACCTGCCAAGCTGCCCCCATGCTGTTCCAGCCACCCCTCCCTGCAGCTACTACCTAGTAGTAGTAGAACCCTGCCCCCCACTCTGGAGCCTTCCCGATTCCCTACCCCTGTTGCCACACTGCTGCCACCCCGCAAGTCCTACTCAACCTTCCCCGCACTAGTACTACCAGGCTGCCCCCACAACATGAGCCACTCCTATCACGCTGCACCCCCGTCCACAGTGCCCCCACTTACAACCACCATTTCATCTCCACTGCTATCCTGGGTCCCCACCACTTCGGCTATCAGTGGTGCCGGCCTGTAGACATGCACCAAGCCCAGCAAAGCCAGGCCCTTGTTCGCTGCCTGACCCACCACACCATGATATTGGTGTCCCACTTATACCCAGCTAGTCCTGCCCAGGCCCAAGCGACACTACCACCTAGCTACTCCCCTCCCCCACTCCAATGCCTCCTGTCTGCCAAGTGTGTGACTGCCCAGCAGGTCCACCACATGCCGCACTGCTACCAGCTTTCTGCCCCCAAAAAATGCACCCCTGCCACCCTGCTGTGCCCTCCTCAGGCCCCCTTACTGCTGCGCTACCTCTGTCCTGTGACCACAGCCTCTGCTGTGCTTCACCGCCCCACATTGTTGGCATTCACTATGAGCAGGCCCAGGAAGCCAGCCAAGCTGTCACTGTGTTGCTGCCTCAGGGCTGTTCCCACACTCCCTACACTGCCCTGCCGCCTATATTCCATCCCCCCACAGGTGCCACATGGCTGCCCCACTCCGGTGTCACACAGCTTCCCCTTACCAAAAGAAGCTTCCCCTCCCTTTTCCAGTGCTTCCTGGTGATACCCCCACTCACTCCCCCGCTGGCCCCGCCAGTTAGAACAGTTAGTTCTGACCTCTCTGCCACCTCCTTGCCCCCATGGAGCTTGGCAGCCTTGCCCACTAGACCATGACACTGACGCCCCACTGATGCCAGGCTGGTCCCTCTCCTCCACCCGCCACGACCAAGTATCTTCTTCCCCCTCCCCCTGCTCCATTGTCTCACTGCAGCCACCGGTATTACTGCTTCTAATGCCCGCCCTCCTGCCCCCCTCATGCTGCCATCATCTTGCTGCCACCACATGTACCCTTACCACCCTGCTGTACCCCCCTAAAACCCTCTTTACCACTGCTGCCATCGCTCCACTGCTGCCCTGTGTCCCAGCCTCTACTGTGCTTCAGTGCCCTGCCTTCTTGACGTGAACAAAGGGCCTGCCCTCCACGCTTGCCCCACTGCTGCTACTCCACCCCCATGATGTGCACTGTGGGCCCGTCCCCCACGCCTGCCCCACTGATGCTGCCCATCTGCTTGATATGTGTGATGGACGTGCATACCCTGCCCTCCTAACTACTGTTACCCCAACCCATTGACTTGCACGATGGGAACACCCACCACGCCCTCCTAACTGTTGCTGCCCCACCTCCTTGACTGCACGATGGACCCACCCACCACATCCTCCTAAGTTTGATGCCCTGCCCCCTTGACGTGCACGATGGAACCACCCACCAACACCCTCCTAACTGATGCTGCCCCGCCCTCTTGACCAGCACGATGGCCCCATCCACCACACCCACCGCACCGCTGCTGCCCCACCCCCTGGACGTGCACAATGCGCCCGCCCACCACGCCTGCCTAACTGTTGCCACCCCGCCCCCTTGACATGCATGAAGGGCCCGAACACCACGCCCTCCCTACTGCCGTTGCCCCGTCCCCTTGACGTGAACCAGGGGCCCGCCCACCACGCCGTCCTAAATGCTGTTGCACTGCTGCCTGAGGCTGCTCCCACCCTCTCACCACCTCTGCGGCCGCCTAGATACCACCTATCCTCCACAGGTGTCACACAGCTCACACTCCTTCCAGTGCAACTACTGCCTAACCCCATCCCTGCCTCTGATGACTCCTGCTCCCTCCCCTGTGATCCCAAACCCCTTCCTCAGTGTTGTCTCCTGGCTGCCAATTCCTCAGGCCCATGAAAACCTGCCCACCGTGCCATGACCTTGACATCCCGCTGACACTCGGCTGGTCCCGCCTCCCCCCACATGCCACGACTGCCTAACGACTTCCCCCTCCCCATGCTCTGTTGCCTCCCCACTGCCGGGTGCATTACCAGTTACCTCCACCATGAATAAGTATATGAATAAATTCACTCTCATTATGTTTTCCACTATATTTTCATCCTCGTTATGTTTTTTTTTGTTTTTTTGTTTTTTTGTTTTTTATTTATTTATTTATTTATTTATTTTCAGAAAAACAGTATTCATTATTTTTTCACCACACCCAGTGCTCCATGCAAGCTGTGCCCTCTATAATACCCACCACCTGGTACCCCAACCTCCCACCCCCCCGCCACTTCAAACCCCTCAGATTGTTTTTCAGAGTCCATAGTCTCTCATGGTTCATCTCCCCTTCCAATTTACCCAAAAGCACATACCCTCCCCAATGTCCATAACCCTACCCCCCTTTATGTTTTCAAGCATTTTCACTGACATAATTTCATGGGATCTTCATCACAATTGTGGGACTCGATCCCAGGCCCCTGGGACGATAACCTGAGATGAAGGTAGAGGCTTTAATCCAATGAGCCACCCAGGCACCCCTGTACATTGGTTTTGTATCCTGCACATTGCTGATTTGCTGTATGAGTTCTAATAGTCTCAGTTTTCCATATAAAGTATCATGTCATCTGCCAAAAGAGAGAGTTTGGCTTATTCTTTGCCTATTTGAATACATTTTATTTCTCTTTGTTGTCTGATAGCTGTTGCAAAGACATTTAATAAAATGTTGAACAGTAGTGGTGAGAGTGGGCATCCTTTCATGTCCCTGATCTCAAAGGGAAGGCTGTCAACTTTTCCCCGTTGATAATGATATTTGTTGTGGGTTTTTCATAGATAGATTTCATGAAGTTTAGGAATGTTTCCTCTATCCCTATACTTTGAATGGTTTTAACGAGAAATGGATGCTGGATTTTGTCAAATGCCATTTCTGAATCAATTGAGAGGACCAGGTGGTTTTCCTCTCTTCTCTTCTTGATTTGTTCTATCACAATGATTGATTTGCAAATGTCAAACTGCCCCTGCATCCCAGGGATAAATCCCACCTGTTCATGGTGCATCCACCTCTCAATGTACTGTCAGATCCTATAAATTGAGATCTTGTTGAGAATCTTGGCATCTATATTCATCAGGGATATTGGTTGGAAATTCTCCTCTTTGTTGGGGACTTTCCCTGGATTGGGGATCAGGGTAATTCTGGCTTCATAAAAAGCAGTTTCTCTGGACAAATGTGGCTTGCAGTTTTAGTAGCACCGTGATGCAGAGACAAGCTGGAGCTCCTATGACCCCTGTGACACTGGCTGGGGCCGTGCTCTGCCAGTGGAAGTTGGCAGAGGGGGAGTCTATGTCCCCAGAAGGGAATAGACTGAGGCCTCTCTCAGAGGTGGAAGTCTGGGTACAATTTGCTTTCCTCTAAACTTTCAAAGAACTGTCCTTTTTCTTGATAGCCATTATATTTGGAGAAGCACTCTAATTGTTCCCATACAGAGATCAAAAGACTAACTTTAATGAATCTGGCTGGGGTCTCACCTCAATCAGCAACTCCAGGAAATAAACCTGAACAGAGGGAAGCCCAGCTCAGGCAGCTCCTGGTTCTGATAAATGCTGCATGACTATCCCTTCTCATATTAAAACTTTTCATCTCTGTCCTCCACAGAGGAGTGTTTCCTGCTCTCAAAAACACCTGCTGAGATGTTATAGGAAAGAACTATACATTCTGCAGGCTAACGTCAGCAAAGGAAAGTGGACACTTGAAATAATTAGCAACATAATTCAAGTCCCCGCCAAAGACATTCAAGGATCAGCATGGCAGGAGTACTCTCTACCATGGTTGCTGTTCTTAGATTACATTGCTTGGAGAATTTGTGACACAACTGTGAGTGGGCAGGAAATAAACTACAATTTAATCTCTGAAGAACACCAGTTCATCAAAATAATTAGCTTTGTGTATTTAGCATCCACTTAAAACTACTGGAGATTGTTTATTCTCCACAGAAAGGTCAAGCTGTATTCTATTTCTTCATATCATATTTGGTCCATCATCAGCATTACCACTATTCAGGGAGGGAGGTGGGATGGAGATGTAGGTCTCAGATTGCTTTGAAGTTACAGAAAACCAGTTATCACACTTCTACCCAGACATTAAAGAATGGAGTTTAAAATGAGCAGGAATTTAGGATATTTTCAGTATTTCTTGGTCATTTATTAAAACCCAAGCATGGCATCAAATTTAACACTAAACTCTGGACTGCTAATTTGCTTTGGACCAACAATATAAATGCTTCCCCTGGGGTTCCACTCTGTTTCCACTGATGTGTTGTTTCTAAATCCCACTAGACTGGAGAAAATGTCTCATTCACATTTGTATTCTCAGAAATTGGCACAGCTGTCCATCATAATGCAGGTCCTCTGGAACATTTACAGGATGAATGCTGGCATAAAACTTTGCGGGCCTACTGTGCAATGCCTTCTGTGATCTTGCCAAAGTCTCTCTTCTGGAGATATCATTCTGCTTCTGAAATTTCTAAGAAAAAACTTCGGAATGAGTTCTCCCCATTTTAATATTTGTGTTTTATATGCATGGTCAATGAGCTTCTTTTGAAACAAAATGGGAAATACTCCTTTTTTTTAACTAAGCCTTGGTTATCCATAGAGAATGTTGCTGAGGCTATGAATGCCTCAGTAATCAGTGTTTTGCAGATGTCTGTTTTTAATTATTTTTTAATAGGTCCTGCAGCTCAGATGTGTGAGCTTTCTGAAGCTCACACCATTGCATAAATCTGGGAACCCACTGTTTGCATCCAACCAAGGTGTTGCATGATGGAGTCAGTGCAGAGGTTAGTGTCCCCCCCCCCAAGCACCTCACCAACAGACCGATAATGTACAAATAACCTCCATTACCGAGAGTCTCTCAGGCCTCAGGTGTTTGGTTTTGGTTTTGTATTTTTTAGTGTACAATATGTAGCAAAGGGAAGGTTCACAGTTGGAAGCCATTTTCTCAAGACATGAAGCCACCATAATGAACAACTTGATCATATCATCGCTACCACATCCATCGTTGATGCCAGGCTTTGTAAGCATGAGTTGCTTTTGTTTTGAACACTTGCTCTACCAAACAACACAAGCAAAATCACCCTTCAGTAAAATAAACTCACATTATGGTGGCTTCAAACAACATAGCCACTATGATTTCCTGCATTCTTCTCATTAAGGACCTGAGCCTGCACAGTGGCCAGTCTTTGCAGAATTGCTGCTACCTCTGGCAGTGGGGGGATAGTCTTCAAGTGCCCCTATGAATGAACATGACACTGCCATTCACATTTTATTGGCCAAAGTAAAGAACAAGGGGATTGCCATTTTCACTTGTTTCTAGAATACAAAAATTTGGGAATACTTTAATAAACAGCACTAAGGTATGTAGCAATTACATCTGATAAATAAAAAATTCTCCTATAAAGACTTCATTCTAATATAGTCTAGCTGTATTAACCGTCTTTCAAACACATTTCTAAATAATATGCTGTACTAAATACAAGGAAAAGATTTGTATTAGCATTTTGTTTCTATTACTTAAGTTTGTATTTGCCATGATTTGTCTTGTTCACTGTCTGACATTTAAACCACTTGCCACAGTAAGATTCACCAAAGATCCTGTATTAGGGTCCCCATTATGGTAGGTGGTAGTTTTTCTTCACAAGAAATGTATAAAATTTTTGACAGGCACTGCGAGTTCAATAAAAATGAATAGATAATTATTATTATAGAAAACATGAAAAGATATTTCATTTTTTAACAATATGTGAAATCTGGATGGATCCTGGCAGTTGGCAGAACATAAAACCTCCCAGTCATCCAAACTAGTTCTTATCCTGTAACCTAGTCATAGCCCGTAAACAGGAATCCAGTCATTAAAAATTAATCAATTATTTAAAAAAGAGAGCTACTCATTCACAAGTTGCATTATAATGGTGGACTGGAAAACCATTTGGAGAACTTTTGCTAATCATCCTCATTATAAATTAAACTCTATTCATACTTGCCTTGACCTTCACACACAAAGGCTATAGCCTTGTTCTGCATAACCAAAACTACTATAATAGATATCCAGACGTGAGGGTTAGCCCACCTGAATACTGGCAGAATATGCCTAGTCTAGAGGAAGCTTCAGGATATCTCCTTCTTACGCTGGTTGTAGCTCTGAAATGAGAGCAATTGCAATGTTCCTCCACACTATAGAATTCCAAGAGGCACAGCTTCGTCTTCAGATTATCTCCTTGATTTTTTGGCCCCAGAGGATGCAGTGGCTTCCAGCATTAGCTCATCTCTGGGGTGTCAGACCCATGCTTGATCCCCTTCAATAAATTCTACTCCTTGCAATGATTCCAGGAAATCCAGTTCTTTACTAGACCCTGATGGATACCACTGCAAATCGAGCAATCATCACTTTCTCCGTGTGTGTACTCATTTACTGAAAATTGGGTCAAATCAGGAATACAGTCACCAAAAGACCAAACTGCTTCTGCTTTAAGCATAAAATTACTGAGCTCTGAAAATGTAAAATCAGTTTCTGAATTCAACTCTCTTTCTCAACTTCTGGAAGCCAAGTCCTCAAACTTTATATCTCACAATAATTTCCAAGATTTCCTACTCTTGTGAAGGTCTATTGAGCTGTTGTTGTTGTTGTTATTTTTATAAATTTGTCATAGTGTGAGGAGGTTTTATATCACATTTTGCTAGTTCCAATTAGCTTGTTAATCGCCAAGTAAACCTGGACTTAGATCAATGATCTTCTACTGTCTATAGACTCCCATCTAGGCAATAAATGGTCTGTTTACTTTAATAAAACATGGTGGGTGTTTTTTTTTTTTCTCCTTTGAAGTGATATATTCTCTGCCAAGTATTATAATGTTGTCCTAAGATTTAACCCATACTTCTCTTTTTGCGGTTTGTGGGTCATCTCAAACAAAGGACAATCACATTCCCCATGAGTTTCCAACTCCATCCTTGGGGTAGCACAAAGTGAGCCCCAGAGGGATATGTCTTGATGAGAGGAGTGGTACAGGATGGCTTCTGCCCATTTCTGCACTCCCTTCAGTTACAACAGCAATGACTTTATTATCTGAGGTCAAGATGGTAGCACTGTGATCCCTCTGAGCCACAGAAGGACTTAAACTAAGTGCACAGCTCTTTCTATGCCAAGCTCAGCTCTAGCCACATAGGTCAGATGTGTGTCAAATGCTCAGAATTTGTTAACAGCAGTATCACTTAGGGCCTTTTGGTGCAGATGGCAGACAGGACGAGATCGGTGGGGCCACTCACTCTAAAGGATGTATTTCTTGGGAGAGGGATGAGGTGGAGACACCTTTATGCTGTGATATAGGGTAACGTGTAGGCCAAGAGGAAGGAAGGCCAAAGGGCTTTGTAAGGAGCATCTTGAACTTATGCAGTTGCAAGGAAACCTCGGTCAGGCTGATGGGTGTTTTGAGCAAGTAAAATTTTAAAAGTTAAGAAACACAGGACAACTGGCATATGACCCATACCCAATCAGTATGGATGAAATGCTTAACAAACCACCGGATGAGCATAGCTCTTTTAATGAAACCAATATGTTTCCTAGCTATCATCACATGTTTGTTATGAAAGATTAGGCTATATGTAATTTGAAATGGAGAAACAGAAAGCAAAAATGGCAGTTTGTTGTGTTGTATGAACTTTGGTGCTTTATTCGGAGAGCTCCATCACTTGTCCCTCTTGACTTTTGCTCAACGTACAAACACATCACTTGTCTCTGTTCCTCTCACTTCAGCATCTCCGTGGTTGTGTCTGTGCTGAATACATAATTCAGCATATTCTCTTATTTATACTCTGGAAACATACACTCTTATTTATGGTGGGCTATTCAAAACTTACTGTGGATTTTACTGAGGAGATGAATGCAATTGTTTATATCACACATCCCATAATTAAAAAAAAAACACCTTAAAAAATAACCATGACAATTTATTTTCTCTCACAAGTACAGTATCAACCCTGATCAGAGAGCTATCTACATTTTCTTCCCCTACTTCCTCCACCAGTATTTGGCCTCTTCTTAACAGATATCACTCAGATATCTATTTTGCTACACACAATGATTTGGTTGGCCCTTTCTGAGCTGACGCCCCATCATCAATATGTCCCAAACCCGTCTTGATGAACTAAATGCCTGTGTTCATTATCTCTGCCCTCTTTTGAAGAAAAGCACCTGCTACATGAGTATGGCCCTCATGTCTCTACACCGCTCTAAACCATTTTTTATCAAACATACATAAAGTTCTGTCCCAGGGAACTAACAATAGATAAAATTTCCTCATATTATAAAAAAATCCACTTTTGAATGATATTTGGATTTCATGATATTTTCACACCCCTTTCCACATAAAATATACTGCGGATATTATTCCAAGTCAGTTAATGGATAATGATGGATGATCTCTCTTTGTGTCAGTGCTAAATAATGGTTTTATTTCTTCTTTGCTGATTTGGATGGTTTTAATTTCTTTTTGTTGTCTGATTGCTGAGGGTAGGACTTCTAGTACTATGTTGAAAAACAGTGATAACAGTGGTGATAATGGACATCCTTGCCATGTTCCTGACCTTAGCGGAAAAGCTCTCAGTTTTTCTCCATTGAGAGTGATATTCGCTGTGGGCTTTTCATAGATCGCTTTGATGATATTGAGTTAGGTACTCTCTACCATTCCCCACACTTCGAAGAGTTTTGATCAAGAAAAGATATTGTACGTTGTCAAATGCTTTTTCAGCATCTATTGAAAGTATCATATGGTTCATGTTCTTTCCTTTATTTATGTATTTTAACGCATTGATTGATTTGTGGATGTTGAACCATCCTGGCAGCCCTGGAATATATCCCACTTGGTCGTGGTGACTAAACCTTTTATGTATGCTTGGATCCTATTGGCTCGTATTGGATTGAGAATTTTCACATCTGTGTTCATCAAGGATACTGGTGTGTAATTCTGATTTTTGATGGGGTCTTTGTCTGGTTTTGGAGTCAAGGTAATGCTGGCCTCATGAAATGGGTTTGGAAGTTTTCCCTCCTTTTTGTGGGGGAGAGAACACTCTCAGGTGTATAGGTATTAATTCTTCTTTAAATGTTTGGTAGAATTTCTCTGATAAGCCATCTGGCCCTGGACTCTTGTTTGTTGGGAGATTTTTGATGACTACTTCAATCTCCTTACTGGTTATGGGTGTGTTCAGGTTTTTATTTCTACCTGGTTCAGTTGTTGCAGTCTATACATACCTAGGAATGCATCCATTTCTTCCAGATATGTATATTTGCTTCTAGGGCATATATTTGCTCATAATATGTTCTTATAATTGTTTGCGTTTCTTTGGTGTTGCTTGTGATCTCTCCTCTTTCATTGATGATTTTATTTATTTGGGTCCTTTCTCTTTCTTTTTGAAAAGTCTGGCCAGGGATTTATCAAACATATTAATTCTTCCAAAGAACTAGCTCTTAGTTTCGTTAATTCCGTCTACTGTTTTTCTTTTTACTTTCTTTTTTCTTTTTTTTTTTTTTTGTGATTTCTATTTCATTAATTTCTGCTCTGATTGGTATTATTTCTATTTTCTGGCTGGGTTTAGGCTTTCTTTGCTGTTCTTTCTCCAGCTCCTTTAAGTGTAGGATTAGGTTGTGTATTTGAGACCTTTCTTTTTTCTTGAAAAAGGCTTGAATCACTATATACTTTCCTATCAGGACTGCCTTTGCTGTCTCCCACAGATTTTGAACCACTGTGGGTTTTTTTTTAATCTATTTTTTATTTATTTTCAACATAACAGTATTCATTAATTTTCACCACATCCAGTGCCCATGCAATCCGTGCCCTCCAATATACCCACCACCTTGTACCCCAACCTACCACACCCCTGCTACTTCAAACCCCTCGGATTGTTTTCCACAGTCCATGGTATCTCATGGTTCACCTCCCCTTCCAATTTCTCCCAACTCCCTTCTCCTCCCTAACTCCCCATGTCCTCCATGCTATTTTTTGTGCTCCACAAATAAGTGAAACCATATGATAATTGATTCTCTCTGCTTGACTTATTTCACCCAGCATAATCTCTTCCAGTCCTGTCCATGTTGGTACAAAAGTTGGGTATTCATCCTTTCTGATGGAGGAAATATTCTCCATAGTGTATATGGACCACATCTTCCTTATCCATTCGTCCGTTGAAGGGCATCTTGGTTCTTTCCACAGTTTGGTGACGGTGGCCATTGCTGCTTAAACATTGGGGTACAGATGGCACTTCTTTTCACGACATCTGTATCTTTGGGGTAAATACCCAGGAGCGCAATGGCAGGGCCATAGGGAAGTTCTATTTTTAATTTCTTGAGGAATCTCCAAACTGTTCTCCAAATAGGCTGCACCAACTTGCATTCCCACAAAACAGTGTAAAAGGGTTCCCCTTTCTCCACATCCCCTCCAACACATGCTGTTTCCTGTCTTCTTAATTTTCACCATTCTAACTGGTGTAAGTTGATATCTCAATGTGGTTTTAATTTTAATCTCCCTGATGGCTAATGATATGAACATTTTTTTTCATGTGTCTGATAGCCATTTGTATGTCTTCATTGGAGAAGTGTCTGTTCATATCTTCTGCCCATTTTCTCTTAAGATTGTCTGTTTTGTGTGTGTTGAGTTTGAGGAGTTCATTATAGATCCTGGATATCAACCTTTTTTTCTGTACTTTCACTTGCAAATATTTTCTCCCATTTCGTTGGTTGCCTCTTTGTTTTGTTGACTGTTTCCTTTGCTGTGCAGAAGGTTTTGATTTTGATGAAGTCCCAAAAGTTTATTTTCGCTTTTGTTTTCTTTGCCTTTGGAGACATATCTTGAAAGAAGTTGCTGTGGCTGATATTGAAGAGATTACTGCCTATGTTCTCCTCTACGATTCTGTTGGATTCCTGTCGCACGTTGAGATCTTTTATCCACTTTGAGTTTATCTTTATGTATGGTGTAAGAGAATGGTCTAGTTTCATTCTTCTACTTATAGCTGCCCAGTTTTCCAATCACCATTTATTGAAGAGACTGTCTTTCTTCCACTGTATATTTTCTCCTGCTTTGTCGAAGATTATTTGCCCACAGAGTTGAGGGTCCATATCTGGGCTCTCTACTCTGTTCCACTGGTCTATGTGTCTGTTTTTATGCCAGTGCCATTCTATCTTGGTGATCAATACTTTGTAATAAAGCTTGAAATCAGGTAACATGATGTCCCCCGTTTTATTTTTGTTTTTCAACATCTCCTTAGTGATTCGGGTTCTCTTCTGATTCCATAAAAATTTTAGGATTATTTGCTCCAGCTCTTGGAATAATACTGGTGGAATTTTGATCGGAATGGCATTACAAGTATAGATTGCTCTAGGCAGTATAGATATTTTAAAAATGTTTATTCTTCCAGTCCAAGAGCATGGAATGCTCTTCCATCTTTTTGTGTCTTCTTCAATATCTTTCATGAGTGTTCTGTAATTCCTTGAGTACAGATCCTTTACCTCTTTGGTTAGGTTCATTACCAGGTATCTTATGGTTCTTGATGATATAGTAAATGGAATCCATTCTTTAATTTCCCTTCTGTATTTTCATTGTTAGTGTAGAAGAAAGCCACTAATTTCTGTAAGTTGACTTTGTATAGTGCCACGTTACTGAATTGCTGTATGAGTTCTACTATTTTGGGGGTGGAGTCTTTTGGACTTTCCATATAAAGAATCATGTCATCTGTGAAAAGAGAGAGTTGGCTTCTTCATTGTCAATTTGGATACCTTTTATTTCTCTTTTTTGTCTGATTGCTGTTGCTAGGACTTCTAATACTATGTTGAACAAGAGTGGTGAGAGTGGGCATCATTGTCGTGTTCCTGATATCAATAAGAAAGATGCAAGTTTTTTCCCATTGAGGATGATATTTGCTGTGGGTCTTTCATAGATAGATTTGATGAAGTTCAGGAATGATACTGCTATCCCTATTCTTTGAAGTGTTTTAATCAGGAACGGATGTTGGATTTTGTCAAATGCTTTTTCTGTATTGATTGTGCGGACCATTTGGTTCTTCTCTCTTCTATATTAATTTGTTCTATCACATTGATTGATTTACGAACATTGAACCATCTTTGTAGCCTAGGGATGAATCCCACCTGGTCATGGTGGATAATCTTTCAAATGTGCTGTTGGATCCTGTTGGCTAAGATCTTGTTTTCATTATCATTTGTTTCCATGAATTCTTTCAATTCTTTAATTTCCTGGTTGAGCCCTTCATCCTTAAATAGGATGCTCTTTAGCCTGCATGTGTTTGGGTTCTTTCCAACTTTCCTCTTGTTATTGAGTTCTACCTTCCGAGCACTGTAGTCTTAAAATATGCGGGGAATGATCCCAAACC
The DNA here is from genome assembly GCF_020171115.1 of Neogale vison. Classification (NCBI taxonomy): domain Eukaryota; kingdom Metazoa; phylum Chordata; class Mammalia; order Carnivora; family Mustelidae; genus Neogale; species Neogale vison. The sequence goes on from NC_058095.1 coordinate 47,980,993, forward strand.
TTTGGTACTGATTGAGACTTGGTTTGTGACCCAGGATGTGATCTATTCTTGAGAATGTTCCATGTGTGCTAGAGAAGAATGTGTATTCTGTTACTTTGGGATGGAATGTTCTAAATATATCTGTGATGTCCATCTAGCCCAGTGTGCCATTTAAGGATTTTATTTCCTTATTGAAGTTTTGCTTGGATGATCTGTCCATTTCTTTGGGGGGAGTGTTAAAGTCCCCTACTATTATTGTATTACTGTTGATGTGTTTCTTTGATTATGTTGTTAATTGGTTTATATAGTTCGCAGCTCCCATGATATAGATATTTAAAACTGTTAGATATTCTTGTTGGACAGACCTGTTGAGTATGATACAGTGTCCTTCTTCATTTTTTCTTATAGTCTTTGTCTTAAAAGCTAAATGATCTGATATGCAGATTCCCTCCCCAGCTTTCTTATGATGTCTATTAGCATGGTGAGTTGTTTTCTACTCCCTCTACTTAAATATAGAGGTGTTTGTGGTGCTGAAATGAGTTTCTTGTAGATCACATATTGATTTTTTTTTTTTATCCATTCTGATATCCTGTGTCTTTTGATTGGGGCGTTCAGACCATTTACCTTCAGGGTAACTATTCAAAGGGTATATTCAGTGTAATATTAAAAGATATGAATTTAATGCCTTCTTATTGCCTGTAAGGTGACTGTTACTGTTATTGTCTCTGTTCCTTTCTGGTCTACTACTTCTAGGCTCTCTCTTTGCTTAGAAGACCCATTTCAATATTTCCTTTAGGGCTGGTTTAGTATTTACACATTCTTTTAGTTTTTGTTTGTCCTGGAAGCATTAGTCTCTCCTTCTATTTTCAGTGATAACATAGTTGGATATAGTATTCTTAGCTGCATGTTTTCCTCATTTAGTGCTCTGAATATACCATACCAGTTCTTTCTGGCCTGCCATGCTCTGTGGGTAAGTCTGCTGCCAAAATAATATTTATATCATTGTATGCTACAGACTTCTTGTGCCAAGCGGCTATCAGGATTTTTCTCTTTGTCACTAAGACTTGTATTTCTACTACTAGATGACAGGGTGTGGTCCTATTTTTATTGACTTTGAGAGGGGTTCTCTGTGCCTCTTGGATTTGATGCTTGTTCCTTTTGACATATTAAGGAAATTCTCTATTATAATTCTCTCCAATATGCTTTCTGTCCCCATGTCTCTTATTCTTCTGGAATCAAAATTATTCTAGTTTTAGTTCTCTTATGGTATCACTTATCCCTCTAAATCTCCCCTCATAGTACAGCACTTGTTTGTTTCTCTTTTGCTCAGCTTCTTTATTCTCCATCACTTGTTCTTCTATACCACTAATTATCTTTTCTGCCTCAGAGGCTCCAATTTTTGCACCTCATTAATAGCTTATTTAAAATTTTAGCTTCATTAGATTTTAGTTCTTTTATTTCTCCAGAAAGGGCTTTTATTTCTCCAGAAAAGGTTTCCCTAATATCTCCTGTGCCTTTTTCGAGCCCAGCTAGCACCTTGAGAATCTTCATTCTGAACTGTAGTCTGACATATTACCAATGTCTATATTGATTAGGTTCTTAGCCTTCAGTACTTCTTGTATTCATTTTTATTGTTATTTTTTTGGTGAGTTTTTCAGCCTTGTCATTTTATCTAGATAAGAATATATGAATGAGAGAATAAAATACTAAAAGGTTGGCAAAGACCCCATAAAAAGCTTGCTAACCAAGTCAGAAGGGACCCAAAGTCAGTGGGAGAAGAAATGGAGTAAAAAGGTTTAAAAAATGTATATATATATATATATATATATGTGTGTGTGTGTGTGTGTGTGTGTGTGTGTGTATTAACAAAATATTCATCATACAGTTTGTGACATTTAAAATGATTCTTGGCTATGTATGTTCTATAACCATTTTATTATCATTTGTCAACATTGTTTTTATTTATTTATTTTATTTTTCTTAATTTATTTTTTATCTATTTTCGGCATAACAGTATTCATTATTTTTTCACCACACCCAGTGCTCCATGCAATCCGTGCCCTCTATAATACCCAAACCTGTTACCCCAACCTCCCACTCCCGCCACATCAAACCTCTCAGATTGTTTCTCAGGGTCCATAGTCTCTCATGATTTACCTCCCCTTCCAATTTACCCCAACTCCCTTCACCTCTCTAACACCCCATGTCCTCCATGCTATTTGTTATGCTCCACAAGTAAGTGAAACCATATGATAATTGACTCTCTCTGCTTGACTGATTTCACTCAACATTTTTTTTAAAACTTTGCTTGATTTGATAACAAAGCTGGTATTTCTTTTTTATTAGTGTGCATTTCTTAACTAGTAAGGTTGACTTTTTTCATGTTTGTTATTGATCTCTTGAATTTCATTTTTCAGTTTGTAGGTCTGTGAACTTGAGTCACATATTGGTTCCATCTGAACCTTGGCTTCCTTTTCTATAATGCCGAACCAATAATAAGAACTATGCAAATAATTTGAGACCTACTTTATACAATAAGTATAAAGTAGTTAGACAGTGTCAGAGGCCACAATTCAGAATATCACATATCATGACTCTCTTTCCATCCATGGAGCTTGTCTTACCTACTATATTGAAAATTAATAACCTTTATCTGATTATATTGACTATAATATGCTGCTTACTTTTTATATTTTTATTCAATATATGTTTAATAACAAGCAATTGTTAGGATCTGTTACTCAGATTCTTCATTTATGAAGTGGAAATACACATAGTACTTATGGGCTTCTGTGAAAACTAAGTGGGTTTATGTATGTAAAATTCTTGGAACAAGACTTGGCAGACAGGTAGTACTAAATAAATGTTATTTCTTACTAGAATTTTTATACCTATTATCATTTATTATTAGTATATGGAAAACACCAAAATGTTAACATTACAAAAGAAAACACACTTTCTGAGCACCTGGGTGGCTCAGTGGTTTAAACCCCTGCCTTCAGCTCAGGTCATGATCTCAGGGTCCTGGGATCGAGCCCCACATTGGACTCTCTGCTCAGTGGGGAGTCTGCTTCTCTCTCTTCTTTTGCCTGCCTCTTTGTCTACTTGTGATCTTCTATCAAATAAATAAATAAAATCTTTAAAAAAAATACACTTCTTTAAAACCTATGGCTTAGATTTTCCTTATACCACCCTGTAAAATTTGATTGGAGATCAAGCCGAAGAATGCAATATTCATTGCATTCAATGCAATGTTCATTGCATTCAATGCAATGTTCATTGCATTGCATAAGTGAATTGTGGACGGGACACCTGGGAGGATCAACTGGTCAAGCATCTGGCTCTAGATTTTGTCTCAGGTCATAATCTCAGGATTGTGAGATGAGCCACATGCCATCTCCACACTCAGCATGGAATTTGCTTGAGTTTCTCTCCTTCTCCCTCTGCCCTTCCCATGTTCATGTGCACTTCCCACTCTCTCTCTTTCTTTATAAAATAAATAAATAAGTCTTATTTTTAAAAGTTGACTGTGGAAAATTCAGATTTGGATACATTCTTTAGTTCTTTTATTCAACAAGCATTGATTTAGCATTATTCTATGGCTAATATTGTGCTACATATCCTAGGAATATGTTTGTGACTAATAATAATAATATACAATTATAGAATAATACATAGCATATACAATAAGCTATAATATTATATATATATATATATATATATATATATATATATATATAAGGAACTGCTTTTATAGTAAGCTTTATAGCCAACTCTACAGATTACTCACTATGAGTCAGGCTCAGAATTTTTCTAAGCATATGATTATCAGAAACACAAAATAAAGAAGATGTGGTCCATATACACTTTGGAATATTATGCCTCCATCAGAAAGGACGAATACCCAACTTTTGAAGCAACATGGACGGGACTGGAAGAGATTATGCTGAGTGAAATAAGTCAAGCAGAGATAGTTAATTATCACATGGTTTCACTTATTTGTGGAGTGTAACAAATAGCATGGAGGACAAGGGGAGATGGAGAGGAGAAGGGAGTTAAGGGAAATTGGAAGGGGAGGTGAGCCATGAGAGACTATGGACTCTGAAAAACAATTTGAGGGTTTTGAATAGGTGGGGGATGGGAGGTTGGGGGAACCAGATGGTGGGTATTAGAGAGGGCACAGATTGCATGGAGCACTGGGTGTGGCGCAAAAACAATGAACACTGTTATGCTGAAAAAATTAAACTAATCAAAAAAATAAATAAAATAGACCAAAAAATGAGACCTGTATAATAACACCACTGATGTATCGGTGAGTAAATGAGGGTCTGAGGTGGCTCATTCTCTTAAGACTGTAAACCAGTAAAAGTCAGAGGTAGCAATATTGTACCGCTAGGCATTATGTGGAAGACGCCTCTGAAATGAGCATGTGTTCTCAGAAAACTTAAAGACTGGCACAAGGAACCAAATAGTTATAATAAAGCATGACAAAAGCTATGGTGTGTTGTATTTAAGGTGTTAATGAAAACACATATAAGAACTCTCTAACCCAAGGAATGAGAACAGGAAAGACCCATCTAAACTGAAGCCTGATGCATCAAGTGTGATGATGGATGCTGTGATGAGAGGTCAAAAAGTTTCGGGGAGAGGAAACAGTGTAAAGGTCCTGAGGTGATGGAGAATAAGGATTGAGGAATGACATAAAGTTCACTGAACTTGAAGGGGAGGATAATGAAAATGAGCACAAAGATTTAAGATAACCAAGTCCAGATGCTAGAGCAACAGACACCCTCTTCTCTTACAGGTCTGTCCAGAAAGTTACTGTCCGACCCACCTTCCAATGACCCACTTACAGTATATGTGCTGCCGAAGCGAGCACGACCCACTTACAGTAAACAGTGCCTGAGTATCTGAAAGGGCCTCAGCATTGCAGGCAGAATAATTCCAGGGAGAATTCATGGGAAACCTGCCTCTCTACTTCTGTCCTTTTTTTTTTTTTTCTTTTGATAATCCATAGCGTACTATATTTCCTTTGATTAAAGTCTATAAAGGTTTTTGTAGGATAGTTTTAGAGCAAAAAAAATTAACATATGATGGTAAACAGAGGATGAGTTGTGGGAACAGGACGAACTTCCTAGGAGGTTGGATTAAGAGAGTGAATGGTGGATGGCCCTTTTAAAATGTCACAGAGTGAGTAAAAAAGTTAAAGTGATATGAAGAATGGTCTTGAAAGGGATGAGTAGAGGCAAGTCTTTCAAGGAGCAAGTGATCCTTGCTGCAGTAAGAATGCAGAAACTTTTGATGGACAACATAAGAACAGAACAGCAAAGAAGAGAAAATAATTTAAGGATAACATAGCGAAAATATGAGTACAGGTGAGAAAATCTGTCTATACCATCAAGGTAGAAAGTATAAAGAAGAGTTCAGACAAGAACAAAATGTCACACAGGAAACATGGAATGTATAAAGAAAAGGAAATTAGGATTGATTTTTCACATATTAAAAATAAACAGTAAGAGTACAAAAAAGAATTCTTTAAAAAAGAAAATGGGGGACAAGATGGTGGGGTACTAGGAAGAGGCGTCTTTTCAGCTGGTACCCCAAAGTGAGCTGATTAGCTACCAAAGAACTCCGATCTCCCATGAAATCAGCCTGAGATCAGAATTATACACGTCTGGATCTCTACAGCGGCAGAAGACGCCAGTGAGCAGGTTAAGTGGAATGGGAATGGCGGACTGATATCAGAAGATAAACAAAAGGGGGAGGGAGCCACCAGAGGCGACTGGTGGGAAAGTAATACCCCAATATGAGCGAGAGTGTCCTGCGTCTGGGGACCAGCATTAACTTGGAGACTGGTTGAAAGCACTCCAAAAGAGCAAAGGATTGCGGGGGGAAATTGTGGGAATCAGGGCGGCTAGGGACAAGGGCTTAAGTCCCCGGTCCCAGACGGCCTCCCCGGCGCGGAGGCAGAGAGAGTGCGGTGGAGAAACCAGCTCCTGGTCCCTAAGCCGCCAGCGCGCGACAGAGCGCGCCAGAGCGTGTGGGTTCCGGCTCCTGTGAGGGGATGGGAGCAGCGCCGGTCTGCAGAACGCGCGCTAGCCCTACCACAAAGCTTGAGATGCGCGCGCACGTCCATCGAGCTCTCCTGGGTTACTAAGGCCCGGGGGCGCTTCTTGAACTGCGCCATTGTTTCAAAGTCTAAGCCGCGCGCCCAAAACTCTTCCCCGGACAGAGGCGCGCAAAAGCCCAGCCTGCGGCTTCCGGACCAGCGCCCCGTTCTCAGTGCCCCAGACGCGCGCCCGACCCACAGCCACCTCTGAAAAGAGGTGTGCGCAAGCCGGGCACTCCCAGCCTGCCGGCTGCAAAATCTCAGTGTGTGATCACTGCTTGGAACCTCTCTGGCGGTCAGGAGCTCCCAGACAGCGGCCACTGCCTTGGCTTTAGGGACAAGCAAAAGATCCTGTGCCCCCAGGGTCTGCAACTTGGATCCCGCACTGCCAGCGTCCAAGGGGGAATTTATTCAGTTTCTGCACCCAGACTGAGGCTTCTCTCTGAGACGGAGATCAGGAAGTGTTCCAGGGTGCACCTTGACTGCACCAGAGTTGATACATCCAGCTACATATGTTCAGTCTTCTCCCACCAAAATGACTAGGAGGAGGAATGCCCAACAGAAGAAAAATACAGAGGATGGACTTTCTGCAACAGAGCTAACGGCTAACAACATAGACAATATGTCGGAAAGAGAATTCAGGCTAACAATTATCCAGGCAATAGCTAGGTTGGAGAAAGCCATGGATGACCAAACAGAATTGATTAGGGCCGAACTGAAAGTGACCAGACAGGATGTTCACAATGTTAGGGCAGAGCTTAAAGCTACCAGGGAGGAGGTCCACAATGCTCTCAATGAGTTCCAATCTAATCTAAACTCTCTCAAAGCTAGGGAAACTGAGAAAGAATATAGAATTAGTGATCTGGAAGACAAACAGATAGAGACAAAGGATCAGGAGGAAGCCTGGAACAAATAGCTTAGATCCCACGAAAGCAGAATCAGGGAAATAAATAATGCCATGAAGCATTCCAACGTCAGAATTATTGGAATTCCTGAAGGGGAGGAGAAAGAAAGAATTCTAGAAGATATCGTGGAAGAAGTCCTTCATGAAAATTTTCCGAATCTCGCGAATGAAACCAGCGTTCATGTACTAGAGGCTTAACGGTCTCCACCCAATATTATACACTCCAAAAAAAATCACGACACCTGATAGTCAAATTGAGAAATTATAATTGTAGGTATAATCTCTTGAATGCCGCCAGGGCAAAAAGGCTCCTTACTTACAGAGGGAAGCCCATCAGAATAACGTCAGACCTGTCCACAGAGACCTGGAAAGCCAGAAGATGCTGGCAAGATATATTCAGGGCACTAAATGAGAAGAACATGCAGCCAAGAATACTTTATCCAGCAAGACTGACATTCAAAATGGATGGAGAGCTAAAGAGTTTCCAAGACCGGCAAGGCTTAAAAGACTATGCAACCACCAAGCCGATACTGCAGGAAATTTTAAGGGGGGTTCTATAAAAGAGGAAAAATCCCAAGAATAGCATTGAACAGAAATATAAAGACAGTCTACAGAAAGAAAGACTTCAAAGGTAACTCGATGTCATTAAAAACGTATCTATCAATAATCACTCTCAATGTGAATGGCCTAAATGTACCCATAAAACAGCACAGGGTTGCAGATTGGATAAAACGACAGGACCCATCCATATGCTGTCTAAAAGAGACCCATTTTGAACCTAAAGATACACGCAGACTGAAAGTGAAGGGGTGGAGAAGCATCTTTCATGCCAATGGGATGCAAAAGAAGGCTGGGGTAGCAATTCTCATATCAGATAAATTAGACTTCACACTAAAGACTGTAGTCAGAGATACAGAAGGACACTACATAATCCTTAAAGGGACTATCCACCAAGATGATCTAACAATTGTAAATATCTATGCTCCCAATATGGGAGCAGCCAATTACTTAAGAAAACTGTTAATCAAGATAAAGAGTCATATTGATATGAATACACTAATCGTAGGAGATCTTAACACGCCTCTTTCAGAATTAGACAGATCATCGAAGCAGAAAATCAATAAAGAAACAAGAGCATTGAATGACACATTGGACCAGATGGACCTCATAGATATATACAGAACATTCCACCCTAAAACAGCAGAATACTCATTCTTCTCAAGTGTACACGGAACCTTCTCCAGAATAGATCACATACTGGGTCACAAATCAGGACTCAGCCGATACCAAAAGACTGAGATTATTCCCTGCATATTCTCAGATCACAATGCTTTGAAACTGGAGCTCAATCACAAGGAAAAGTTCCGAAGGAACTCAAACACCTGGAAGCTAAAGACCACCTTGCTTAAGAATGCTTGGATCAACCAGGAGATCAAAGAAGAACTGAAACAATTCATGGAAACCAATGAGAATGAAGACACTTTGGTCCAAAACCTATGGGATACAGCTAAGGCGGTCCTAAGGGGAAAATATATAGCCATCCAAGCCTTGCTCAAAAAAATTGAAAAATCCAGAACACACCAGCTGTCTCTACACCGTAAAGAACTGGAGGATCAACAACAAATCAAACCAATTCCACACATAAGAAGGGAAATCATCAATATTAGAGCTGAGAGCAATGAGGGAGAAACCAGAGATACAGTAGAAAGTATCAATGAAACTAGAAGCTGGTTTTTGAAAGAATCAATAAGATCGATAAGCCACTGGCTACACTAATCCGAAAGAAAAGATAGAAATCCCAAATTCATAAAATTATGAATGAACAGGGAGAGATCACAACTAATGCCAAGGAAGTAGAAACAATCATCAGAAGTTATTACGAACAGTTATATGCCAATAAGCTTAGCAACCTAGATGAAATGGATGCATTCCTGGAAAAATATAAACTACCAAAATTGAACCAGGAAGAAATCGACAACCTAAATAGACCGATATCTAATAATGAGATTGAATCAGTGATCAAAAACCTCCCAAAAAACAAGAGCCCAGGTCCTGACGGATTCCCTGGGGAATTCTACCAAACCATCAAAGAAGAAATAACACCTATTCTCCTGAAGCTGTTTCAAAAAATTCAAGCAGAAGGAAAACATCCAGACTCTTTCTATGAAGCCAGCATTACCCTGATCCCCAAACCAGGCAAGGACCGTACCAAAAAGAAGAATTTCATACCAATATCACTGATGAATATGGATGCTAAAATTCTCAACAAGATCCTAGCCAACAGGATCCAACAGCACATTAAAAAGATTATCCACCATGATCAGGTGGGATTCATCCCTGGGCTACAAGGATGGTTCAACATTCCCAAATCAATCAATGTAATACAACAAATTAATATGAGAAGAGAGAAGAACCACATGGTCCTCTCAATTGATGCAGAAAAAGCATTTGACAAAATCCAGCATCCGTTCCTGATTAAAACGCTTCAAAGTATAGGGATAGAGGGAACATTCCTGAACCTCATCAAATCTATCTATGAAAGACCCACAGCAAATATCATCCTCAATGGGAAAAAGCTTGCAGCCTTCCCATTGAGATCAGGAACAAGACAAGGATGCCCACTTTCACCACTCTTTTTCAACATAGTATTAGAAGTCCTAGCAACAGCAATCAGACACAGAGAGAAATAAAAGGTATCCAAATTGGTAATGAAGATCTCAAAATCTCTCTCTTCGAAGATGACATGATTCTTTATATGGAAAACCCAAAAGACTCCACCCCCAAACTACTAGAACTCATACAGCAATTCAGCAACGTGGCAGGATACAATGTCAATGTGCAGAAATCAGTGGCTTTCTTATACACTAACAATGAAAATACAGAAAGAGAAATTAGAGAATCGATTCCATTTACTATAGCACCAAGAACCATAAGATACCTGGGAATAAACCTAACAAAAGAGGTAAAGGATCTGTACTTGAGGAACTATAGAACACTCATGAAAGAAATTGAAGAAGACACAAAAAGATGGAAGACCATTCCGTGCTCTTGGATCGGAAGAATAAACATTGTTAAAATGTCTATACTGCCTAGAGCAATCTATACTTTTAATGCCATTCCGATCAAAATTCCACCGGCATTCTTCAAAGAGCTGGAGCAAATAATCCTAAAATTTGTATGGAATCAGAAGAGACCCCGAATCGCTAAGGAAATGTTGAAAAACAAAAATAAAGCTGGTGGCATCACCTTACCTGATTTCAAGCTTTACTTCAAAGCTGTGATCACCAAGACAGCATGGTACTGGCATAAAAACAGAAACATAGACCAGTGGAACAGAGTAGCGACCCCTTATATGGACCCTCAACTCTATGGTCAATTAATCTTTGACAAAACAGGAAAAAATATACAGTGGAAAAAAGACAATCTCTTCAATAAATGGTGCTGGGAAAACTGGACAACTATATGTAGAAGAATGAAACTCGACCATTCTCTTACACCGTACACAAAGATCAACTCAAAATGGATAAAAGACCTCAACGTGAGACAGGAATCCATCAGAATCTTAGAGGAGAACATAGGCAGTAATCTCTTTGATATCAGCCACAGCAACTTCTTTCAAGATACGTCTCCAAAGGCAAAGGAAACAAAAGCGAAAATAAACTTCTGGGACTTCATCAAAATCAAAAGCTTCTGCACAGCAAAGGAAACAGTCAAAAAAACAAAGAGGCAACCCACGGAATGGGAGAAGATATTTGCAAATGACAGTACAGGCAAAAGGTTGATATCCAGGATCTATAATGAACTCCTCAAACTCAACCCACACGAAACAGACAAACACATCAAAAAATGGGCAGAAGATATGAACAGACACTTCTCCAATCAAGACATACAAATGACTATCAGACACATGAAAAAATGCTCATCATCATTAGCCCTCAGGGAGATTGAAATTAAAACCACATTGAGATATCACCTTACACCAGTTAGAATGGCCAAAATTAACAAAACAGGAAACAACATGTGTTGGAGAGGATGTGGAGAAAGGGGAACCCTCTTACACTGTTGGTGGGAATGCAAGTTGGTGCAGCCTCTTTGGAGAACAGTGTGGAGATTCCTCAAGAAATTAAAAATAGAGCTTCCCTATGACCCTGCAATTGCACTCCTGGTTATTTACCCAAAGACACAGATGTCGTGAAAAGAAGGGCCATCTGTACCCCAATGTTTATAGCAGCAATGGCCACAGTCGCCAAACTTTGGAAAGAACCAAGGTGCCCTTCAACGGATGAATGGATAAGGAAGATGTGGTCCATATACACTATGGAGTATTATGACTCCATCAGAAAGGATGAATACCCAACTTTTGTAGCAACATGGATGGGACTGGAATTGATTATGCTGAGTGAAATCAGTCAAGCAGAGAGAGTCAATTATCATATGGTTTCACTTATTTGTGGAGCATAACAAATATCATGGAGGACAAGGGGCGTTAGAGAGGAGTAGGGAATTTGGGTAAATTGGAAGGGAGGTGAACCATGAGAGACTATGGACTCTGAAAAACAGTCTGAGGGTTTTGAAGTGGCGGGGGTATGGGAGGTTGGGGTACTAGGTGGTGGGTATTATTGAGGGCATGGCTTGCATGGAGCACTGGGTGTGGTGAAAAAATAATGAATACTGTTTTTCTGAAATAAATTGGAAAAAAAAAACAAAAACAAAAAAAAAAAAAAATGATATGTTCCATAAAACAAATTATGTGTGCCAATGTCAAGGACTTAATCAAGAAGTTAAAATTTATTTTTTAAACTTTTATTTTTATTAACATATAATGCATTATTAGCCCCAGGGGTAAGAGTGTGTGAATCGCCATGTTTAGCCACTTCACAGCACTCACCATAGCACATACCTTCCCCAAGAGAAGTTAAAAATTATTTTATGGGAAACATATCAACTCAAAAATCACACAGAGTGACTAAGGTGGAATGTGATATTTCTCTTGGGCTTGACATTTGATGGTTCTCCACTGAGTCTTTCAGCTCTTTAAACAAAAGGGATTCTAAAAGCTTTTGGATTAAAGGTATATGACCAAAGGGGTAAAAGGTTCAGCACAAGGAAAACTACCAATAATAATTACAAAGGAGAGAAGAAGACATTAGAACCCAGAAACCAGGAGCATAACTGAGTACTGATCAGAAGATTTACATAGATATATTGCTGCAATGGTTGACAAGGTTAGCAGAAGGCATGATGCACTGGGCAAATGATGTGTCCGACATCCAAAAATGGCTGATTGTGAATTTCAGAGGAGATCTGAAATGGTCCAAAATAGAGAGGTGGGAAAATTATTAGTTTATTCAAAAATATGGCTTTGCTGTTGAAATACAATGATTCTTTCTGTAAATCTGGACCCAAAATAATGTTTGGCAGATAAGCTGCGAAAATAAGTGAGGATGTTATCTATCAAAGTGACCTACATTCTAATGCTCAATGGGTTGGGGAAGAAATAAATTAATGTGACAAGGAGGAGGAGGCAAGTCTACATACGCAGTCCTTTATTTTCATGTGTGCTCTGTAGACCCTCTCAACAGAAAATAAGTAACAAATCAGAGAGAAGATAAATGGAAATGATGTGAAGAAGAGATGCTATTGGAGGATAGTTAATAAGCCTAGGTGCCTTCTGCAGATAACTGATTTTGACAGTAACGGACAAAACAAACATGAGAATATTTAAAATCTATAAAGGCTTCTCCAGAAAAGCTTTAGCAAGAGTAACAGTGCCATCAAATGAGACAGAAGGAGATGATATTGAAAACGTTAAAGTGCAGGCCAAGCTACTGGCAATGCTTGACTTGCTTTGGAGAGGAAGAAGATGCAGAATGGCATTAGTGCAGTGAAAATAAGTGAACAGAAGATGGAAATAGCCAGAGGGGATTTGAACAATATTGGGAAGCAAGACATGTATACTTAAGCACTGCCAAGTGCCAAATTGTGTGGTGCACATGACAGTTCCCACTATTGCATGCTGCTCCTTCATTAGGAGTCATTTGAAAGTCCTCATGGTACAACAAGGACAAGGAAACTTAATGGGATTGTTTGTACTTCTTATGAGAGAATGATCTATGTCAAGGCACTTCATCAGTCAGGGTTTTTGTCTTTCAAATACACGAAGGCAGAAGGTGGCCAAAACTGGGACAGGTAGTGATGCACAGCAGGGTAGAAATGCATCGATTTGGCAGAAACAGACCCCTCTGAAATCAGTTTCAACCATCTCAGCTGCAGAGCCAAGCCACTGACCATCCACCAGAATCTATTTTCTTATGTGTGCATCCTAAAGTGACAGTGAGAATTAGACAGGGTGATAGAAGCAAAGTGCTCAAAGACTTCTTTATACTTTAGTGGGGGTAGAATTTCAAAATCTAAAGACTCAGAAGGGGGGATGGGAAGACAACACTAAAATAGTAAAACAAAATTGAAGAATTTAAACGGAAGGTTTAGACATATTTCTAGGCAGATACTAGAAGTCACTGTGATACGGAGTGCTCCACAGAACACAACATCACAGAAAGCACCAAGCATGAGAAATGTGAGGAGACAACAGACAACTTCTAGAGACACTCCTCTACAGGTTGGGGGTTGTGATCTGTGCAATCACAGTTTGGGGCACGAATTAAAGCGAATAGCACAGAGAGCAAACACAGTTGAAAAATGCTCTGCGGGGGATGGCAGAAGGGTAAAGCATTATTTATTCATTCATTCATTCATTCATTCACTCACTCATTCATTCCCTCACGGATTTCATAAGTATTTACTGTGCTAGTCATAGTGAAATAGTGGAGAGAACTGTTTAGAAAAGAAATAACGTAGAAAAAGAGATGAAAAGCATCACACACATTTTATTATGATATGCCAGATGGTGATCATAGGGGAGTAAGAATCTATATCCAGAAATTTAAGGTTACCTGGGCTGGTTAAGTCAGTAGAACGTGTTATTCTTGATTTCAGGGTCTTTCAGTTCAAGGCCAGCACTGGGTGAAAAGTTTACTTTTGAAAAAGAAAAGGTGCTTATGCTTTTATACCAAGAAGAAGAAGAAGGAATAGGAGGAGGAGGAGGAGTAAAAGAAGAGGAGGAGGAGGAGGAGGAGGAGGATGGAGAGAAATTTGGGGCACTACATATAGGACATAGCGTCATGTGAAACTCATGGTCCGATTTTCATAAATTTCAGAGAAGGTTTTAGTTTGTCTGACTAAACCTGCCAGTTGCACTTGGGGAATAAGGAGGGAGGCATGCTTCTCAAAGGTTTTTTGATTTGCCTCTGAGATGCTTTGAGCATCCACTGTTCTTAACCTTGAAGGGAGAGGAGGAGCAGAGATGTATGTATTTAACAATGGTTAGCAATCCTTCTGAACAATGCCTAATGGACCAGCTTGTTTGAATAATGCATAAATAAATTTTAACCTGTTTGCTTCATTTTCTGTTTTAAAATATCTTTGAAAGATATAAATCATGAAAGTTATAAGGAAAGGAACTATTATTTACCATTATCTATGAACTACATAAGGAATAGAACTTTTTCATATATATCTCTACCTACAGAGCTAGCACCCAGTATAGTGCACTGAACAGAAATGGCATTTCATATTTGTGGAACTTAATTAAGGATCTGTTTATCCTTTAGTGACACTGTTTGCTTAAGCCTTTACCAATCAGTTTTTAAAAATAATTTCACGGATATTCTTAGACTAATAAAACTATATCCCAAAGTGTTCTTTCAAACATATTAACAAGTTACAAGAGGGGGCTGTCATAATATTGTCTCCACTCTTTCTCAAATAGAAAATTTTAAGAAATATTTCTCAAAATTAAAAGAAAAATAGAAAAGAGAGTGACTGGTTGGCCTGGCAGCATAGTTGGGTTAATCCAGTAAGTACCTCTTTAAGGATTTCTTCACAAAGCAGCATAACTGAACAACAAAAAATAAAACAAGTATTACTGCAGTTAGAAAATACTTATAAGGTATAAATTACATACATTTTCTGTAGTTATAATGTTGCTATCACTCAGTAAGTGAATGAGGAAATTAGAGATAGTATGAGAAAGGAATCCATCAAAATCCTTGAGAAGAACACAGGAAGCAACCTCTTCGACCTCAGAGCAGCAACTTCATCCCAGAAACATCACCAAAAGCAAGGGAAGTAAGGTCAAAAAATGAACGATTGGGACTTCATCAAGATCAAGAGCTTTTGCAAGGCAAAAAAAAATAGTCAACAAAACCAAAAGACAACTCACAGAATGGGAGAAGGTATTTGCAAATGACATATCATGTGAAAGGGTAGTATCTAAAATCTATAAAGAACATATCAAATTCAACACCCAAAGTACAAATAATCCAATCAAGAAATGGGTAGAGGACATAAACAGATATTTCTGCAAAGAAGACATCCAGATGGCCAACAGACACATGAAAAAGTGCTCCATATCACTCAGCAACAGGAAAATACAAATCAGAACCACAACGAGATACCACCTCACGCCAGTCAGATTGGTTAAAGTTAACAAGTCAGGAAATGACAGGTGCTGCTGAGGATGTGGAGAAAGGGCAACCTTCTTAAATGGTTGGCGGGAATGCAAGCTGGTGCAACCACTCTGGAAAACAGCATGGAGGTTCCTCAAAATGTTGAAAATAGAACTACCCTAAACCCAGAAATCACACTAATGTGTATTTACTCTAAAGAAACAAATAGGGCACCTGGGTGGCTCAGTGGGTTAAGCCGCTGCCTTCGGCTCAGGTCATGATCTCAGGGTCCTGAGATCGAGTCCCGCATTGGGCTCTCTGCTCAGCAGGGAGCCTGCTTCCCTCTCTCTCTCTGCCTGCCTCTCCATCTACTTGTGATTTCTCTCTGTCAAATAAATAACTAAAATCTTTAAAACAAATAAATAAAAAAATAAAGACACAAATATAGTGATCCAAAGGGGCAATGTCCACAGAAGCCAAACTATGGAGAGAACCTAGATGTCCATCAACAGATAAATGGATAAAGGAGATGATATATATATATATATATATATATATATATATATATATGGAATGCTATTCAGTCATCAAAAAAAATGAAATCTTGCCATTTGCAATGATGTGGATAGAAATAGAGGGTATCATTCTGAGTGAAATAAGTCAATCAGAGAAAGATAATTATCATATGATCTCCCTGATAAGAGGAAGTTAACAAGCAAGGTGAGGGGCATGGGGGAGTAGGGAAGGAAAAAATGAAACAAAATGGGATGTGGAGGGAGCTAAACCATAAGAGACTCAATATCACAAAACAAACTGAGGGGATCGGGGGTAGGGGGGTATGGAGAGGGTGGTTGGGTTATGGACATTGGGGAATATGTGTGCTATGGTGATTGCTGTGAAGTGTGTAAATCTGGTGATTCACAGACCTGCAACTCTGGGGCTAATAACACATTATATATTAATAAAAATTAAAAATTAAAAAAGAAATTGGAAATAGAGCACAATGTTTCCCACTTTCTAAAAATAACACAATAGAAAATGTTGCCAAGATACTGAGCTTTATCATCTCTAACACTTGTTCTCCTGGTTACTTTTGTTCTGTCTACCCTACATGACAATATTTGTTGCTATAGTTAAATCTAGTTTTCATTTTTGGTGCTGCTGCATGCTGATGAGATGCACAAAGACTAATGAGACAGTCTCTTTTGGCAAAATTTCTCTAGCAGGGTACAGCCTAAGCTTAATTCAGAGTGCTTTTTGAAAGTCTAAATGGCATCAATAATGCTTAGTTTGTGCCTAGTATTTTCAGGCAAAAATATTTCTTACATATCTGGTAATTGTGTTATGGGGTAGAGAACTCCCATTTTCACTATTATGTATTATTTCTATACAATATGTCTTATACAATACAGACTGGATATTGAAATTTTGGCTTGTAAGTGTTGATACTTAATGGATCTCATATTCAAAAGACTTTATAATCTAATCTTCAAAAGACTTTATTTTCGATCATGGACTTAACAACCTTGAATAAATTCAGTTTACATTTTCAAAGAATCTGTATCTTAAGGATGGATGCAGACAAGTAATTGCAATGTTTATTGCTTTGAAGTGGACTCTATAAGGAAGAAGGATAAATTTTATATATACATGTATAAGTATATATATATATAAATACATATAAATATACTCAGTGATATAAATATATGTCTATGTATTTAATTAGTGTTATAAATATATATATGTGAATTGATATATATATATATATATATATAATTGAGATCAAATTTCAATACTTTCAAAACTTTCTCTATTAAATTGCTTTTCTGTTTCAAAAAATAGTAATACATGCCTAAAAAATACAGTTTAAAACCTGGCATAATCAGGGTCTAAGTTGCTTTGAAGACAAATCCACCAATATTAAGGAAAGATGTTCAAGGCATGGAGATAAGAATTAGCAAATGGCGTGTGGGGGAAAAAAAGCAGTGAGTAATGACAATTCAGCTTGAAGCTGACATATTACGTTAATTCCCTTCTCCATGAATTTATATATTCCAAACTATCATTAGAAAACATTCATAGAGCTTGAAGTCCGGAATTGTGATGCCACCAACTTTGGCTTTCTTTTTCAATATTCATTTGGCTATTTGAGGTCTTTTCTGGTTCCATATAAATTTTAAAATCATTTGTTCCATTTCTTTGAAAAAGATTGATGGTACTTTGATAGCAATTGCATTAAATGTGTAGATTGCTTTAGGTAGCATAGACATTTTCACAATATTTATTCTTCCAATCCAGGAGCATGGAACATTTTTCCATTTCTTTGTGTCTTCCTCAATATCTTTCATGAGTACATTATAGTTTTCTGAGTATCATCAAGACAGCATGGTACTGGCACAAAAACAGACACATAGACCAATGGAACAGAATAGAGAGGCCAGAAATAGATCCTCAACTCTATGGTCAACTAATCTTTGACAAAGCAGGAAAGAATGTCCAATGGAAAAAAGACAGCCTCTTTAATAAATGGTGTTGGGAAAATTGGACAGCCACGTGCAGAAAAATGAAATTGGACCATTTCCTTACACCACACACAAAAATAGACTCAAAATGGATTAAGAACCTCAATGTGAGAAAGGAATCCATCAAAATCCTTGAGAAGAACACAGGTAGCAACCTCTTCGACCTCAGCCGCAGCAACATCTTCCTAGGAACATCGCCAAAGGCAAGGGAAGCAAAGGCAAAAATGAACTATTGGGATTTCATCAAGATCAAAAGCTTTTGCACAGCAAAGGAAACAGTTAGAAAAATCAAAAGACAACTGACAGAATGGGAGAAGATATTTGCAAACGACATATCAGATAAAGGACTAGTGTCCAAAATCTATAAAGACTTAACAAACTCAACACCCAAAGAACAAATAATCCAATCAAGAAATGGGCAGAGGACATGAACAGACGTTTCTGCAAAGAAGACATCCAGATGGCCAACAGACACATGAAAAAGTGCTCCATATCACCCGGCATCAGGGAAATACAAATCAAAACCACAATGAGATATCACCTCACACCAGTCAGAATGGCTAAAATCAACAAGTCAGGAAATGACAGATGCTAGCGAGGATGTGGAGAAAGGGGAACCCTCCTACACTGTTGGTGGGAATGCAAGCTGGTGCAACCACTCTGGAAAACAGCATGGAGGTTCCTCAAAATGTTGAAAATAGAACTGCCCTATGACCCAGCAATTGCACTACTGGGAATTTACCCTAAAGATACAAACGTATTGATCCAAAGGGGCACGTGCACCCGAATGTTTATAGCAGCAATGTCCACAATAGCCAAACTATGGAAAGAACCTAGATGTCCATCAACAGATGAATGGATCAAGAAGATGTGGTATATATACACAATGGAATACTATGCAGCCATCAAAAGAAACGAAATCTTGCCATTTGCGACAACATGGATGGAACTAGAGCGTATCATGCTTAGCGAAATAAGTCAAGCGGAGAAAGACAACTATCATATGATCTCCCTGATATGAGGGAGTGGTGATGCAACATGGGGGCTTAAGTGGGTAGGAGAAGAATCCATGAAACAAGATGGGATAGGGAGGGAGACAAACCATAAGTGACTCTTAATCTCACGAAACAAACTGTGGGTTGCTGGGGGGAGGGGGGTTGGGAGAAGGGGGGTAGGGTTATGGACATTGGGGAGGGTATGTGCTTTGGGTAAATTGGAGGGGGAGGTGAACCATGAGTGACTATGGACTATGAAAAAGAATCTGGGGGGTTTGAAGTGGTGGGGGAGTGGGAGGTTGGGGTACCAGGTGGTGGGTATTATAGAGGGCATGGCTTGCATGGAGCACTGGGTGTGGTGAAAAAAATAATGAATACTGTTTTTCTGAAAATAAATAAATTGAAAAAAAAACATTAGCTTTCTCTATTTAAAAGAGATAAACTGAAAAAAAATATAAAGAGTTATTGGTGGGTATTATAGAGGGCACGGCTTGCATGGAGCACTGGGTGTGGTGAAAAAATAATGAATAATGTCTTTCTGAAAATAAATAAATTAAAAAAAAGAGTTATAAAAAATTACGAATGAAAGGGAGAGAACACAACTGACATCAAGGAAGTAGAAACAATCATCAGAAGTTATTATCAACAGTACTATACCAATAAGCTAAGCAACCTAGATGAAATGTATGCATTCCTGGAAAACTATAAACTCCCAAAATTGAACCAGGAAGAAATCAATAACCTGAATAGACTGATATCTAGTAATGAGACTGAAGCAGTGATCAAAAACCTCCCAAAGAATAAGAGCTCAGGACCTGACGGATTCCCTGGGGAATTCTACAAAACTCTCAAAGAAGAAATAACACCTATTCTCCTGAAGCTGTTTCAAAAAATTCAAGCAGAAGGAAAACTCCTAGACTCTTTCTATGAAGCCAGCATTACCCTGATCCCCAAACCAGGCAAAGACCCTACCCAAAAGGAGAATTTCAGACCAATATCACGGATGGATATGGATGCTAAGATTCTCAACAAGATCCTAGCAAACAGGATCCAAAAGCACATTAAAAAGATTATCCACCATGGCCAGGTGGGATTCATCCCTAGGCTACAAGGATGGTTCAACATTCGCAAATCAATCAATGTGATAGAACAAATCAATGAGAGAAGAGAGAAGAACCACACGGTCCTCTCAGTTGATGCAGAAAAAGCATTTGACAAAATCCACCATCCATTCCTGATTAAAACGCTTCAGAGTTTAGGGATAGAGGGAACATTCCTGATCTTCATCAAATCTATCTCTGAAAGACCACAGCAAATATCATCCTCAATGGGAAAAAGCTTGCAGCCTTCACGTTGAGATCAGGAGCACGACAAGAATGCCCACTCTCACCACTCTTGTTCAACATAGTATTAGAAGTCCTAGCAACAGCAATCAGACAACAGAGAGAAATAAAATGTATCCTAATTTGCAATGAAGAAACCAAACTCTCTCTCTTCGCAGATGATATGATTCTTTATATGGAAAACCCAAAGTCTCTACCCCCAAACTACTAGTACTCATACAGCAATTCAGTAACGTGGCAGGATACAAAGTCAACTTACAGAAATCAGTGGCTTTCTTATACACTAACAATGAAAATACAGAAAGGGAAATTAGAGAATCTATTCCATTTACTATAGCACCAAGAACCATAAGATACCTGGGAATAAACCTAACCAAAGAGGTAAAGGATCTGTACTCAAAGAACTACAGAACACTCATGAAAGAAATTGACGAAGATACAAAAAATATGGAAGACCATTCCATGCTCTTGGATCGGAAGAATAAACATTGTTAAAATGTCTATACTGCCTGGAGCAATCTATACTTGTATGTCATTCTGATCAAAATTCCAACAGTATTTTTCCAAGAGCTGTAGAAAATAATTCAAAAATTAGTATGGAATAAGTGGAGACCCCAAATCGCTAAGAAAATGTTGAAAAACAAAAATAAAACCGGGGGCATCACACTACCTGATTTCAAGCTTTACTACAAAGCTGTGATCACCAAGACAGCATGGTACTGGTATAAAAACAGACATATAGACCAGTGGAACAGAGTAGAGAGCCCAGATATGGATACTCAAATCTATGGTCAATTTCCTTCGACAAAACAGGAACAAATAAAATGACAGTCTCTTCAATAAATGGTGATGGGAAAACTGGGCAGCTATATGTAGAAGAATGAAACTCGACCATTCTCTTGCACCGTACACAAAGATAAACTCAAAATGGATAAAAAATCAACGTGAGACAGGAGTCCATCAGAATCCTAGAGGAGAACATAGGTAGTAATTAATCTCTTCTGTATCAGCCACAGCAAATTCTTTCAAGATATGTCTCCAAAGGCAAAGGAAACAAAAGCGAAAGTAAGCTTTTGGACCTTCATCAAAATCAAAGCTTCTGCACAGCAAAGGAAACATCAAGAAAACAAAGAGGCAACCCATGACATGGGAGATGATATTTGCCAATGACAGTACAGACAAAAGTTTGATATCCAGGATCTATAATGAACTCCTCAAACTCAACACACATGAAACAGGCAAACATATCAAACAATGGACAGAAGATATGAACTGACGCTTCTCCAATCAAGACATACAAATGGCTAGCAGACACATGAAAAAGTGTTTATCATCACCAGCCATCAGGGAGATTCAAATTAAAACCACATGGAGATATCACCTTACTCCAGTTAGAATGGCCAAAATTAACAAGACAGGAAACAACATGTGTTGGAGAGGATGTGGAGAACGGGGAACCCTCTTCCACTGTTGGTGGGAATGCAAGTTGGTGCAGCCTAGTTGGAGAACAGTGTGGAGATTCCCCAAGAAATTAAAAATAGAACTTCCCTATGACCCTGCAATTGCACTCCTGGGTATTTATGCCAAAGATACAGATGTTGTAAAGAGAAGGGCCATCTGTACCCCAATGTTCATAGAAGCAATGGCCACGGTCACCAAGCTGTGGAAAGAACCAAGATGTCCTTCAACAGACGAATGGATAAGGAAGATGTGGTCCACATACACTATGGAGTATTATGCCTCCATCAGAAAGGATGAATACCCAACTTTTGTAGCAACATGGACGGGACTGGAAAAGATTATGCTGAGTGAAATAAGTCAAGCAGAGAGAGTCAATTATCATATGGTTTCACTTATTTGTGGAGCATAACAAATACCATGGAAGACAAGTGGTGTTAGAGAGAAGGGAGTTGGGAAAAATTGAAAGGGGAGGTGAATCATGAGAGACTATGGACTGTGAAAAACAATATGAGGGGTTTGAAGTGGCGGGGGGGTGGGAAGTTGGGGTACCAGGTGGTGGGTATTACAGAGGGCACGGATTGCATGGAGCACTGGGTGTGGTGAAAAAAAATGAATATTGTTTTTCTGAAAATAAATTAATTTTAAAAAGGTTAAAAATTATATCAGACTGTTATATGCACACGTGTACCTTTGTTATGTACATAATTCTTATAAAGTTGTGACTTTTGGAACTCCATTTGGTGGACTAGCTTATTTTCAAGAAAGGTAAGCTTGAATCAAATGGTCACATTTTTACTGTACTTCTAGTAATTTGCCCTAAATGCTACTACATACATGCATTCTTATGCATTGGCAACACTGTTAAGATTCAGTTCCTCTAATTTGAATAGTTACAAATTGTTTAGAAGGATGATATTAATATATATGAAATAAGATCAGAATGTTTAAAATAAACACACAAATTGTGATGACACTTATTACTAGTACTCCATGAATTCATAAAAGCAGCAAGTCTGTGTGGCCTGGAGAATACAGGGGGCAGCACACCAGGTAGCTGCTCTGAAGGAGTAGACATACACTCTGATTCAGAACTCACATCCTGTCCAGAATAGCTTGCCTCATAACTTCTCTATAGCCACTTTTGAACATTACTATTGGCTCATCACTTCCATATGCTGCTTATTTTTTTCCTTTCCAAATGAAAATATGTCCAAGTATTTTAATGTCCCTATACTATCATAGGGTATGTGGTGGACATATAATTTGTCTTTTTAGTTCATAAATAGGTAAATCAAGAGCAACCATGGTCTGACCTGATACAGAATATTATAAGATAAACATGTTTATCTTATATGTTGAGTTTTGTTTCTTGAGAAGGACATGAGTATATTTGGTGGGCCTATTTGGTGGGCAAAGAGTGGAAAGTCAATATTTGTGACAAGCAGAGTAAACTGCAGTAGACTTTATACATTTTCAAAATGTTAGCTGTTCCACTTATTGGAAATACACGAACTCTTTGGGATATGAAGAAACGGCGAGTGTGAGGCACTTGTTCAGGCTTTTTTCTCTGGATTTAGTGTCAACGATGGCCATGGAATGTTGGGGATGCCTCACGGGCCATGGACGAGTCTTTCTCTCTGAGGATTTGCTCCAATCCCAGGTGTTTTGGGTCAATCTGTGGGATGGGAGGAGTCCTTTCAGTTTTGTTACCTCAGGTGTCCACCAGAAGAGGGATTCCAGAGCAGAGCCCTGGGGAAGGGCGACTAGACAACCAGAAATCTGGATAAAATTGGAACCCAGGGGCATGGAAAGACCAATATGCCTTCCAATGGTACAGCCAATGAGAGGCCTTTCTAGAGGACAGAATTCACGTTGAGGGTCACATGTGTGTTTATGCCCTCATGGTGTGCAAGCATGGGCAGGGACTCATGGTGCACACTGCTTTCTCCTACACTGAACGTTGGACCAAATTGCAACATGTATTCTTGTCATGGGGAAGTAGTAGTTTTGATGTCTGCATCTCATTCACCCCTGAGCAGTGACTGGAGATGAGATCTAGGTTCTGAAGCCTGAAAATCGAGGTTGGGAAGAGATGATGACCTAAGGCCATGATGCGTCCAATGTGCTCAGTGGGCCACCAGCTGGCTGGCTGTGTGCCAGGAGGTCTAGTCTCAGTCTGTGTTAGAAAGGGCATTCGTGCCCAGGGCAGCCTGTATAATTGGGGTGCAGTCAAGTGGCGTGCTGGTTGATCCTCATTTGGGGTTTCTGTGTAGCCCCAGAGGGCAAAGTTTTTCTTCTGGAGGTCAGGCAGGGTGCTGCATTGTACTTCTGGAATTGCCAACCTGGAGGGTTTCTGGGCCAGGAGTCTGAGGACGGAAATCTGAGAACACAAGCTAGGCTTAGGTTTCTGGGTGAGGGCATGGCAGGCACACTCTAGAGAGCAGAATCAAGATCTCGTGCATCTGAAGTCAGGGCAAGGATCAGACAATCTCTCAGGTTGGAGTTTCTGTCCCTGAAGGAACCCTCATGAGGGCGGGGGGAGGAATCACGAGGACATGGAGGTTTTCCTACAATGGGAGTTGTGAGATGATCCAAACCGCAACGATTCTTCTGCGGGACCATTGAGATCTGTGAGTTGGCTCCAGGAATTCCCATGCGGAATGATTCTGGGGAGGGTTCTAAGGATGGATGGCGGGGAAGCCCGCCTGTCATTCCAATGGTCTCCTAGCTACAAGAGAGTTTAGATCTCCTATATCTGGGGGAGCAACCGACGGGGTGAGTTGAAATGGACTCTCCTTCGGATGGGTCCTAATGTGTGTTTGTGTCCATGGACACCTTGGAATGAGGCGGTGGAACCCTGAAGGGTTCTCCTAACCAGAGGCTTTGACACAGCTCCAATGCACAAGTTTCCCATGTGGAGACGAGATTTGTTCTGATGGGTGCCTCAAGAAATAGCCCTATGCTGGTATTGGAACCCAGGCCTCTGAGGAGAGATGCCTGCAAACCAAAGCAATGGATCCGATTAGGGCCTAGGGGCCAGTTCGTTCCAATTTACCTCTGGAGACATCTATCTACGGGTCTGAGTGCAGACAGGTGCCCCGATGGGTTCAGACTGCCCCTGATTGTCCTGGGCAGCCACCACTACTGGGATGGCCTTGGGGAATTTGGAGGTTTGTCCAACTATTAGGGTTGTGGCCGATGGAATGGGCAGAATTCCCTTTGAGAGGGCAGGTACAGGCCTCATGTTTGGCTCCAGGGGCCTGAGCCTGTAGGTTGTGTGGGCCAGGGCTGTGGGGACAGGTGTCTGAGAACACAAACTCGGCTTAGGTTTCGGGTTGTAGGTATGGCAGGCCAAATCTACAGACCGTGAGAACTCTTTGGGATATGAACAAAGGGCGAGAGTGAGGCGCTTACTCAGGCTTTTGTCTCTGGGTTTTGTGTCACCGATGGCTATGGAATGTCCAGGGGACCTCATGGGCAATGGATGAGTCTTCCCCTCTGGGGATTGGACCCGATCCCAAGAGACTGGGGTCATTCTTTGGGATGGGAGAAGTCTGTTTTGTTTTTTTTACCTCAGGAGTCCCATCAAGAGAGGGATTGCAGAACAGAGCCCCGGGGAAGGGCGACTGGACAACCAGAAATCTGGTTAAATTTGGGGCCTAGATCCATGGCCAACCCACTATGACGTCTAAGGGTCCAGCCACTGAGAGGACTTACTAGAGGACAGGAATCACGCTAGGGTCACAATGCGTGTTTATGCCCTCGAAGTACTCAAGTATGCACGGGGCCTCATGGTGGACGCAGGTTTCTCCTACACTGAACGCTGGACAACATGCCAACCACAATGTTTCTTGCCATAAGGATGGAGTAGTTCTGATTTCTGCATTACCTTCACCCCTTGACAGGCTTTGGATGTAAGGTCTAAGTTTTGAAGCCTGAAAAGCTAGGTTGGGAAGAGATGACAAGCAAAGGCCATGGTAGGTCCGATGTACCCAGTGTGCGGTCAGCTGGATGGGTGTTGGTCAGGAGGACTGGGCACAGGCTGTGTCAGACAGTGTATAAGTGCCCAGCTTAGAATATATAATTTGGGTACGGTAGAGTGTCGTGTAGGTGTATCCTCATTAGGGGTGACTGGGAAGCGCCACTGGGCAACATTTTTCTTCTGGAGTGCAGGCAGAGTGCTTCATTGTGGGTCTGGATTTGCCAAACTTGAGCGTTTGGTGTCCAGGAGTGTAATGATGGAAGTCTGAGAACACAAGCTAATCTTAGGTTTCAGGGCGAGGGCAAGGCAGGCACACTCTGCAGAGCTGAATTTGGATCTTGTGACTCTGAATTCAGGGCGAGCATCAGACGTTGGATCAGTTTGGAGTTCCTGTCCATGATTTCCCCTTCCTGAAGGGGGGCGGGCGTCACAAAGCCATCGACGTTTTCCCATGCTGGGAGTTGTGAGATACGCCAAAATGCAAGGATTCCTTATGCAGACATTTGAGATCTGTTGGATGGCTGCAGGATGCCCCATATGGAAGGACGCCACAGCAGGGTTCTAAGGATGGATTCTAAGGGTTCTAAGGCGGGCCTGGGCAGTCCGCCTTGCATTCCAGTTGTCTCCTAGCGACAAGACACGAACAACCAAGGGGCCTGAGTTGAAATGGACTCTCCCACAGATGGGTCTTTATTTGGGTTTGTGTCCATGGAGAACTTGGATAGGAGCGGTGTCACCGGGGACCTGAAAGAGTCTCCTAACCGGAGATTTTGAGACAGCTCCAAAGAGCAAGATTCCCATGTGGAGACAAGATTTGTTCTAACTGGTGCCTCAGGAAACCCCCATATGCTGGTATTGGAAACCAGGACTTTGAGGAGAGATACCTGGAAACCAGAGCAATGGATCCTATTAGGGCCTCGGTGCCTGTCTTGTTCAATCTTCTTCTCTGGCGACATCTGTCTATGGTATGATTGGAGGTAGTTACTCAGCTGGTGTCAGACCTCCCTTCTTTTTCCGGGCAGCTACACTATTGAGATGGCCACGGGGACTTTGGGGTTTCTCATAATTTGTACTATTGTGGACAATGGAATGGGCAGAATTCCCGTGGAGTGAGTAGGCAGAGACCTGATGTGTGGCTCCAGGGGCACCAGCCTAGAGGGTGTGTGGGCCAGATGTGGGGACAGATGTCCGTAAACACAAACTCAGCTTAGGATTGGGGACTTAGGTATGGCAGGCCCGATCTACAGACCATGAGGAGAACTCTTTGGGATATGAAGAAACGGCGAGTGTGAGGCACTTGCTCAGGCTTTGATCTCTGGATTTAGTGTCAACGATGGCCATAGAATGTTGGGGAGGCCTCACGGGCCATGGACGAGTCTTCCTCTCTTAGGATTTGGCCCGATCCCAGTTGTTTTGGGTCAATCTGTGGGATGGGAGGAGTCCTTTCCGATTTGTTACCTCAGGTGTCCACCAGAAGAGGGATTCCAGAGCAGAGCCCTGGGAGAGGGCGACTGGACAATCAGAAATCTGGTTAAAATTGGAACCTAGGGGCATGGCAAGCCCAATACGCCTTTGAATGGTCCAGCCAATGAGAGGCATTTCCTGAGGACAGAATTCACTTTGAGGTTCACAATGTGTGTTTATGCCCTCGTGTTGTGCAAGCATGGGCAGGGACTCATGGTGCACACTGCTTTCTCCTACAATGAACGTTGGACCACATGGCAACCACATCTATTCTTGCCATGGGCAAGTAGTAGTTCTGATTTCTGCCTTTCCTTCACCCCTGAGCAGTGACTGGAGATGAGATCTAGGTTCTGAAGCCTGAAAATCGAGGTTGGGAAGAGATGATGACCTAAGGCCATGGTGCGTCCAATGTGCTCAGTGTGCCACAAGCTTGCTGGTGGTGGGTCGGGAGGTCTAGGCTCAGTGTGTGTCAGAAAGGGCATTGGTGCCCAGGGAAGCCTGTATAATTGGGGTACAGTCAAGTGGCATGCTGGCTGATCCTCATTTGGGGATTCTGGGTAGGCCCAGAGTGCAATGTTTTTCTTTTGGAGGGCAGGCAGGGTGCTCTATTGTAGTTCTGGAATTGCCAACCTGGAGGGCTTGTTCCCCAGGAGTGTGAGGATGGAAATCTGAGAACACAAGCTAGGCTTAGATTTATGGGTGAGGGCACGGCGGCACACTCTGGAGAGCAGAATCGAGATTTCGTTCATCTGAAGTCAGGGCAAGGATCAGACAATCGCTCAGGTTGGAGTTTCTGTCCCTGATGGACCCTTCATAATTGCGGGGGGAGGAATCATGAGGCCATGGAGGTTTTCCTATAATAGGAGTTGTGAGATGCTCCAAACCGCAACGATTCTTCTGCGGGACCATTGAGACCTGTGGGTTGGCTCCAGAAATTCCCATGCGGAATGATTCTGAGCAGGGTTCTAAGGATGGATGGCGGGGCAGCCCTCCTGGCTTTCCAATGGTCTCCGAGCTACAAGACAATTTATATCTCCTGGATCTGGGGGAGCAACCGAGGGGGTGAGTTGAAATGGACTCTCCTACGGATGAGTCTAATGTGTGTTTGTGTCCATGGACACCTTGGAATGAGGCGGTGGAACCGAGGCCCTGAAGGGTTCTCCTAACCAGAGGCTTTGACACAGCTCCAATGCACAAGTTTCCCATTGGAGACAATATTTTTTTCTGATGGGTGCCTCAAGAAATAGCCATATGCTGGTATTGGAACACAGGAGAGATACCTGCAAACCAAAGCAATGGTTCCGATTAGGGCCTAGGGGCCAGTTCATTCCAATTTACCTCTGGGGACATCTGTCTTCGGGTCTGAGTGCAGGAGGGTGCTCAGATGGGCTCAGAATGCCCCTGTTTGTCCTGGGCAGCCACCACTACTGGGATGGCCTTGGGGAATTTGGAGGTTTGTCCTACTTTTAGGGTTGTGGCCGGTGGAATGGGTAGAATTACCTTGGAGAGGGCAGGTATAGGCCTCATATTTGGCTCCAGGGGACTGAGCCTGTAGGGTGTGTGGGCCAGGGCTGTGGGGAACGTTGTCTGAGAGCACAAACTCGGGTTAGGTTTCGGGTTGTAGGTATGGCAGGCCGAAACTACAGACCGTGAGAACTCTTTGGGATATGAACAAAGGCCGAAAGTGAGGCACTTGCTCAGGCTTTTGTCTCTGGATTTTGTGTCACCGATGGCTGTGGAATGTCCAGGGGACCTCATGGGCAATGGATGAGTCTTCCTCTCTGGGGATTGGACGTGATCATAAGAGACTCAGGTCATTCTGTGGCATGGAAGTAGTCTGTTTTGTTTTTTTACCTCAGGTGTCCCACCAAAAGAGGGATTGCAGAACAGAGCCATGGGGAAGGACGACTGGACAACCAGAAATCTGGTTAAAATGGGGCCTAGGTCCATGGCGAACCCATTATGACATCTAATGCTCCAGCCACTGAGAGGACTTACTAGAGGACAGGACTCACGCTAGAGTCACAATGTGTGTTTATGCCCCCGCAGCACTCAAGCATGGGCGGGCCTCATGGTGGACGCAGGTTTCTCCTACACTGAACGCTGGACAACATGCCAACCACAAGGCTTCTTGACATAAGAAAGGAGAAGTTCTGAATTCTGCATCAACTTCACCCTTGACAGGCTTTAGAGGTAAGTTCTAAGCTTTGAAGCCTGAAAAGCTAGGTTGGGAAGAGATGACAAGCAAAGGCCATGGCAGGTCCGATGTACCCAGTGTGCGGTCCGCTAGATGGGTTTTGGTCAGGAGGTCTGGGCACAGGCTGGGACAGACAGTGTATTAGTGCCCAGGTTAGAATATATAATCTGGGTACAGTAGAGTGCCATGTAGGTCTATCCTCATAAGGGGTGTCTGGGAAGCTCCACTGGGCAACATTTTACTTCTGGAGGGAAGGCAGAGTGCTTCATTGTGGGTCTGGAATGGCCAAACTTGAGGGTTTGGGGGCCTGGAGTGTGAGGATGGAAGTCTGAGAACACAAGCTAAATTTAGGTTTCAGGGCGAGGGCAAGGCAGGCACACTCTGCAGAGCTGAATTGAGATCTTGGGCATCTGAAGTCAGGGCGAGCATCAGACGTTGGCTCAGTTTAGAGTTCCTGTCCCTGATTTCCCTTCATGAAGGGGGGCGGGAGACCTGTTGGATGGCTCCAGGATGCCCCATATGGAATGACGCCACAGCAGGGTTCTACGGATGCATTCTATGGGTTCTAAGGCGGGCCTGGGCAGTCCGCCTTGCATTCCATTTGTCTCCTAGTGACAAGACAGGTTTGATCTGCTGGCTCTTGGGGAACAACCAAGGGTGCTGAGTTGGAATGGACTCTCCCGCTTATGGGTCGTCATGTGGGTTTGTGTCCATGGAGAACTTGGATTGGAACGGTGGCCCCGGTGATCTGAAAGAGTCTCCTAAGCGGAGATTTTGAGACAGCTCCAAGAGCAAGATTCCCATGTGGAGACAAGATTTGTTCTAACTGTTGCCTCAGGATACCCCCATATGCTGGTATTGGAAACCAGGCCTTTGAGGAGAGATACCTGGAAACCAGAGCAATGGATACAATTAGGCTACATCTGTCTATGGTATGACTGGAGGTAGTTACTCAGCTGGTGTCAGGTCTCCCCTCTTTGTCCGGGCGGACTACACTATTGAGATGGCCGCGGTGACTTTGGAGGTTTCTCCTAATTTGTACGATTGTGGATAATGGAATTGGTATATTTCCCGTGGAGTGGGTAGGCACAGACCTGATGTGTGGCTCCAGGGACCCCAGCCTGGATGGTGTGTGGGCCAGGACTCTGGGGACAGATGTCTGAAAACACAAACTCAGCTTAGTATTGGGGACGTAGGTATGGCAGGCCCGATCTACAGACGTGTGGAGAACAATGGAGGGGGTGAGTTGAAATGGACTCTCCTGCGGATGGGTCCTAATGTGTGTTTGTGTCCATGGACACCTTGGAATGAGGCGGTGGAACTTGGGCCATGGATGGTTCTCCTAAGCAGAGGCTTTGACACAGCTCCAATGCACAAGTTTCCCATGTGGAGACGAGACTTGTTCTGATGGGTGCCTCAAGAAATAGCCTTATGCTGGTATTGGAACCTAGGCTTCTGAGGAGAGATGCCTGCAAACAAAAGCAATTGTTCCGATTAGGGCCTAGGGGCCAGTTCATTCCAATTTACCTCTGGGGACATCTGTCTACGGGTCTGAGTGCAGGCAGGTGCTCAGATGGGCTCAGACTGCCCCTGTTTGTCCTGGGCATCCACCACTACTGGGATGGCCTTGGGGAATTGGGAGGTTTGTCCTACTTTTAGCGTTTTGGCCGATGGATGGGCAGAAACCCCTTGAAGAGGGCAGGCACATGCCTCATGTTTGGTTCCAGAGTCCTGAGCCTGTAGGGTTTGTGGTCCAGGGCTGTTGGGACAAATGTCCGAAAACACAAACTCAGCTTAGGATTGGGGACATAGGTATGGCAGGCACGATCTAGAGACCGTGAGAAGAACTCTTTGGGATATGAAGAAACGGCGAGTGTGAGGCACTTGCTCAGTCCTTTGTCTCTGGATTTAGTGTCAACGATGGCCATGGAATGTTGGGGATGACTTACGGGCCATAGGCGAGTCTTCCTCTCTGATGATTTGGCCTGATCCCAGTTGTTTTGGGTCAATCTGTGGAACGGGAGGAGTCCTTTCAGTTTTGTTACCTCAGGTGTCCACCAGAAGAGGGATTCCAGAGCTGAGCCCAGGGGAAGGGCGACTGGACAACCAGAAATCTGGTTAAAAATTGGAACCTAGGGGCATTGCAAGCCCAATATGCCTTCGAATGGTCCAGGCAATGAGAGGCCTTCCTTGAGGACAAAATTCACTTTGAGGGTCACAATGTGTGTTTATGTCTCCTTGGTGTGCAAGCATGGGCAGGGACTCACGGTGCACACTGCTTTCTCCTACACTGAACGTTGGACCACATGCAACCACATGAATTCTTGCCATGGGGAAGTAGTAGTTCTGATTTCTGCATCTAATTCACCCCTGAGCAGTGACTGGAGATGAGATCTAGGTTCTAAAGCCTGAAAATCGAGGTTGGGAAGAGATGATGACCTAAGGCCATGGTGCGTCCAATGTGCTCAGTGTGCCACCAGCGGGCTGGCGGTGGGTCGGGAGGTCTAGGCTCATTCTGTGTCAGAAAGGACATTAGTGCCCAGGGCTGCCTGGTATAATTGGGGTACAGTCAAGTGCCGTGCTGGCTGATCCTCATTTGGCGTTTCTGGGTAGCCCCAGAGGGCTATGTTTTTCTTCTGGAGGGCAGGCAGGGTCCTGCATTGTAGTTCTGTAATTGCCAACCTGGAGGCCTTGTGGGCTAGGAGTGTGAGGACGGAAATCTGAGAACACAAGCTAGGCTTAGGATTCTCGGTGAGGGCACGGCAGGCACACTCTGGAGAGCAGAATCGAGATCTCGTGTATCTGAAGTCAGGGCAAGGATCAGACAATCGCTCAGGGTGGAGTTTCTGTCCCTGATGGACCCTTCATGATGGTGGGGGGAGGAATCACGAGGCCATGGAGGTTTTCCTACAATGGGAGTTGTGAGATGCTCCAAACCGCAACCATTCTTCTGTGGGACCATTGAGACCTGTGGGTTGCCTCCAGGAATTCAAATGCGGAATGATTCTGAGGAGGGTTCTAAGGATGGATTGCGGGGCAGCCCACCTGTCATTCCAATGGTCTCCCGCTACAAGACAGTTTCGATCTCCTGGATCTGGGAGAGCAACCGAGGGGGTGAGTTGAAATGTACTCTCCTGCGGATGGATCCTAAGTGTGTTTGTGTCTATGGACACCTTGGAATGAGGCGGTGGAACCGAGGCCCTGAAGAGTTCTCCTAACCAGAGGCGTTGACACAGCTCCAGTGCACAAGTTTCCCATGTGGAGAATAGATTTGCTCTGATGGGTGCCTCAAGAAATAGCCATATGCTGGCATTGGAACCCAGGCCTCTGAGGAGAGATGCCTACAAACCAAAGCAATGGATCCGATTAGGGGCTAGGGGCCAGTTTCTTGCAATTTATCTCTGGAGACATCTCTCTACGGGTCTGAGTACAGGCAGGTGCTCACATGGGCTCAGACTGCCCCTGTTTGTCCTTGGCAGCCACCACTACTGGGATGGCCTGGGGGAATTTGAAGGTTTGTCCTACTTTTAGGGTTGTGGCCGATAAAATGGGCAGAATTCCCTTGAGAGGGCTGGTAGAGGCCTCATTTTTGGTTCCAGGGGCCTGAGCCTGTAGGGTGTGTGTGCCAGGACTGTGGGAACAGTTGTCTGAGAATACAAACACGGGTTAGGTTTCGGTTTGTAGGTATGACAGGCCGAATTTACAGATTGTGAGAACTCTTTGGTATATGATCAAAGGGCAAAAGTGAGGCGCTTGCTCAGGCTTTTGTGTGTGGATTTTGTGTCACCGATGGCTGTGGAATGTCCAGGAGACATCATGGGCAATGGATGAGTCTTCCTATCTGGGGATTGGACCCGATCCCAAGAGACTGGGGTCATTCTGTGGGAGGAGAGGAATCTCTTTTGTTTTTTAACCTCAGGTGTCCCACCAAAAGAGGGATTGCAGAACAGAATCCTGGGGAAGGGTGACTGGACAACCAGAAATCTGGTTAAATTTGGGGCCTAGGTCCATGGCGAACCCATTATGTGGCTAATGGTCCAGCCACTGAGAGGACTTACTAGAGGACAGGACTCACGCAAGGGTCACAATGCGTGTTTATGCCCTCGCAGCACTCAAGCATGGGCGGGGCCTCATGATGGACACAGGTTTCTCCTATACTGAACGCAGGACAATATGCCAACCACAAGGTTTCTTGCCATAAGGAAGGAGCAGTTCTGATTTCTGCATCACCTTCACCCCTTGACAGGCTTTGGAGGTAAAGTCTAAGTTTTGAAGCCTGAAAATCTAGGTTGGGAAGAGATGACAAGCTAAGGCCATGGAGGATCCAATGTACCCAGTGTGCGGTCAGCTGGATGGGTGTTGTTCAGGAGATCTGGGCACAGGCTGTGTCAGACAGTGTATTAGTGCCCAGGTTAGAATATATAATGTGGGTACAGTAGAGTGCCGTGTATGTCTATCCTCATTAGGGGTGTCTGGGAAGCTCCACTGGGCAAAATTTTTCTTCTCGAGGGCAGGTAGAGTGCTTCATTGTGGGTCTGGAATTGCCAAACATGAGCGTTTTTGGGCCAGGAGTGTGAGGATGGAAATCTGAGAACACAAGCTAAACTTAGGTTTCAGGGCGAGGGCAAGGCAGGCACACTCTGCAGAGCTGAATTGAGATCTTGTGCATCTGAAGTCAGTGCGAGCATCAGACGTTGTCTCAAATTGGAGTTCCTGTCCCTGATTTCCCCTTCATGAAGGGGGGCGGGCGTCACAAAGGCATCGACTTTTTCCCACATTGGGATTTGTGAGATACGCCAAAATGCAAGGATTCCTTATGCAGGACATTTGAGACCTGTTGGATGGCTCCAGGATGACCCATATGGAATGACGCCACAGCAGGCTTCTAAGGATGGATTCTAAGGGTTCTAACGCGGGCCTGGGCAGTCCGCCTTGCATTCCATTTTCTTCTAGCGACAAGAGAGTTTCGGTCTGCTGGCTCTCAGGGAACCACCAAGGGGGCTGAGTTGAAATGGACTCTCCCGCAGATGGGTCTTAATGTTTAATGTGGTTTTGTGTCCATGGAGAACTTGGATGGAGCGGTGGCACTGGGGACCTGAAAGAGTCTCCTAACTGGAAATTTTGAGACAGCTCCAAAGAGCAAGATTCCCATGTGGAGACAAGATTTGTTCTAACTGGTGCCTCAGGAAACCCCCATATGCTGGTATAGGAAACCAGGCCTTTGAGGAGAGATACCTGGAAACCAGAGCAATGGATCCGATGACAGCCTCGGGGCCTGTCCGGTTCAATCTTCTTCTCTGGCGTCATCTGTCTATGGTATGACTGGAGGGAGTGACTCAGCTGGTGTCAGACCTC
This sequence comes from Neogale vison, assembly GCF_020171115.1. Lineage (NCBI taxonomy): Eukaryota > Metazoa > Chordata > Mammalia > Carnivora > Mustelidae > Neogale > Neogale vison. Next base: position 48,015,811 of record NC_058095.1, read on the forward strand.
CCCTCTTTGTCCGGGCGGCCTACCCTATTGAGATGGCCGCGGGGACTTTGGAGGATTCTCCTAATTTGTACGATTGTGGACAATGGAATGGGCAGAATTCCAGTGGAGAGGGTAAGTACAGACCTGACGTGTGGCTCCAGGGGCCCCAGCCTGGAGGGTGTGTGGGCCAGGACTGTGGGGACAGATGTCTGAAAACACAAACTCAGCTTAGGATTGGGGATGAAGGTATGGCAGGCCCGAACTACAGACCGTGAGGAGAACACGTGTGATAAGAAGAAACAGCGAGTGTGAGGCACTTGCTCAGGCTTTTGTCTCTGGATTTATTGTGAACGATGGCCATGGAGTGTTGGGGAGGCCTCACGGGCCATGGACGAGTCTTCCTCTCTGAGGATTAGGCCCGATCCCAGTTGTTTTGGGTCAATGTGTGATGGGAGGAGTTCTTTCAGTTTTGTTACTTCTTGTTTCCACCAGAAGAGGGATTCCAGAGCAGAGCCCTGGGGAAGGGCGACTGGACAACCAGAAATCTGGTTAAAAACTGGAATCTAGGGGCATTGCTAGCCCAATATGCCTTCGAATGGTCCAGGCAATGAGAGGCCTTCCTTGAGGACAAAATTCACTTTGAGAGTCACAATGTGTGTTTATGTCTCCGTGGTGTGCAAGCATGGGCAGGACTCACGGTGCACACTGCTTTCACCTACACTGAACGTTGGACCACATGCAACCACATGAATTCTTGCCATGGGGAAGTAGTAGTTCTGATTTCTGCATCTCATTCACCCCAGAGCAGTGACTGGAGATGAGATCTAGGTTCTAAAGCCTGAATATCGAGGTTGGGAAGAGATGATGACCTAAGGCCATGGTGCGTCCAATGTGCTCAGTGTGCCACCAGTGGGCTGGCCGTGGGTCCGGAGGTCTAGGCTCATTCTGTGTCAGAAAGGTCATTAGTGCCCAGGGCAGCTTGGTATAATTGGGGTACAGTCAATGGCGTGCTGGTTGATCCTCATTTGGGATTTCTGGGTAGCCCCAGAGGGCAATGTTTTTCTTCTGGAGGGAAGGCAGGGTCCTGCATTGTAGTTCTGTAATTGTCAACCTGGAGGCCTTGTGGGCTAGGAGTGTGAGGACGGAAATCTGAGAACACAAGCTAGGCTTAGGATTCTGGTTGAGGGCACGGCAGGCACACTCTGGAGAGCAGAATCGAGATCTCGTGTATCTGAAGTCAGGGCAAGGATCAGACAATCGCTCAGGGTGGAGTTTCTGTCCCTGATGGACCCTTCATGATGGTGGGGGGAGGAATCACGAGGCCATGGAGGTTTTCCTACAATGGGAGTTGTGAGATGCTCCAAACCGCAACCATTCTTCTGCGGGACCATTGAGACCTGTGGGTTGGCTCCAGGAATTCAAATGCGGAATGATTCTGAGGAGGGTTCTAAGGATGGATGGCGGGGCAGCCAGCCTGTCATTCCAACGGTCTCCCGCTACAAGACAGTTTAGATCTTCTGGATCTGGGGGAAAAACGGAGGGGGTGAGTTGAACTGGTCTCTCCTGCGGATGGGTCCAAATGTGTGTTTGTGTCCATGGACACCTTGGAATGATGCGGTAGAACCGAGGCCCTGAAGGCTTCTCCTAACCAGACGCATTGACACAGCTCCAATTCACAATTTTCCCATGTGGAGAAGAGATTTGTGCTGAGGGGTGCCTCAAGAAATAGCCATATGTTGGTATTGGAACCCAGGCCTCTGATGAGAGATGACTGCAAACCAAAGCAATGGATCCGATTAGGGCCTAGGGGCCAGTTCGTTCCAATTTACCTCTGGGGACGTCTGTCTACGGGTCTGAGTGCAAGCAGGTGCTCAGATGGGCTCAGACTGGCTTTGTTTGTCCTTGGCAGCCACCACTACTGGGATGGCCTTAGGGAATTTGGAGGTTTGCCCTACTTTTAGGGTTGTGGCCGATGGAATAGGTAGAATTTCCTTGGAGAGGGCAGGTACAGGCCTCATGTTTGGCTCCAGGGTCCTGAGCCTGTAGGGTGTGTGTGCCAGGGCTGTGGGGCAGTGGTCTGAGAACACAAACTCGGGTTAGGTTTCGGGTTGTAGGTATGGCAGGCCGAACCTACAGACCGTGAGAACTCTTTGGGATATGAACAAAGGGTGAGAGTGAGGCGATTGCTCAGGCTTTTGTCTCTGGATTTGTTGTCACCGATGGCTGTGGAATGTCCAGGGAACCTCATGGGCAATGGATGAGTCTTCCTCTCTGGGGATTGGACCCGATACCAAGAGACTGGGGTCATTCTGTGTGATGGGATGAGTCTGTTTTGTTTTTTTTTTACCTCAGGTGTCCCACCATAAGAGGGATTGCAGAATAGAGCTCTGGGGAATGGCGACGGGACAACCAGAAAGATGGTTAAATTTGGGGCCTAGGTCCATGGCAAACTCATTATGACGAGTAATTATCGAGCCACTATGAGGACTTACTAGAGGACAGGACTCACGCTAGGGTCACAATGCGTGTTTATGCCCTCGCAGCACTCAAGCATGGGCGGGGCCTCATGATGGACACAGGTTTCTCCTACACTGAACGCTGGACAACATGCCAACCACAAGGTTTCTTGCAATAAGGAAGGAGCAGTTCTGATTTCTGCATCACCTTCACCCCTTGACAGGCTTTGGAGGTAAGGTCTAAGTTTTGTAGCCTGAAAAGCTAGGTTGGGAAGAGATGACAAGCAAAGGCCATGGCGGGTCCGATGTACCAGTGTGCGGTCAGCTGGATGTGTGTTGGTCAGGAGGTCTGGGCACAGGCTGTGTCAGACAGTGTAATAGCGCCCGGGTTAGAATATATAATCTGGGTACAGTAGAGTGCCGTTTAGGTCTATCCACATAAAGGGTGTGTGGGTAACTCCAATGGGCAACATTTTTCTTCTAGAGGGCAGGCAGAGTGCTTCATTGTGGGTCTGGAATTGCCAAACTTGAGGGTTTGGGGGCCAGGAGAGTGTGGATGGAAGTCTGTGAACACAAGCAAAACTTAGGTTTCAGGGCGAGGCCAAGGCAGGCACACTCTGCAGAGCTGAATTGAGATCTTGGGCATCTGAAGTCAGGGCGAGCATCAGATGTTGGCTCAGTTTAGAGTTCCTGTCCCTGATTTCCCCTTCATGAAGGGGGGCGGGCGTCACAAAGCCATCGACGTTTTCCCACGTTGGGACTTGTGAGCTACGCCAAAATGCAAGGACTCCTTATGCAGGACATTTGAGACCTGTTGGATGGCTCCAGGATGCCCCATATGGAATGACGCCACAGCAGGGTTCAAAGCATGGATTCTAAGGGTTATTAGGCGGGCCTGGGCAGTCCGCCTTGCATTCCAGTTGTCTCCTAGCGACAAGACAGGTTCAATCTGCTGGCTCTGGGGGAACAAGCAAGGGGGCTGAGTTGAAATGGACTCTCCCTCAGATGGCTCTTCATGTGGGTTTGTGTCCATGGAGAATTTGGAATGGAGCGGTGGCACCGGGGACCTCAAAGAGTCTCCTAACCAGAGATTTTGAGACAGCTCCAAAGAGCAAGATTCCCATTTGGAGACAAGGTTTGTTCTAACTGGTGCCTCAGGAAAACCCCATATGCTGTTATTGGAAACCAGGACTTTGAGGAGAGATACCTGGAAACCAGAGCAATGGATCTGATTAGAGCCCCGTTGCCTGTCGTGTCCAATCTTCTTCTCTGGCGACATCTGTCTATGGTATGACTGGAGGCCGTGACTTAGCTGGTGTCAGACCTCCCCTCTTTGTCCGGGCGGCCTACACTATTGAGAGAGCCGCAGGGAATTTGGAGGTTTCTCCTAATTTGTACGATTGTGGACAATGGAATGGGCAGAATTCCCGTGGAGTGTGTAGGCACAGACCTGATGTGTGGCTCCAGGGGCCACAGCCTGGAGGGTGTGTGGGCCAGGACTGTGGGGACAGATGTCCGAAAACAATAACTCAGCTTAGGATTGGGGACGTAGGTATGGCAGGCCCGTTCAACAGACCGTGATGAGAACTCTTTGGGATATGAAGAAACAGCAAGTGTGAGGCTCTTGCTCAGGCTTTTGCCTCTGGATTTAGTGTCAACGATGGCCATGGAATGTTGGGCAGGCCTCCCGGTCCATGGACTAAACTTCCTCTCTGAGCATTTGGCCCGATCCCAGTTGTTTTGGGTCAATCTGTGTGATGGGAGGAGTCCTTTCAGTTTTGTTACCTCAGGTGTCCACCAGAAGGTATTCCAGAGCTGAGCCCAGGGGAAGGGCGACCGGAAAACAAGAAATTTGGTTAAAAATTGGAACCTAGGTGCATGGCAAGCCCAATATGCCGTCTTATGGTCCAGCCAATGGGAGGCTTTTCTTGAGGACAGAATTCACGTTTAGGGTCACAATGTGTGTTTATGCCCTCGTGGTGTGCAAGCATGGGCATGGAGTCATGGTGCACACTGTTTCTTCTACACTGAACGTTGGACCACATGGCAACCACATGTATTCTTGCCATGGGGAAGTAGTAGTTCTGATTTCTGCATCTCATTCACCCCTGAGCAGTGACTGGAGATGAGATCTAGGTTCTGAAGCCTGAAAATCGAGGTTGGGAAGAGATGATGACCTAAGGCCCTGGTGCGTCCAATGTGCTCAGTGCGCCACCATCTGGCTGGCGGTGGGTCGGGAGGTGTAGGCTCAGTCTGTCAGAAAGGGCATTAGTGCCCAGGGCAGCCTGTATAATTGGGGTACAGTCAAGTGGCGTGCTGGTTGATCCTCATTTGTGGTTTCTGGTTAGCCCCAGAGGGCAATGTTTTTCTACTGGAGGGCAGTCAGGGTGCTGCATTGTAGTTCTGGATTTGCCAACCTGGAGGGCTTGTGGGCCAGGAGTGTGAGGACGGAAATCTGAGAACACAAGCTAGGCCTAGGTTTCTGGGTGTGGGCACGGCAGGCACACTCTGGAGAGCAGAATCGAGATCTCGTGCTTCTGAAGTCAGGGCAAGGATCAGACAATCGCTCAGGTTGGAGTTTCTGTCCCTGATGGACCCTTCATGATGGAGGGGGGAGGAATCACGAGGGCATGGAGGTTTTCCTACAATGGGAGTTGTGTGATGCTAAAAACCGCAACGATTCTTCTGCGGGACCATTGAGACCTGTGGGTTGGCTCCAGAAATTCCCATGCGGAATGATTCTGAGAAGGGTTCTAAGGATGGATGGCCGGGCAGCCCGCCTGTCATTCCAATGGTCTCCTAGCTACAAGACAGTTTAGATCTCCTGGATCTGGGGTAGCAACCGACGGGGTGAGTTAAAATGGCCTCTCCTGTGGGTGGGTCATAATGTGTGTTTGTGTCCATGGACACCTTGGAATGTGGCGTTGGAACCGAGGCCCTAAAGAGCTCTCCTAACCGGAGGCGTTGACACAGCTCCAATGCACAAGTTTGCCTCGTGGAGACGGGATTTGTTCTGATGGGAGCATCAAGAAATAGCTCTATGCTGGTATTGGAACCCAGGCCTCTGAGGATAGATGTCTGCAAAACAAAGCAATCGATCCGATAAGGGCCTAGGGGCAAGTTCATTCCAATTGACCTCTGGGGACATCTGTCTACGGGTCTGAGAGCAGGCAGGTGCTCAGATGGGCTCAGACTGCCCATGTTTGTCCTGGGCAGCCACCACTACTGGAATGGCCTTGGGGAATATGGAGGTTTGTCCTACTTTTAGGGTTGTGGAAGATGGAATGGGCAGAATTCCCTTGGATAGGGCAGGTCCAGGCCTCATGTTTGGCTCCATGGGCCTGAGCCTGTAGGGTGTGTGGGCCAGGGCTGTGGGGAGAGTTGTCTGAGAACACAAACTCCGGTTAGGTTTCGGGTTGTAGGTATGGCAGACCGAATCTACAGACCGTGAGAACTCTTTGCGATATGAGCAAAGGGCGAGAGTGAGGCGCTTGCTCAGGTTTTTGTCTCTGGATTTTGTGTCACCGATGGCTGTGGAATGTCGAGGGGACTTCATGGGCAATGGATGAGTCTTCCTCTCTGGGGATTTGACCCTATCCCAAGAGACCGGGGTCATTCTGCGTGATGGGAGGAGTCTTTTTTGTTTTTTTACCTCAGGTGTCCCACCAAAAGAGGGATTGCAGAACAGAGCTCTGGGGAAGGGCGACTGGACAACCAGAAATCTGGTTAAATTTGGGGCCTAGGTGCATGGCAAACCCCTTATGACGTCTAATGGTCCAGCCACTGAGAGGACTTACTAGAGGACAGGACTCACGCTAGGGTCACAATGCTTGTTTATGCCCTCGCAGCACTCAAGAATGTTCGTGGCCTCATGGAAGACGCAGGTTTCTCCTACACTGAACCCTGGACAACATGCCAACCGCTAGGTTTCTTTCCATACGGAAGGAGCAGTTCTGATTTCTGCATCACCTTCACCCCTTGACAAGCTTTGGAGGTAAGGTCTAAGTTTTGAAGCCTGAAAAGCTAGGTTGGGAAGAGATGACAAGCAAAGGCCATGGCGGGTCCGATGTACCCAGTGTGCGGTCACCTGGATGGGTGTTGGTCAGGAGGTCTGGGCACAGGCTGTGTCAGACAGTGTATTAGTGCCCAGGTTAGAATATATAATGTGGGTACAGGAGAGTGCCGTGTAGGTCTATCCTCATTAGTGGTGTCTGGGAAGCTCCACTGGGCAACATTTTTCTTCTGGAGGGCAGTCAGAGTGCTTCATTGTGGGTCTGGAATTGCCAAACTTGAGGGTTTGGGGGCCATTAGTGTGAGGATGGAAGTCTGAGAACACAAGCTAAACGTAGGTTTCAGGGCGAGGGCAAGGCAGGCACACTCTGCAGAGCTGAATTGAGATCTTGTGCATCTGAAGTCAGGGCGAGCATCAGACATTGTCTCAAATTGGAGTTCCTGTCCCTGATTTCCCCTTCATGAAGGGGGGCGTGCGTCACAATGCCTTCGACGTTTTCCCACGTTGGGAGTTATGAGATACGCCAAAATGCAAGGATTCCTTATGCAGGACATTTGAGACCTGTTGGTTGGCTCCAGGATGCCCCATATGGAATGACGCCACAGCAGGATTCTAAGGGTCTAAGGCGGGCCTGGGCAGTCCGCCTTGCATTCCAGTTGTCTCCTAGCGACAAGACAGGTTCGATATGCTGGCTCTGGGGGAACCCCCAAGGGGGCTGAGTTGAAATGGACACTCCCGAAGATGGGTCTTCATGTGGGTTTGTGTCCATGGAGAATTTGGAATGGAGCGGTGGCACCGGAGACCTGAAAGTCTCCTAACCGGAGATTTTGATACAGCTCTAAAGAGCAAGATTCCCATGTGGAGACAACGTTTGTTCTAACTGGTACCTCATTAAACCCCCATATCCTGGTATTGGAAACCAGGCCTTTGAGGAGAGATACCTGGAAACCATGCAATGGATCCGATTACAGCCGCGGTGCCTGTCCTGTTCAATCTTCTTCTCTGGCGACATCTGTCTATGGTTTGACTGGAGGTAGTTCCTCAGCTGGTGTCAGACCTGCCCTCTTTTCCGGGCGGCCTACACTATTGAGAGGGCCGCGGGGACTTTGGAGGTTTCTCCTAATTTGTATGATTGTGGACAATGGAATGGGCAGAATTCCCGTGGAGTGGGTAGGCACAGACCTGATGTGTGGCTCCAGGGATCCCAGTCTGGAGGGTGTGTGGGCCAGGACTGTGGGGACAGTTGTCTGAGAACACAAACTCGGGTTAGGTTTCGGGTTGTAGTATGGCGGGCCGAATCTACAGACAGTGAGAACTCTTTGGGATATGAACAAAGGGCGAGAGTGAGGCGCTTGCTCAGGCTGTTGATTTGGATTTTGTGTCACCGATGGCTGTGTAATGTCCAGGGGACTTCAGGGGCAATGGATGAGTATTCTTCTCTGGGGATTGGACCCGATCCCAAGAGACTGGGATATTTCTGTGGGATGGGAGGATTCTGTTTTGTTTTTTTACCTCAGGTGTCCCACCAAAAGAGGGATTGCAGAACAGAGCCCTGGGGAAGGGCGACTGGACAATCAGAAATCCGGTTAAATGTGGGGCCTAGGTCCATATCGAACCCATTATGACTTCTAATGGTCCAGCCACTGAGAGGACTTATTAGAGGATAGGACTCACGCTAGGGTCACAATGCTTGTTTATGCCCTCAAAGCACTCAAGCATGGGCGGGGCCTCATGGTGGACAGAGGTTTCTCCTACACTGAATGCTGGACAACATGCCAACCACAAGGTTTCTTGCCATGACTAAGGAGCAGTTCTGAATTCTGCATCACCTTCACCCTTGACAGGCTTTAGAGGTAAGTTCTAAGTTTTGAAGCCTGAAAAGCTACGTTGGAAAGAGATGACAAGCGAAGGCTTTGGCACGTCCAATGTACCCAATGTGCGGTCAGCTAGATGGGTTTTGGTCAGGAGGTCTGGGCACAGGCTCTGTCAGACAGGGTATTAGTGCCCAGGTTAGAATATATAATCTGGGTACAGCAGAACGCCGTGTAGGTCTATCCTCATTAGGGGTGTCTGGGAAGCTCAACTGGGCAACATTTTTCTTCTGGAGGGCAGGCAGAGTGCTTCATTGTGTGTCTGGAATTGCAAACGTGAGGGTTTGGGGGCCAGGAGTGTGCGGATGGAAGTCTGAGAACACAAGCTAAACTTAGGTTTCAGGGCGAGGGCAAGGCAAGCACACTCTGCAGAGCTGAATTGAGATCTTGTGCATCTGAAGTCAGGGCGAGTATCAGACGTTGGCTCAGTTTGGAGGTCCTGTCCCTTATTTCCCCTTCATGAAGGGGGGCGGGATTCACAAAGCCATCGACGTTTTCCCACATTGGGAGTTGTGAGATATGCCAAAATGCAAGTAATCCTTATGCAGGACATTTGAGACATGTTGGATGGCTCCAGGATGCCCCATATGGAATGACGCCACAGCAGGGTTCTAAGGGTACTAAGGCCGGCATGGGCAGTCCACCTTGCATTCCAGTTGTCTCCTAGCAACAAGACAGGTTTGATCTACTGGCTCTGGGGGAACAACCAAGGGGGCTGAGTTGAAATGGACTCTCCCGCAGATGAGTCTTCATGTGGGTTTGTGTCCATGGAGAACTTGGAATGGAGCGGTGGCCCCGGGGATCTGAGAGAGTCTCCTAACCGAAGATTTTGACACAGTTCCAAAGAGCAAGATTCCCATGTGGAGACAATATTTGTTCTAACTGGTGCCTCAGGAAACCCCCATATGCTGGTATTGGAAATCAGGCCTTTGAGGAGAGATACCTGGAAACCAGAGGAATGGATCAAATGAAGGGCTCGGTGCCTGTCTTGTTCAATCTTCTTCTCTGGCGACATCTGTCTATGGTATGACTAGAGGTAGTGGCTCAACTGGTGTCAGACCTCCCCTCTTTGTCCGGGCGGCCAATGTGCTCAGTGTGCTACCAGCTGGCTGGCGGTGTGTCGGGAGGTCTAGGCTCAGTCTGTGTCAGAATGGGCATTAGTGACCAGGCAGCCTGTATAATTGTGGTACAGTCAAGTGGCGTGCTGGTTGATCCTCATTTGAGGGCAATGTTTTTATTCTGGAGGGCAGGCAGGTTTCTGCATTGTAGTTCTGGAATTGCCAACTGGAGGGCTTGTGGGCCAGGAGTATGAGGACTGAAATCTGAGAACACAAGCTAGATTTAGGTTTCTGGGTGAGCGCACGACAGGCACACTCTGGAGATCAGAATCGAGTTCTCATGCATCTGAAGTCAGGGCAAGGATCAGAAAATCGCTCAAATTGAAGTTTCTGTCCCTGATGGACTCTTCATGATGGCGGGAGGAGGAATCACGAGGCCATGGAGGTTTTCCTACAATGGGAGTTGTGAGATGCTCCAAACTGCAACGATTCTTCTGCGGGACACTTGAGACCTGTGGGTTGGCTCCAGGAATTCCCATGCGGAATGATTCTGAGGAGGGTTCTAAGGATGGATGGCGGAGCAGCCTGCCTGTCATTCATATGGTCTCCTAGCTACAAGGCAGTTTAGATCTCCTGGATCTGGCTGAGGAACCGAGGGAGTGAGTTGAAATGGACTCTCCTGCGGATGGATCCTAATGTGTGTTTGTGTCCATGGAAACCTTGGAATGAGCAGGTGGAACCGAGGCCCTGAAGGGTTCTCCTAACCAGAGGCTTTGACCATGCTCCAATGCACAAGTTTCCCATGTGGAGACGAATATTTGTTCCGATGGGTGCCTCAAGAAATAGCCCTATGTTGGTACTGGAACCCAGGCCTCTGAGGAGAGATGACTGCAAACCAAAGCAATGGATCCGATTCTGGCCTAGGGGCCAGTTCGTTTCAATTTACCTCTGGGGACATCTGTCTACGGGTCTGAGTGAAGGCAGGTGCTCAGATGGGCTCAGACTGCCCCTGTTTGTCCTGGGAAGCCACCACTACTGGAATGGCCTTGGGGAATTTGGAGGTTTGTCCTACTTTTAGGGTTGTGGCCGATGGAATGGGCAGAATTCCCTTGGAGAGGGCAGGTACAGGCCTCATGTTGGGCTCCAGGGGCTGAGCCTCTAGGGTGTGTGGGCCAGGTCTGTGGGGACAGTTGTCTGAGAACACAAACTCGGGCTAGGTTTCGGGTTGTAGTATGGCAGGCCGAATCTACAGACCGTGAGAACTCTTTGGGATATGAACAAAGGGCGAGAGTGAGGCGCTTGCTCAGGCTTTTGTCTCTGGATTTTCTGTCACCTATGGCTGTGGAATGTCCAGGGGATCTCATGGGCAATGGATGAGTCTTCTTCTCTGGGGATTGGAACTGATCCCAAGAAACTGGGGTCATTCTGTGGGATGGGAGGTGTCTGTTTTGTTTTTTTTTTTACCTCAGGTGTCCCACCAAAAGAGGGATTGCAGAACAGAGCCCTGGGGAAGGGCGACTGGACAACCAGAAATCTGGTTAAATTTGGGGCCTAGGTCCATGGCGAATCCATTATGACGTCTAATGGTCCAGGCACTGAGAGTACTTACTAGAGGACAGGACTCACGCTAGGGTCAATGTGTGTGTTTATGCCCTCGCAGCACTCAAGCATGGACGGGGCCTCATGGTGGAGGCATGTTTCTCCTACACTGAACGCTGGACAACATGCCAACCACAAGGTTTCTTGCCATACGGAAGGAGCAGTTCTGATGTCTGCATCACCTTCACCCTTGACAGGCTTTGGAGGTAAGGTCTAAGTTTTGAAGCCTGAAAAGCACGTTGGGAAGAGATGAAAAGGAAAGGCCATGTCAGGTCCGATGTACCCAGTGTGCGGTAAGCTGGATGGGTGTTGGTCAGGAGATCTGGGCACAGGCTGTGTCAGACAGTGTATTAGTGCCCAGGTTAGAATATATAATGTGGGTACAGTCGAGTGCCTTGTAGGTCTCTCCTCATTAGCGGTGTCTGAGAAGCTCCACTGGGCAACATTTTTCTTCTGGAGGGCAGGCAGAATGCGTCATTTTGGTTCTGGAATTGCCAAACGTGTGGGTTTGGGGGCCATTAGTGTGAGGATGGAAGTCTGAGAACACAAGCTAAACGTAGGTTTCAGTGCGAGGGCAAGGCAGGCACACTCTGCAGAGCTGAATTGAGATCTTGTGCAGCTGATTTCAGGGCGAGCATCAGACATTGGCTCAGTTTGGAGTTCCTGTCCCTGATTTCCCCTTCATGAAGGGGGGCGGGCTGCACAAAGCAATCGACATTTTCCCACGTTGGGAGTTGTGAGAAACGCCAAAATGCAAGGATTCCTTATGCAGGACATTTGAGACCTGTTGGATGGCTCCAGGATGCCCCATATGGAATGACGCCACAGTAGGATCCTAAGGATGGATTCTAAGGGTTCTAAGGTGGGCCTGGGCTGTCCGCCTTGCATTCCAGTTGTCTCCTAGCGACAAGACAGGTTCGATCTGCTGGCTCTGGGGGAACCACCAAGGGTGCTGAGTTGAAATGGACTCTCCCGAAGATGGGTCTTCATGTGGGTTTGTGTCTATGGAGAACTTGGAATGGAGCGGTGGCACCGGGGACCTGAAAGAGTCTCCTAACCAGAGATTTTGAGACAGCTCCAAAGAGCAAGATTCCCATGTGGAGACAAGATTTGTTCTAACTGGTGCCTCAGGAAATCCCCATAGGCTGGTATTGGAAACCATGCCTTTGAGGAGAGATACCTGTAAACGAGAGCAATGGATCTGAGTAAGGTCGCGGTGCCTGTCCTTTTTGATCTTCTTCTCTGGCGACATCTGTCTATGGTATGACTGGAGTTAGTGACTCAGCTGGTGTCAGACCTCCCCTCTTTGACCGGGCGGCCTACACTATTAAAATGGCCGCGGGGACTTTGGACGTTTCTCCTAATTTGTACGATTGTGGACAGTGGAATGGGCAGAATTCCCGTGGAGTGGGTAGGCACAGACCTTATGTGTGGCTCCAGGGACCCCAGCCTGGAGGGTGTGTGGGCCAGGACTGTGGGGACAGATGTCCGAAAACGATAACTCAGCTTAGGATTGGGGACGTAGGTATGGCAGGCCCGATCTACAGACCGTGTGGAGAACTCTTTGGGATATGAAGAAACGGCGAGTGTGAAGCACTTGCTGAGGCTTTTGTCTCAGGATTTAGTGTCAACGATGGCCATAGAATGTTGGGGAGGCCTCATGGGCCATGGACGAGTCTTCCCCTCTGAGGATTTGGCCCGATCCCAGTTGTTTTGTGTCAATATGTGGGATGGGAGGAGTCCTTTCAGTTTTGTTACCTCAGGTGTCCACCAGAAGAGGGATTCCAGAGCCTAGCCCAGGGGATGGGCGACTGGACAACCAGAAATCTAGTAAAAAATTGGAACCTAGGGGCATGGCAAGCCCAATACGCCTTCGAATGGTCCAGCCAATGAGAGGCCTTCCTTGAGGACAGAATTTACGTTGAGGGACACAATATTTTTATGCCCTCGTGGTGTGCAAGCATGGGCAGGGACTCATGGTGCACATTGCTTTCTCCTACACTGAACGTTGGACCACATGGCAACCACATGTATTCTTGCCATGGGGAAGTAGTAGTTCTGATTTCTGCATTTCATTCACCCCTGAGCAGTGACTGGAGATGAGATCTAGGTTCTGAAGCCTGAAAATCGAGGTTGGGAAGAGATGAAGACCTAAGGCCATGGTGCGTCCAATGTGCTCAGTGTGCCACCAGCTGGCTGGCATTTGGTCGGGAGGTCTAGGCTCCGTCTGTGTCAGAAAGGGCATTAGTGCCCAGGGCAGCCTGTATAATTGGGGTTCAGTCAAGTGGCAAGCTGGTTGATCCTCATTTGGTGTTTCTGTGTAGCCCCAGAGGGCAATGTTTTTCTTCTGGAGGGCAGGCGGGGTGCTGCATTGTAGTTCTGTAATTGCCAATTTGGAAGGCCTGTGGGCCAGGAGTGTGAGGATGGAAATCTGAGAACAGAAGCTAGGCTTAGGTTTCTGGGTGAGGGCATTGCAGGCACACTTGGAGAGCAGAATCGAGATCTCGTGCATCTGAAGTCAGGGCAAGGATCAGACAATCGCTCAGGTTGGAGTTTCTGTCCCTGATGGACCCTTCATGATGGCGGAGGGAGGAATCACGAGGCCATGGAAATTTTCCTACAATGGGAGTTGTGAGATGCTCCAAACCGCAAAGATTCTTCTGCGGGACCATTGAGACCTGTGGGTTGGCTCCAGGAATTCCCAGGCAGAATGATTCTGAGGAGGGTTCTAAGGATGGATGGCGGGGCAGCCCGCCTGTCATTCCAATGGTCTCCTAGCTACAAGACAGTTTAGATTTCCTGGATCTGGGGGAGCAACCGAGGGGGTGAGTTGAAATGGACTCTCCTGAGGATGGGTCCTAATGTGTGTTTGTGTCCATGGACACCTTGGAATGAGGCAGTGGAACCGAGGCCCTGAAGGGTTCTCCTAGCCAGAGGCTTTGACACAGCTCCAATGCACACCTTTCCCATTTGGAGACGAGATTTGTCCTTAGGGGTGCCTCAAGAAATAGCCATATGCTGGTATTGGATCCCAGGCCTCTGAGGAGAGATGCCTGCTAACCAAAGCAATGGATCCGATTAGGGCCTAGGGGCCAGTTTGTTCCAATTTACCTCTGGGGACATTTGTCTACGCGTCTGAGTGCAGTCAGGTGCTCAGATGGGCTCAGACTGCTCCTGTTTGTCCTGGGCAGCCACCACTACTAGAATGGCCTTGGTGAATTTGGAGGTTTGTCCTACTTTTAGGTTTGTGGCCGATGGAATGGGCAGAATTCCCTTGGAGAGGGCAGGTCCAGGTCTCATGTTTGGCTCCAGGGGCCTGAGCCTGTAGGGTGTGTAGGCCAGGGCTGTGGGGACAGTTGTCTGTCTGAGAACACAAACTCGGGTTAGGTTTCGGGTTGTAGGTATGGCAGGCCGAATCTACAGACCGTGGGAACTCTTTGGGATATGAACCAAGGGCGAGAGTGAGGCATTTGCTCAGTCTTTGTCTTTGGATTTTGTGTCTCCGATGGTTGTGGAATGTCCAGAGGACCTCATGGGCAATGGATGAGTCTTCCTCTCTGGGGATTGGACCCTATCCCAAGAGACTGGGGTCATTCTGTGGGATGGGAGGAGTCTGTTTTGTTTTTTTACCTCAGGTGTCCCACCAAAAGAGGGATTTCATAACAGCACTGGGGAAGGGCGGCTGGACAACCAGAAAGATGGTTAAATTTGGGGCCTAAATCCATGGCAAACCCCTTATGACATCTAATGGTACAGCCACTGAGAAGACTTACTAGAGGACAGGACTCACGCTAGGGTCACAATGCATGTTTATGCCCTCGCAGCTCTCAACCATGGGCGGGGCCTCATGGTGGACGCAGGTTTCTCCTACACTGAATGCTGGACAACATGCCAACCACAAAGTTTCTTGCAATAAGGAAGGAGCAGTTCTGATTTCTGCATCACCTTCACCACTTGACAGTCTTTGGAGGTAAGGTCTAAGTTTTGAAGCCTTAAAAGCTTGTTTGGGAAGAGATGACAAGCAAAGGCCATGGCGGGTCCGATGTACCCAGTGTGCGGTCAGCTGGATGTGTGTTGGTCAGGAGGTCTCGGCACAGGTTGTGTCAGACAGTGTATTAGTGCCCAGGTTAGAATATATAATATGTGAACAGTAGAGTGCCGTGTAGGTCTATCCTCTTTAGGGGTGTCTGGATGCTCCACTGGGCAACATTTTTCTTCTGGAGGGTAGGCAGAGTGCTTCATTGTGGGTCTGGAATTGCCAAACCTGAGGGTTTGGGGGCCAGGAGTGTGAGGATGGAAGTCTGAGAACACAAGCTAAACTTAGGTTTCAGGGAGAGGGCAAGGCAGGCACACTCTGCAGAGCTGAATTGAGATCTTGTGCAGCTGAAGTAGGGTGAGCATCAGACGTGGGCTGAGTTTGGAGTTCTTGTCCATGATTTCCCCTTCATGAAGGGGGGCGGGATTCACAAAGCCATCGACGTTTTCCCACGTTGGGAGTTGTGAGGTACGCCAAAATGCAAGGATTCCTTATGCAGGACATTTGAGACCTGTTGGATGGCTCCAGGATTCCCCATATGGAATGACGCCACAGCAGGGTTCTAAGCATGGATTCTAAGGGTTCTAAGGCGGGCCTGGGCAGACCGCCATGCATTTCAGTTGTCTCCTAGCGACAAGATAGGTTCGATCTGCTGGCTCTGGGGGAACAACCAAGGGGGCTGAGTCGAAATGGACTCTCCCGCTGATGGGTCATCCTGTGGGTTTGTGTCAATGGAGAACTTGTCATGGAGCGGTGGCCGCGGGGACCTGAAATAGTCCCCTAACTGGAGATTTTGAGACAGCTCCAAAGAGCAAGATTCCCATGTGGAGATAAGATTTGTTCTAACTGGTGCCTCAGGAAACCCCCATAGGCTGGTATTGGAAACCAGGCCTTTGAGGAGAGATACCTGGAAACCAGAGCAATGGATCCGATTACGGCCGCGGTGCCTGTCCTGATCAATCTTCTTCTCTGGCGACATCTGTCTATGGTATGACTGGAGGTAGTTCCTCAGCTGGTGTCAGACCTCCCCTCTTTGTCTGGGCGGCCTACACTATTGAGATGGCCGTGGGGACTTTGTAGGTTTCTCCTAATTTGTACGATTGTGGACAATGGAATGGACAGAATTCCCGTGGAGTGGGTAGGCACAGACCTGATGTGTGGCTCCAGGGGCCCCAGCCTGGAGGGTGTGTGGGCCAGGACTGTGGGGACAGATGTCCTAAAACACAAACTCAGCTTAGGATTGGGTACGTAGGTATGGCGGGCCCGATCTACAGACCGTGAGGAGAACTCTTTGGGATATGAAGAAACGGCGAGTGTGAAGCACTTGCTCAGGCTTTTTTTGAGTTGCTCCAAACCGCAACGATTCTTCTGCGGGACCATTGAGACCTGTGGGTTGGCTCCAGGAATTCCCATGCGGAATGATTTTGAGGAGGGTTCTAAGGATGGATGGCGGGGCAGCCCGCCTGTCATTCCAATGGTCTCCTAGCTACAAGACAGTTTAGATTTCCTGGATCTGGGGGAGCAACAGAGGGAGTGAGTTGAAATGGACTCTCCTGCGGATGGGTCCTAATTTGTGTTTGTGTCAATGGACACCTTGGAATGAGGTGGTGGAACCGAGGCCCTGAATGGTTCTCCTAACCAGAGGCTTTGACCATGCTCCAATGCACAAGTTTCCCATGTGGAGACGAATATTTGTTCTGATGGGTGCCTCAAGAAATAGCCATATGCGGGGGGACAGATGGCGGGGTAGTAGGAAGAGGTGTCTTTTCAGCTGGTACCCCAAAGTGAGCTGATTACCTTCCAAAGAACTCCGTTCACCCATGAAATCAGCCTGAGATCAGAATTATACACGTCTGGATCTCTACAGGGTCAGAAGACGCCAGTGAGCAGGTAAAGCTGAATGGGAACGGAGGACTGATATCGGAAGATAAACAAATGGGGAGGGAGCCACCAGTGGCGACTGGTGGGAAAGTAATACCCCAATACGAGCGAGAGTGCCCTGCGTCTGGGGAGCAGCATTAACTTGGAGACTGGTTGAAAGCACTCCAAAAGAGCAAAGGATTGCGGGGGGAAATTGTGGGAATCGGGGCGGCTCGGGATAGGGGCTTAAGTCCCCGGTCCCAGACGGCCTCCCTGACGCGGAGGCAGAGAGAGTGTGGCGGAGAAACCAGCTCCTGGTCCCTAAGCCTCCAGCGTGCCCCAGAGTGCGTGGGTTCCGGCCCCTGTGAGGGGATGTGAGCTGCTCCGGTCTGCAGAACGCGCGCTAGACCTACCACAAAGCTTGAGATGCGCGCGCACGTCCCTCGAGCTCCCCTGGGTTACTGAGGCCTGGCGGGCGCTCCTTGACCCGCGCCATTGTTTCAAAGCCTAAGCCCCGCACGCGCGCGAAACTCTTCCCCGGACAGAGGCGCGCAAAAGCCCAGCCTGGGGCTTACGGACCAGCGCCCCGTTCTCAGTGCCCAGAAGCACGCCCAACCCACAGCCGCCTCTGAAAAGAGGTGCACGCAATCCAGGCACTCCCAGCCCGGGCCGGCGGCAAAGTCTCAGTGTGCGATAGCTGCTTGGAACCTCTCTGGCGGTCAGGAGCTCCCAGACAGCCGCCACTGTCTTGGCTTTGGGGACGAGCAAAAGATCCTGTGCCCTCAGGGTCTGCAACTTGGAACCTGCGCTGCCAGCGGCCAAGGGGGAATTTATTCAGCTTCTGCACCCAGACTGAGGCTTCTCTCTGAGACGGAGATCAGGGTGCGGTTTGATTTCTTCTAATACTACAAAAACCATCAAAGGCTGTCTAGGTGAGAGGAAAAAAAAGTGAACAAGCAAAAAAAACCGCCAGAGAACAAAAGCCTGAAAAAAAAAACCAGTTTCCTCAGAGCCCACCCCCTTGAGGGGGGCAGGGGGACTCAAATCAGGAAACATCATTGACTGACAACCCACGTGGCAGGCCCCTCCCCCAGAAAACAAAACAAGAAAGAAAGAAAAAAGGACTACAAGAGAACCACCACTACTTCATAGGAAAACTTGTATTATTCACTCGTTTCCACTATTCCGGTATATATATATATATATATATATATATATATATATATATATATATTACACATAGGTAATTTTCTTAACCTATTTAACATCACAGCAAGCTGTACAGTACATCAATTCCATAATACCTTTCTAACCTGAACTTTTTGATACATACACTTATGTTTTTCTTTTGCATTTTTATTTTTTGAATTCCTTTTTTTTTAAATTTTAGTTTAGTTTAGTCTAGTATATTCCTTTTTATTTTTATCCTCTAATATTCATATAAAGTTAACTTCAAAGTAATCCCCTTTCCCCAATCAATACTACCCCATAGGTAAACCAAATTTTAATCCCCTTTATCTTAGGAAAGTTGAGTCCTTTAACAAAGATATCAAGATACATCCAGGAAGAATCAAAACAACCTTCCTCGCACGCACTGAGAATTTATAAGAACTCTCCCATCTTCTTCCACCAGTGTTTCTGTGTTTTTTGAGTTTGTCCTGATAGCATATAAATTTTACACTTGTGGTTCTTTTTGATGAGGTTCTTTCTTTATTTGCATATATATATATATATATATATATACAGGCACCGCGGCCGTAATCGGATCCATTGCTCTGGTTTCCAGGTATCTCTCCTCAAAGGCCTGGTTTCCAATACCAGCCTATGGGGGTTTCCTGAGGCACCAGTTAGAACAAATCTTATCTCCACATGGGAATCTTGCTCTTTGGAGCTGTCTCAAAATCTCCAGTTAGGGGACTATTTCAGGTCCCCGCGGCCACCGCTCCATGACAAGTTCTCCATTGACACAAACCCATACATATATATATATGTATGTATTTTTTTTCTTTCTCTTGCCATATAATTGTATCAGTCTTTTTATCTCTTTCTGTTTGTCTGCTTCATAAATCTTACCTTGGGGCCCATCTGGGCTGAACCTTCTCTTTCATCTTCCCTTTCTTTCCTGTCTCTCTCTCTCTCTCTTTATTTTTTTGTTTTTTTCCCCTCTTTTTCTTTTTCTTTTTCTTCTTTTCCTTTTTCTTTTCTTTTGTCTCTCGTTTGGGTGGGGAATCCTGATTGCTCAGAAGTGTTCCAGGGTGCACCTTGACTGCACCACAGTTGATACATCCAGCTACATCCGTTCAGTCTTCTCCCACCAAAATGACTAGGAGGAGGGATGCCCAACAGAAGAAAAATACAGAGGATGGACCTTCTGCAACAGAGCTAACGGCTATCAACATAGACAATATGTCGGAAAGAGAATTCAGGCTAACAATTATCCAGGCAATAGCTAGGTTGGAGAAAGCCATGGATGACCAAACAGAATTGATTAGCGCCGAACTGAAAGCGACCAGACAGGATGTTCACAATGTTAGGGCGGAGCTTAAAGCTACCAGGGAGGAGGTCCACAATGCTCTCAGTGAGTTCCAATCTAATCTAAACTCTCTCAAAGCTAGGGTAACTGAGACAGAAGATAGAATTAGTGATCTGGAAGACAAACAGATAGAGACAAAGGATCAGTAGGAAGCCTGGAACAAACAGCTTAGATGCCACGAAAGCAGAATAAGGGAAATAAATGATTCCATGAAGCATTACAACGTCAGAATTATTGGAATCTCTGAAGGGCAGGAGAAAGAAAGAAGTCTAGAAGATATCGTGGAACAAGTCCTTCATGAAAATTTTCCGAATCTCGAGAATGAAACCAGCGTTCATGTACCAGAGACTGAACGGTCTCCACCCAAGATTATACACTCCAAAAAAAACATCACGACACCTGATAGTCAAATTGAGGAATTATAATTGTAGGTATAATCTCTTGAAAGCCGCCAGGGCAAAGAGGATACTTACTTACAGAGGGAAGCCCATCAGAATAACGTCAGACCAGTCCACAGAGACCTGGCAAGCCAGAAGAGGCTGGCAAGATATACTCAGGGCACTAAGTGAGAAGAACATGCAGCCAAGAATACTTTATCCAGCAAGACTGACATTCAAAATGGATGGAGAGGTAAAGAGTTTCCGAGACCGGCAAGGCTTAAAAGACTATGCAACCACCAAGCCGATACTGCAGGAAATTTTAAGGGAGGTTCTTTAAAAGAGGAAAAATCCCAAGAATAGCATTGAACAGAAATATAGCGACAGTCTACAGAAAGAAAGACTTCAAAGGTAACTCGATGTCAATAAAAACGTATCTATCAATAATCACTCTCAATGTGAATGGCCTAAATGTACCCATAAAACAGCACAGGGTTGCAGATTGGATAAAACGACAGGACCCATCCATATGCTGTCTACAGGAGACCCATTTTGAACCTAAAGATACACGCAGACTGAAAGTGAATGGGTGGAGAACCATCTTTCATGCCAATGGGACTCAAAAGAAGGCTGGAGTAGCGATTCTCATATCAGATAAATTAGACTTCAAACTAAAGACTGTAGTCAGAGATACAGAAGGACACTACATAATCCTTAAAGGGACTATCCACCAAGATGATCTAACAATTGTAAATATCTATGCTCCCAATATGGGAGCAGCCAATTACTTAAGAAAACTGTTAATCAAGATAAAGAGTCATATTGATATGAATACACTAATCGTAGGAGATCTTAACACGCCTCTTTCAGAATTAGACAGATCATCGAAGCAGAAAATCAATAAAGAAACAAGAGCATTGAATGACACATTGGACCAGATGGACCTCATAGATATATACAGAACATTCCACCCTAAAACAATAGAATACTCATTCTTCTCAAGTGCACACGGAACCTTCTCCAGAATAGACCACATACTGGGTCACAAATCAGGACTCAACAGATACCAAAAGACTGAGATTATTCCCTGCATATTCTCAGATCACAATGCTTTGAAACTGGAGCTCAATCACAAGGAAAGGTTCAGAAGGAACTCAAACACCTGGAAGCTAAAGACCACCTTGCTTAAGAATGCTTGGATCAACCAGGAGATCAAAGAAGAACTGAAACAATTCATGGAAACCAATGAGAATGAAGACACTTCGGTCCAAAACCTATGGGATACAGCAAAGGTGGTCCTAAGGGGAATATATATAGCCATCCAAGCCTCGCTCAAAAAAATTGAAAAATCCAGAACACACCAGCTGTCTCTACACCCTAAAGAACTGGAGGATCAACAACAAATCAAACCAACTCCACACATAAGAAGGGAAATCATCAAGATTAGAGCTGAGATCAATGAGGGAGAAACCAGAGATACAGTAGAACGTATCAATGAAACTAGAAGCTGTTTTTTTGAAAGAATCATTAAGATAGATAAGCCACTGGCTACACTAATCCAAAAGAAAAGAGAGAAGGCCCAAATTCATAAAATAATGAATGAAAAGGGAGAGATCACAACTAACACCAAGGAAGTAGAAACAATCATCAGAAGTTATTACGAACAGTTATATGCCAATAACCTTAGCAACCTAGATGAAATGGATGCATTCCCGGAAAAATAGAAACTACCAACATCGAGCCAGGAAGAAATTGACAACCTGAATAGACCGATATCTAATAACGAGATTGAATCAGTGATCAAAAACCTCCAAAAAAACAAGAGCCCAGGACCTGACGGATTCCATGGGGAATTCTACCAAACCTTCAAGGAAGAAATAACACCTATTCTCCTGAAGCTGTTTCAAAAAATTGAAGCAGAAGGAAAACTTCCAGACTCTTTCTATGAAGCCAGCATTACCCTGATCCCCAAACCAGGCAAGGACCGTACCAAAAAGGAGAATTTCATACCAATATCACTGATGAATATGGATGCTAAGATTCTCAACAAGATCCTAGCCAACAGGATCCAACAGCACATTAAAAAGATTATCCACCATGATCAGGCGGGATTCATCCCTGGGCTTCAAGGATGGTCCAACCTCCGCAAATCAATCAATGTGATACAACAAATTAATATGAGAAGAGAGAAGAACCACATGGTCCTCTCAATTGATGCAGAAAAAGCATTTGACAAAATCCAACATCCGTTCCTGATTAAAACGCTTCAAAGTATAGGGATGGAGGTAACATTCCTGAACCTCATCAAATATATCTATGAAAGATCCACAGCAAATATCATCCTCAATGGGAAAAAGCTTGCAGCCTTCCCATTGAGATCAGGAACAAGACAACGGTGCCCACTTTCACCACTCCTGTTCAACATAGTATTAGAAGTCCCAGCAACAGCAATCAGACAACAGAGAGAAATAAAAGGTATCCAAATTGGTAATGAAGAAGTCAAACTCTCTCTCTTCGCAGATGACATGATTCTTTATATGGAAAACCCAAAAGACTCCACCCCCAAACTACTAGAACTCATACAGCAATTCAGCAACGTGGCAGGATACAATGTCAATGTGCAGAAATCAGTGGCTTTCTTATACACTAACGATGAAAATACAGAAAGGGAAATTAGAGAACCGATTCCATTTACTATACCACCAAGAACCATAAGATACCTGGGAATAAACCTAACTAAAGAGGTAAAGGATCTGTACTTGAGGAACTACAGAACACTCATGAAAGAAATTGAAGAAGACACAAATAGATGGAAGACCATTCCGTGCTCTTGGTTTGGAAGAATAAACATTGTTAAAATGTCTATACTGCCTAGAGCAATCTATACTATTAATGCCATTCCGATCAAAATTCCACCGGCATTCTTCAGAGGTGGAGCAAATAATCCTAAAATCTGTATGGAATCAGAAGAGACCCCGAATCGCTAAGGAAATGTTGAAAAACAAAAATAAAGCTGGCGGCATCACCTTACCTGATTTCAAGCTTTACTTCAAAGCTGTGATCACCAAGACAGCATGGTACTGGCATAAAAACAGACACATAGACCAGTGTAACAGAGTAGAGAGCCCAGATATGGACCCTCAACTCTATGGTCCATTAATCTTTGACAAAACAGGAAAAAAATATACAGTGGAAAAAAGACAGTCTCTTCAATAAATGGTGCTGGGAAAACTGGACAGCTATATGTAGAAGAATGAAACTCGACCATTCTCTTACACCGTACACAAAGATCAACTCAAAATGGATAAAAGACCTCAACGTGAGACAGGAATCCATCAGAATCTTAGAGGAGAACATAGGCAGTAATCTCTTTGATGTCAGCCACAGCAACTTCTTTCAAGATACGTCTCCAAAGGCAAAGGAAACAAAAGCGAAAATAAACTTCTGGGACTTCATCAAAATCAAAAGCTTCTGCACAGCAAAGGAAACAGTCAAAAAAAAACAAAGAGGCAACCCACGGAATGGGAGAAGATATTTGCAAATGACAGTACAGACAAAAGTTTGATATCCAGGATCTGTAATGAACTCCTCAAACTCAACCCACACGAAACAGACAGACACATCAAAAAATGGGCAGAAGATATGAACAGACATTTCTCCAATCAAGAAATACAAATGGCTATCAGACACATGAAACAATGCTCATCATCATTAGCCCTCACGGAGATTGAAATTAAAACCACATTGAGATATCACCTTACACCAGTTAGAATGGCCAAAATTAACAAAACAGGAAACAACATGTGTTGGAGAGGATGTGGAGAAAGAGGAACCCTCTTACACTGTTGGTGGGAATGCAAGTTGGTGGAGCCTCTTTGGAGAACAGTGTGGAGATTCCTCAAGAAATTAAAAGTAGAGCTTCCCAATGACCCTGCAATTGCACTCCTGGGTATTTACCCCAAAGACACAGATGTCGTGAAAAGAAGGGCCATCTGTACCGCAA
This sequence comes from Neogale vison, assembly GCF_020171115.1. Classification (NCBI taxonomy): domain Eukaryota; kingdom Metazoa; phylum Chordata; class Mammalia; order Carnivora; family Mustelidae; genus Neogale; species Neogale vison. The sequence continues at coordinate 48,039,595 of NC_058095.1, forward strand.
TGTTTATAGCAGCAATGGCCACAGTCGCCAAACTATGGAAAGAACCAAGATGCCCTTCAAAGGATGAATGGATAAGGAAGATGTGGTCCATATACACTATGGAGTCTTATGCCTCCATCAGAAAGGATGAATAACCAACTTTTGTAACAACATGGACGGGACTGGAAGAGATTATGCTGAGTGAAATAAGTCAAGCAGAGAGAGTCAATTAACATATGGTTTCACTTATTTGTGGAGCATAACAAACAGCATGGAGGACAAGGGGCGTTAGAGAGGAGTAGGGAATTTGGGTAAATTGGAAGGGGAGGTGAATCATGAGAGACTACAGACTCTGAAAAACAGTCTGAGGTGTTTGAAGTGGGGGGGTGGGAGATTGGGGTACAGGTGGTGGGAATTATAGAGGGCAAGGCTTGCATGGAGCACTGGGTGTGGTGAAAAAATAATGAATAATGTTTTTCAAAAAATAAATAAATGGGAAAAAAAAAGAAATAGCCCTATGCTGGTATTGGAACCCAGGCCTCTGAGGAGAGATGCCTGTTAACCAAAGCAATGGATCCGATTAGGGCCTAGGGACCAGTTCGTTCCAATTTACCTCTGGGGATATCTGTCTACGGATCTGAGTGCAGAAAGGGGCTCAGATGGGCTCAGACTGCCCCTGTTTGTCCTGGGCAGCCACCGCTACTGGGATGGCCTTGTGGAATTTGGAGGTTTGTCCTACTTTTAGGGTTGTAGCCAATGGATTGGGCAGAATTCCCTTGGAGAGGGCAGGTACAGGACTAAAGTTTGGCTCAAGGGCCCTGAGCCTGTAGGGTGTGTGGGCCAGGGCTGTGGGGACAGTTGTCTGAGAACACAAACTCGGGTTAGGTTTCAGATTGTAGGTATGGCAGGCCGAATCTACAGACCGTGAGAACTCTTTGGGATATGAGCAAAGGGCGAGAGTGAGGCGCTTTCTCAGGCTTTGTCTCTGGATTTTGTGTCACCGATGACTGTGGAATGTCCAGGGAACCTCATGGGCAATGGATGAGTCTTCAACTCTGGGGATTAGACCCGATCCCAAGACTAGGTTCATTCTGTGGGATGGGAGGAGTCTGTTTTTTGTTTTTGTTTTTTTTTTTTGTTTGTTTTTTTACCTCAGGTGTCCCACCAAAAGAGGGATTGCAGAACAGAGCCCTGGGGAATTGGCGACTGGACAACCAGAAATCTGGTTAAATTTGTGGACTAGGTCCATGGCGAACCCATTATGATGTCTAATGATCCAGCCACTGAGAGGAATGACTAGGGGACAGGACTCACGCTAGGGTCACAATGTGTGTTTATGCCGTTGCAGCACTCAAGCACGTGCGGGGCCTCATTGTGGACGCAGGTTTCTCCTACACTGAACGCTGGACAACATGCCAACCACAAGGTTTCTTGCCATAAGGAAGGAGCAGTTCTGAAGTCTGCATCACCTTCACCTCTTGACAGGCTTTGGAGGTAAGGTCTAAGTTTTGAAGCCTGAAAAGCTTGGTTGGAAAGAGATGACAAGCAAAGGCCATGGCGGGTCCGATGTACCCAGTGTGCGGTCAGCTGGATGCGTGTTGGTCAGGAGTTCTGGGCAAAGGCTGTGCCAGCCAGTGTATTAGTGCCCAGGTTAGAATATATAATTTGGGTACAGTAGAGTGCCGTGTAGGTCTATCCTCATTAGGGGTGTCTGGGAAGCTCCACCTAGCAACCTTTTTCTTCTGGAGGGCAGGCAGAGTGCTTCATTGTGGGTCTGGATTTGCCAAACTTGAGGGTTTGGGGGCCAGGAGTGTGAGGATGGAAGTCTGAGAACCCAAGCTAAACTTAGGTTTCAGGGCGAGGGCAAGGCAGGCACACTCTGCAGAGCTGAATTGAGATCTTGTGCATCTGAAGTCTGGGCAAGCATCAGATGTTGGCTCAGTTTGGAGGTCCTGTCCATGATTTCCCCTTCATGAAGGGTGTCGGGCGTCACAAAGCCATCGAGGTTTTCCCACGCTGGGAGTTGTGTGATGCCCCAAAATGCAGGGATTCCTTATGCAGGACATTTGATACCTGTTGGATGGCTCCAGGATGCCCCATATGGAATGACGCCACAGCAGTGTTCTAAGGATGGATTCTAAGGGTTCTAAGGCGGGCCTGGGAAGTCCGCCTTGCATTCCAGTTGTCTCCTAGCGACAAGACAGGTTCAATCTGCTGGCTCTGGGGGAACAACCAATGGGGCTGAGTTGAAATGGATTCTTCCGCAGATGGGTCTTCATGTGGGTTTGTGTCCTTGGAGACCTTGGAATGGAGCGGTGGCACCGGGGACCTGAAAGAGTCTCCTAACCGGAGATTTTGAGACAGCTCCAAAGAGCAAGATTCCCATGTGGAGACAAGATTTGTTCTAACTGATGCCTCAGGAAACCCCTATATGCTGGTATTGGAAACCAGGCCTTTGAGGAGAGATACCTGGAAACCAGAGCAATGGATCCGATTAGGGCCTTGGTGCCTGTCCTGTTCATCTTTTTCTCTGGCGAAATCTGTCTACGGCATGACTGGATGTAGTTACTCAGCTGGTGTCAGACCTCCCCTCTGTGTCCGGGGGTCCTACACTCTTGAGATGGCCGCGGGGACTTTGGAGGTTTCTCCTAATTTGTACGATTGTGGACAATGGAATGGGCAGAATTCCCGTGGAGTGGGTAGGCACAGACCTGATGTGTGGCTCCAGGGACCCCAGCCTGGAGGGTGTGTGGGCCAGGACTGTCGGGACAGATGTCCAAAAACACAAACTCAGCTTAAGATTGGGGACGTACGTATGGCAGGCCCGATCTACAGACCGTGAGGAGAACTCTTTGGGATATGAAGAAACGGCGATTGTGAGGCACTTGCTCAGGCTTTTGTCTCTGAATTTACTGTCAACGTTGGCCATGGAATGTTGGGGAGGCCTCACGGGCCATGGACGTTCTTCCTCTCTGAGGATTTGGCCCGATCCCAGTTGTTCTGGGTCAATCTGTGGGATGGGAGGAGTCCTTTCAGTTTTGTTACCTCAGGTGTCCACCAGAAGAGGGATTCCAGAGCAGAGCCATGGGGAAGGGCAACTGGACAACCAGAAATCTGGTTAAAAATTGGAACCTAGGGGCATGGCAAGCGCAATATGCCTTCTTATGGTCCAGTCAATGAGAGGCCTTTCTTGAGGACAGAATTCACGTTGAGAGTCACAATGTCTGTTTATGCCCTCGTGGTGTGCAAGCATGGGCAGGGACTCTTGGTGCACACTGATTTCTCCTACACTGAACGTTGGACCACATTGTAACCACATGAATTCTTGCCATGGGGAAGTAGTAGTTCTGATTTCTGCATCTCATTCACCCCTAAACAGTGACTGGAGATGATATATACGTTCTGAACCCTGAAAATCGAGGTTTTGGAAGAGATGATGACCTAAGGCCATGGTGCGCCCAATGTGCTCAGTGTGCCACCAGCTGACTGGCGGTGGGTCTGGAGGTCTAGGCTCAGTCTGTGTCAGAAAGGGCATAAGTGCCCAGGGCAGCCTGTATTATTGGGGTACAGTCAAGTGGCGTGCTGGTTGATCCTCATTTGGGGATTCTGGGTAGCCCCAGAGGGCAATGTTTTTCCTCTGGAGGGCAGGCAAGTTGCTTCCTTGTAGTTCTGGAATTGCCAACCTGGAAGGCTTGTGGTCAAGGAGTGTGAGGACGGAAATCTGAGAACTCAAGCTAGGCTTAGGTTTCTGGGTGAGGGCACAGCAGGCACACTCCGGAGAGCAGAATCGAGATCTCGTGCATCTGAAATCAGGGTAAGGATCAGGCAATCGCTCAGGTTGGAGTTTCTGTCCCTGATGGACCCTTCATGATGGCGGGGGGAGGTATCACGAGACCATGGAGGTTTTCCTACAATGGGAGTTGTGAGATGCTCCAAACCGCAACGATTCTTCTGCGGGACCATTGAGACCTGTGGGGTGGCTCCAGGAATTCCCATGCGGAATGATTCTGAGGAGGGTTCTAAGGATGGATGGCGGGGCAACCCGCCTGTCATTCCAATGGTCTCCAGCTACAAAAAGTTTAGATCTCCTGGATCTGGGGGATCAACCGAGGGGTTGAGTTGAAATGGACTCTCCTGCGGATGGGTCTTAGGTGTGTTTGTGTCCAAGGACACCTTGGAATGAAGCGGTGGAACCGAAGCCCTGAAGGGTTCTCCTAAACAGAGGCGTTGACACAGCTCCAATGCACACATTTCCCATGTGGAGACTAGATTTGTTCTGATGGGTGCCTCAAGAAATAGCCATATGCTGGTATTGGAACCCAGGCCTCTGAGGAGAGATGCCTGCAAACCAAAGCAATGGATCCGATTAGGGCCTAGGGGCAAGATCATTACAATTTACCTCTGGGGACATCTGTCTACAGATATGAGTGCAGGCAGGTGCTCTGATGGGCTCAGACTGCCCCTGTTTGTCCTGGGCAGCCACCACTACTGGGAAGGCCTTTAGGAATTTGGAGGTTTGTCCTACTTTTAGGGTTGTGGCCGATGGAATGCGCAGAATTCCCTTGGAGAGGGCAGGTACAGGCCTCATGTTTGGCTCCAGGGGCCTGAGCCTGTAGGGTGTGTGGGCCAGGTCTGTGGGGACAGTTGTCTGAGGAAAAAAACTCAGGTTAGGTTTCCGGTTTTAGGTATGGAAGGCCGAATCTACAGACCGTGAGAACTCTTTGGGATATGAACAAAGGGCAAAAGTAAGGCGCTTGCTCACGCTTTTGTCTCTTGATTTTGTGTCACCGATGGCTGTGGAATGTCCAGGGAACCTCATGGGCAATGGATGAGTCTTCCTCTCTGGGGATTTGACCCGATCCCAAGAGACTGAGGTCATTCTGTGGGATGGGAGGAGTCTGTTTTGTTTTTCTACCTCAGGTGTCCCACCAAAAGAGGGATTGCAGAACAGAGCCCTGGGGAAGGGCGACTGGACATCCAGAAATCTGGTAAAATTTGGGGCCTAGTTCCATGACGAACCCCTTATGACGTCTAATGGTCCAGCCACTGAGAGGACTTAGTATAGACAGGACTCACGTTAGGGTCACAATGTGTGTTTATGCCCTCAAAGCACTCAAGCATGGGCGGGGCCTCATGGTGGACGCAGCTTTCTCCTACACTGAATGCTGGACAACATGCAAACCACAAGGTTTCTTGCAATAAGGAAGGAGCAGTTCTGATTTCTGCATCACCTTCACCCCTTGACAGGCTTTGATGGTAAGGTCTAAGTTTTGAAGCCTGAAAAGCTTGTTTGGGAAGAGATCACAAGCAAAGGCCATGGCGGGTCCAATGTACCCAGTGTGCCGTCAGCTGGATGGATGGGTGTTGGTCAGGAGGTCTGGGCACAGTCTGTGTCAGACAGTGCATTAGTGCCCAGGTTAGAATATATAATCTGGGTACAGTAGAGTGCCGTGTAGGTCTACCCTCATTAGGGGTGTCTGGGAAGCTCCACCTAGCAACATTTTTCTTCTGGAGGGCAGGCAGAGTGCTTCATTGTGGGTCTGGAATTGCCAAACTTGAGGGTTTGGGGGCCAGGAGTGTGAGGATGGAAGTCTGAGAACCCAAGCTAAACTTAGGTTTCAGGGCGAGGGCAAGGCAGGCACACTCTGCAGAGCTGAATTGAGATCTTGTGCATCTGAAGTCAGGGCAAGCGTCAGACGTTGGCTCAGTTTGGAGTTCCTGTCCCTGATTTCCCCTTCATGAATGGGGTCGGGTGTCATAAAGCCATCGACGATTTCCCACGTTGGGAGTTGTGAGATACGCCAAAATACAAGGATTCCTTATGCAGGACATTTGATACCTGTTGGATGGCTCCAGGAAGCCCCATATGGAATGACGCCTCAACAGGGTTCTAAGGATGGATTCTAAGGGTTCTAAGGCGGGCCTGGGAAGTCCGCCTTGCATTCCAGTTGTCTCCTAGCGACAAGACAGGTTCGATCTGCTGGCTTTGGGGTATCAACCAAGGGGGCTGAGTTGAAATGGACTCTTCCGAATTTGGGTCTTCATGTGGGTTTGTGTCCATGGAGAACTTGGAATGGAGCGGTGGCACCGGGGACCTGAAAGAGTCTCCTAACCGGAGATTTTGAGACAGCTCCCAAGAGCAAGATTCCCATGTGGAGACAAGATTTTTTCTACCTGGTGCTTCAGGAAACCCCCATATGCTGGAAATGGAAACCAGGCCTTTGAGGAGAGTTACCTGGAAACCAGAGCAATGGATCCGATTAGGGCCTCAGTGCCTGTCCTGTTCAATCTTCTTCTCTGGCGACATATGTCTATGGTATGACTGGAGTTAGTGACTCAGCTGGTGTCAGACCTCCCCTCTTTGTCCGGGCGGCCTACATTATTGAGATGGCCGTGGGGACTTTGGAGGTTTCTCCTAATTTGTACGATTGTGAACAATGGAAGGGGCAGTATTCCAGTCTAGTGGGTAGGCACAGAGGTGATGTGAGGCTCAAAAGACCCCAGCCTGGAGGGCGTGTGGGCCAGGACTCTGGGGACAGATGTCCGAAAACACAAACTAAGCTTAGGATTGGGGATGTAATTATGGCAGGCCCGTCTACAGACCGTGAGGAGAACTCTTTGGGATATGAATAAACGGCGAGTGTGAGGTACTTGCTCAGGCTTTTGTCTCTGGATTTACTGTCAACGATGTCCATGGAATGTTGAGGTCGCCTCACGGGCCATGGACGAGTCTTCCTCTCTGAGGATTTAGCCCGTTCCCAGTTGTTTTGGGTCAATCTGTGGGATGGGAGGAGTCCTTTCAGTTTTGTTACCTCAGGTGCCACCAGAAGAGGGATACCAGAGCCCTGGGGAAGGGCGACAGGACAAACAAAAACCTGGTTAAAATTGGAACCTAGGGGCATGGCAATCCACATATGCCTTCTAATGGTCCAGCCACTGAGAGGCCTTTCATGAGGACAGAATTCACGTTGAGGGTCACAATGTGTGTTTGTGCCCTCGTGGTGTGCAAGCATGGGCAGGGACTCATGGTGCACACAGCTTTCTCCTACACTGAACGTTGGACCACATTGCCACCACATGTGTTCTTGCCCCGAGGAAGTAGTAGTTCTGATTTCTGCATCTCATTCACCCCAGAGAGGTGACTGCAGATGAGATCGAGGTTCTGAAGCCTGAAAATCGAGGTTGGTAAGAGATGATGACCTAAGGCCATGGTGCGTCTAATGTGCTCAGTGTGCCACCATCTGGCTGGCGGTGGGTCGGGAGGTCGATGCTCAGTCTGTGTCAGAAAGGGCATTAGTGCCCAGGGCAGCCTGTAAAGTTGGGGTACAGTCAAGTGGCGTGCTGGTTGATCCTCATTTGGGGTTTCTGTGTAGCCCCATATGGCAATATTTTTCTTCTGGAGGGCAGGCAGGGTGCTGCATTGTAGTTCTGGAATTGCCAACCTGGAGGGCTTGTGGGCCAGGAGTGTGAGGACAGAAATCTGAGAACACAAGCTAGGCTTAGGATTCTCGGTGAGGGCACGGCAGGCACACTCTGGAGAGCAAAATCGAGATCTCGTGCATCTGAAGTCAGGGCAAGGGTCTGACAATCGCTCAGGTTGGAGTTCCTGTCCCTGATGGACCCTTCATAATGGCGGGGGGAGGAATCACGAGGCCATGAGGTTTTCCTACAATGGGAGATGTGAGATGCTCCAAACCTGAACGATTCTTCTGCGGGACCATTGAGACCTGTGGGTTGGCACCAGGAATTCCCATGCGGAATGATTCTGAGGAGGGTTCAAAGGATGGATGGCGGGGCAGCCTCCCTGTCATTCCAATGGTCTCCTTGCTACAAGACAGTATAGATCTCCTGGATCTGGGGGAGCAACCAGGGTGTGAGTTGAAATGGACACTCCTGCGGATGGGTCCTAAAGTGTGTTTGTGTCCATGGACACACAGGAATGAAGTTTCCAACGTGGAGACGAGATTTGTTCTAATGGGTGCCTCAAGAAATAGCCCTATGCTGGTATTGGAACCCAGGCCTCTGAGGAGAGTTGCCTGAAAACCAAACCAAAGCAATGGATCCGATTAGGGCTTAGGGGCCAGTTCATTCCAATTTACCTCTGGGGACATCTGTCTACGGGTCTGAGTGAAGGCAGGTGCTCAGATGGGCTCAGACTGCCCCTGATTGTCCTGGGAAGCCACCACTACTGGGAGGGCCTTGGGGAATTTGGAGGTTTGTCCTACTTTTAGGTTTGTGGCCGATGGAATGGGCAGAATTCCCTTGGAGAGTGCAGGTACAGGCCTGATGTTTGGCTCCAGGGGCCTGAGCCTGGAGGTGTGTGTCTAGGGCTGTGTGTCTAGGGCTGTGGGGACAGTTGTCTTAGAACACAAACTCGGATTATGTTTCGGGTTGTAGGTATGGCAGGTCGAATCTACAGACCGTGAGTACTGTTTGGGATATGAGCAAAGGGCGAGAGTGAGGAGCTTGCTCAGGCTTTTGTCTCTGGATTTTGTGTCACCGATGGCTGTGGAATGTACAGCGGACCTCATGGGCAATGGATGAGTCTTCCTCTCTGGGGATTGGATCCGATCCCAAGATACTGGGGTCATTCTGTGAGATGGGAGGAGTCTGTTTTATTTTTTTACCTCAGGTGTCCCACCAAAAGAGGGATTGCAGAACAGGGCCCTGGGGAAGGGCGACTGGACAACTAGAAATTTGGTTAAATTTGGGGCTTAGGTCCATGGCAAACCCCTTATGACATCTAATGGTCCAGCCACTGAGAGGACTTACTAGAGGACAGGACTCATGCTAGGGTCACAATGCGTGTTTATGCCCTCGCAACAATCCAGCATGGGCAGGGCCTCATTGTGGACGCAGGTTTCTCCTACACTGAGCGCTGGACAACATGCCAAACGCAAGGTTTCTTGCCATAAGGAAGGAGGAGTTCTGATTTCTGCATCACCTTCACCCCTTGACAGGCTTTAGAGGTAAGGTCTATGATTTGAAGCCTGAAAAGCTAGGTTGGGAAGAGATGACAAGCAAAGGCCATGGCGGGTCCGAATACCCTGTGTGCGGTTAGCTGGATGGGTGTTGGTCAGGAGGTCTGGGTACAGGCTGTGTCAGACAGTGTATTAGTGCCCAGGTTAGCATATATAATCTGGGTACTGTAGAGTGCCGTGTAGGTCTATCCTCATTAGGGGTGTCTGAGAAGCTCCACTGGGCAACATTTTTCTTCTGGAGAGCAGGCAGAGTGGTTCATTGTGGGTCTGGAATTGACAAACATGAGGGTTTGGGGGCCAGGAGTGTGAGGATGGAAGTCTGAGAACACAAGCTAAACTTAGGTTTCAGGGCGAGGGCAAGGCAGGCACACTTTTCAGAGCTGAATTGAGATCTTGTGCATCTGAAGTCAGGGTGAGCAACAGACATTGGCTCAGTTTGGAGTTCCTTTCCCTGATTTCTCCTACTTTAAGGGGGGCCGGTGTCACAAAGCCATCGACGATTTCCCACGTTGGGAGTTTTGAGATACGCCAAAATGCAAGGATTCCTTATGCAGGACATTTGATACCTGTTGGATGGCTCCAGGATGCCCCATATGGAATGATACCACAGCAGGGTTCTAAGGATGGATTCTAGGGTTCTAAGGCAGGCCTGGGCAGTCCGCCTTGCATTCCAGTTGTCTCCTAGCGACAAGACAGGTTCGATATGCTGACTCTTGGGGAACAACCAAGGGGGCTGAGTTTAAATGGACTCTCCAGCAGTTGGGTCTTCATGTGGGTTTGTGTCCATGGAGAACTTGGAATGGAGCGGTGGCACCGGGGACCTGAAAGAGTCTCCTAACCGGAGATTTTGAGACAGCTCCAAAGAGCAAGATTCCCATGTGGAGACAAGATTTGTTCTAACTGGTGCCTCAGGAAACCCCCATAGGCTGGTATTGGAAACCAGGCCTTTGAGGAGAGATACCTGGAAACCAGAGCAATGGATCCGATTAGGGCCTCGGTGCCTGTCCTGTTCAATCCTCTTCTCTGGCGACATCTGTCTATTGTATGAGTGGAGGTAGTGACTCACCTGGTGTTAGACCTCCCCTCTTTGTCCGGGCGGCATACACTATTGAGATGGCCGTGGGGACTTTGGAGGTTTCTCCTAATTTGTACGATTGTGGACAAGGGAATGGGCAAAATTCCCGTGGAGTGGGTAGGCACAGACCTGATGTGTGGCTCCAGGGACCCCAGCCTGGAGGGTGTGTGGGCCAGGACTGTGGGGACAGATGTCCGAAAACGATAACTCAGCTTAGGATTGGGGACGTAGGTATGGCAGGCCCGATCTACAGACAGTGATGACAACACTTTTGGATATGAAGAAACGGCAAGTGTGACGCACTTGCTCAGGATTTTGTCTCTGGATATAGTGTCAACGATGGCCATGGAATGTTGGGGAGGCCTCACAGGCCATGGACGAGTCTTCCTCTCTGAGGATTTGGCCCGATCCCAGTTGTTTTGGGTCAATCTGTGGGATGGGAGGAGTCCTTTCATGTTTGTTACCTCAGATGTCCACCAGAAGAGGGATTCCAGAGCAGAGCCCTGGGGAAGAGCGACAGGACAACCAGAAATCTGGTTAAAAATTGGAACCTAGGGGCATAGCAAGCCCAATATGTCTTCTAATGGTCCAGCCAATGAGAGGCCTTTCTTGAGGACAGAATTCACGTTGAGCTTCCAATGTTTGTTTATGCCGTCGTGGTGTGCAAGCATGGGCAGGGACTCATGGTGCACACTGCTTTCTCCTACACTGAACGTTGGACCACATGGCAACCACATGTATTCTTGCCATGGGGAAGTAGTAGTTCTGATTTCTCCATCTCATTCACTCCTGAGCAGTGACTAGAGATGAGATCTAGGACCTGAAGCCTGAAAATCGAGGTTGGGAATAGATGATGACCTAATGCCATGGTGCGTACAATGTGCTCAGTGTGCCACCAGCTGGCTGGCAGTGGGTCAGGAGGTCTAGGCTCAGTCTGTGTCAGAAAGGGCATTAGTGCGCAGGGCAGCCTGTATAATTGGGGTACCGTCAAGTGGCGTGCTGGTTGATCCTCATTTGGGGTTTCTGGGTGCCCAAGAGGGCAATGTTTTTCTTCTGGAGGGCACGCAGGGTGCTGCATTGTAGTTCTGGAATTGCCAACCTGGAGGGCTTGTGGTAAAGGAGTGTGAGGACGGAAATCTGAGAACACAAGCTCGGCTTAGGTTTTTGGGTGAGGGCACGGCAGGCACACTCTGGAGAGCAGAATCGAGATCTCGTGCATCTGAAGTCAGGGCAATGGTCTGACAATCGCTCAGGTTGGAGTTTCTGTCCCTGATGGACCCTTCATGATGGCGGGGGGAGGAATCATGAGGCCATGGAGGTTTTCCTACAGTGGGAGTTGCGAGGTGCTCGAAACCTCAACGATTCTTCTGCTGGACCGTTGTGACCTGTGGGTTTGGATCCAGGAATTCCCATGCGGAATGATTCTGAGGAGGGTTCTAAGGATGGATGGCGGGGAAGCCCGCCTGTCATTCCAATGGTCTCCTAGCTACAAGACGGTTTAGATCTCCTGGATCTGGGGGAGCAACCGAGGGGGTGAGTTGAAATGGACTCTCCTGCGAATGGGTCCTAATGTGTGTTTGGTCCATGGACACCTTGGAATGAGGCGGTGGGACCGAGGCCCTGAAGGGTTCTTCTAACCAGAGGCTTTGACACAGCTCCAATGCACAAGTTTCCAAAGTGGAGACGAGATTTGTTCGGATGGGTTCCACAAGAAATAGCCCTATGCTGGTATTGGAAACCAGGCCTCTGAGGAGAATGCCTGCAAACAAAAGCAATGGATCCAATAAGGGCCTTGGGGCCAGTTCATTCCAATTTACCTCTGGGGACATCTGTCTACGATTCTGAGTACAGGTAGGTTCTCAGATGGGCTCAGACTGCCCCTGTTTGTCCTGAGCAACCACCACTAATGGGATGGCCTTGGGGAATTTGGAGGTTTGTCCTAATTTTAGGGTTGTGGCCAATGGAATGGGCAGAATTCCCTTGGAGAGTGCAGGTACAGGCCTGATGTTTGGCTCCAGGGGCCTGAGCCTGTAGGGTGTGTGGGCCAGTGCTGTGGGGACAGTTGTCTGAGAACACAAACTCGGGTTAGGTTTCGGGTTATAGGTATGGCAGGCCGAATCTACAGACCCTAAGAACTCTTTGGAATATGAACAAAGGGCGAGAGTGAGGTGCTTGCTCAGGCTTTTGTCTCTGGATTTTGTGTCACCGATGGCTGTGGAATGTCCAGGGGACCTCATGGGCAATGGATGAGTCTTCCTCTCTGGGGATTGGACCCTATCCCAAGAGACTGGGGTCATTCTGTGGGATGGGAGGAGTCTGTTTTGTTTTTTTACCTCAGGTGTCCCACCAAAAGAGGGATTGCAGAACAGAGCCCTGGGGAAGGGCGACTGGACCACCAGAAATCTGGTTAAAATTGGGACCTAGGTCTATGGCAAACCCCTTATGACGTCTAATGGTCCAGCCACTGAGAGGACTGACTAGAGGACAGGACTCACGCTAGGGTCACAATGCTTGTTTTGCCCTCGCAGCACTCAGGCATGGGCGGGGCCTCATGGTGGACGCAGGTTTCACCTACACTGAATGCTGGACAACATGCCAACCACAAGGTCTTGCCATAAGGAAGGAGCAGTTCTGATTTCTGGATCACCTTCACCCCTTGACAGGCTTTGGAGGTAAGGTCTTAGTTTTGAAGCCTGAAAAGCTACGTTGGGAAGAGATGACAAGCAAAGGCCATGGTGGGTCCGAAGTACCCAGTGTGCGGTCCGCTGGATGGGTGTTGTTCAGGAGGTCTGGGCACAGGCTGTGTCAGACAGTGTATTAGTGCCCAGGTTAGAATATATAATCTGGGTACAGTAGAGTGCCGTGTATGTCTATCCTCATTAGGGGTGTCTGGGAAGCTCAACTGGGCAACAATTTTTCTTCTGGAGGGCAGGCAGAGTGCTTTATTGTGGTCTGGAATTGCCAAACTTGAGGGTTTGGGGGCCAGGAGTGTGAGGATGGAAGTCAGAGAACACAAGCTAAACATAGGATTCAGGGCGAGGGCAAAGCAGGCACACTCTGCAGAGCTGAATTGAGATCTTGTGCCTCTGAAGTGAGGGCGAGCATCAGACGTTGCCTCAGTTTGGAGTTCCTGTCCCTGATTTCCCCTTCATGAAGGGGGGCGGGCGTCACAAAGCCATCGTCGTTTTCCCACGTTGGGTGTTGTGAGATATGCCAATATGAAAGGATTCCTTATGCAGGACATTTGAGACCTGTTGGATGGCTCCAGGATGCCCCATATGGAATGTCGCCACAGCAGGGTTCTAAGGATGGATTCTAAGGGTTCTTAGGCTGGCCTGGGCAGTCTGCCTTTCATTCCTGTTGTCTCCTAGTGACAAGACAGGTTCGATCTGCTGGCTCTGGGGGAACAACCAAGGGGGCTACGTTGAAATGGACTATCCCGCAGATGGGTCTTCATGTGGGTTTGTGTCCATGGAGAACTTGGAATGGAGCGGTGGCACCGGGGAACTGAAAGAGTCTCCCAACGGGAGATTTTTAGACAGCTCCAAAGAACAAGATTCCCATGTGGAGACAAGATTTGTTCTAACTGGTGCCTCAGGAAACCCCCAATGCTGTTATTGGAAACCAGGCCTTTGAGGAGAGATACCTGGAAACCAGAGCAATGGATCCGATTTGGGCCTCGGTGCCTGTCCTATTCAATCTTCTTCTCTGGTTACATCTGTCTATGGTATGACAGTAGTTAGTTACTCAGCTGGTGTCAGACCTCCCCTCTTTGTCCGGGTGGCCTACCCTATTGAGATGGCCGCGCGGACTTTGGAGGTTTCTCCTAATTTGTATGATTGTGGACAATGGAATGGGCAGAATTCCCGTGTAGTAGGTAGGCACAGACCTGATGTGTTGCTCCAGGGGCCCCAGCATGGAGGGTGTGTGGGCCAGGACTGTGGGGACAGATGTCCGAAAACAAAAACTCAGCTTAGGATTGGGGACGAAGTTATGGCAGGCCCGATCTATAGACCTGAGGAGAACTCTTTGGGATAAGAAGAAATGGCGAGTGTGAGGCACTTGCTCAGGCTTTTGTCTCTTGATTTATTTTCAACGATGGCCATGGAGTGTTGGGGAGGCCTCACGGGCCATGGACGAGTCTTCCTCTCTGAGGATTTGTCCCGATCCCAGTTGTTTTGGGTCAATGTGGAATCGGAGGAGTTCTTTCAGTTTTGTTACTTCAGGTGTCCTCCAGAAGAGGGATTCCAGAGCAGAGCCCTGGGGAAGGGCGACTGGACAACCAGAAATCTGGTAAAAAATTGGAACCTAGGACATGGCAAGCCCAATACGCCTTCGAATGGTCCAGTCAATGATAAGCCTTCTTTGAGGACAGAATTCACTTTGAGGGTCCCAATGTGTGTTTATGCCCTCGTGGTGTGCAAGCATGGACAGTTACTCATGGTGCACATTGCTTTCTCCTACACTGAACATTGGACCACATGCAACCACATGTATTCTTGCCATGGGGAAGTAGTAGTTCTGATTTCTGCATCTCATTCACCCCTAAACAGTGACTGGAGATGAGATCGAGGTTCTGAAGCCTGAAAATCGAGGTTGGGAAGAGATGATGACCTAAGGCAATGTTGCGTCCAATGTGCTCAGTGTGCCACCAGCTGGCTGGCGGCGGGTCTGGAGGTCTAGGCTCAGTCTGTGTCAGAAAGGGCATTAGTGCCCAGGGCAGCCTGTATAATTGGGGAACAGTCAAGTGGCGTGCTGGTTGATCCTCATTTGGGGATTCTGGGTAGTCCCAGAGGGCAATGTTTTTCTTCTGGAGGGCAGGCAGGGTGCTGCATTGTAGTTCTGGAATTGCCAACCTGGAGGACTTGTGGGCCAGGAGTCTGAGGACGGAAATCTGAGAACACAAGCTAGGCTTAGGTTTCTGGGTGAGGGCATGGCCGGCACAATCTGGAGAGCAGAATCGAGATCTCGTGCATCTGAAGTCAGGGCAAGGATCAGACAATCGCTCAGGTTGGAGTTTCTGTCCCTGAAGGACCCTTCATGATGGAGAGGGGAGGAATCTCGAGGCCATGGAGGTTTTCCTACAATGGGAGTTGTGAGATGCTCCAAACCACAACGATTCTTCTGCGGGACCATTGAGACCTGTGGGGTGGCTCCAGGAATTCCCATGCGTAATGATTCTGAGGAGGGTTCTAATGATGGATGGCAGGGCAGCCCGCCTGTCATTCCAATGGTCTCCTAGCTACAAGACAATTTAGATCTCCTGGATCTGGGGGAGCAACCGAGGGGGTGAGTTGTAATGGACTCTCCTGCGGATGGGTCCTAATGTGTGTTTGTGTCCATGGACACCTTGGAATGAGGCGGTGGAACTGAGGCCCTGAAGGGTTCTCCTTACCCGAGGCTTTGACACAGCTCCAATGCACAAGTTTCCCATGTGGAGACGAGATTTGTTCTGATGAGTGCCTCAAGAAATAGCCCTATGCTGGTATTGGAACCCAGGCCTCTGACTAGAGATGCCTGCAAACCAAAGCAATGGATCCGATTAGGGCCTAAGTTTGTGTCAGACAGACATTATACAGGGTACAGTGTATAATTCGGGTGCAGTCGAGTGGCAAGAAGGTTGATCCTCATTTGGGGTTTATGGGTAGCTCCATAGGGAAACTTTTTTTCTTCTGGAGGGAAAGCAGTGTGCAGCATTGTGTCTCCAGAATTCCCAAACTGGGGACCTTGTGGGCCAGGAGTGTGAGGACAGAAGTCTGAGAACACAATCTAGCCTTAGGTTTCAGGGCGAGGGCTTTGCAGGCACACTCTGCAGAGCTGAATTGAGATCTCATGCACCTGAAGCCAGGGCGAATATCAGATGTTTACTCATGTTGGAGTTTCTGTCCATGACGGCCCCTTTATAAAGTGGAGCATCTCCTAAGGCCATGGAGGTTTTCCCACGAAGGGAGTTGTGAGATGCTCTAATCGGCAAGGATTACTTCTGCAGGCCAGTTGAGACCTGTTGGATGGCTCCAGGATGTCCCATAGGGAAGTTCTCCAGAGCAGCCTTCTAAGGATGGAGGCCTGGGCAGCCCTCCTCGCATTCCAATTGTCCCCTAGTGACAAGGCAGGTTCGATCTGCTGGCTCTGGGGGAGCAACTAAGGATGCTGTGTTGAAATGGTCTCTCATTAGGATCGGTCATAATGTGGTTTTGGGTCCATGGAGACCTTGGAATGGGGCCGTGGCACCGGCACCTTGAAGGATTCTGCTAACCAGAGCTATTGACACAGCCCCAAAGAACAAATTTCCCATGTGGAGACGAGATTTGTTCCGATTGTTGCCTTAGGAACCCCCATAAGCTGGTATTGGAAACCAGGCATCTGAGGAGAGAGGCCTGGAACCCAAAGCAATGGATCCAATTAGGGCGTAGGGGCCTGTCTGCTTCAATCTTCTTCTCTGAGAACACCCTTCTAGGGTTCTGAGTCGAGGTCATTGCTCAGATTGTGTTCAGAGCGCCTTTGTTTGTCCCGGGAGGCCAACACTATTGGGATGGTCGGGGACTTTGGAGATTCTCCTAATCTGTAGGTTTGTGGCCAATGGAATGGGAAGAATTCCTTTGGTGAGGGCAGGCACAGTCCTGAGATGTGGCCCCAGCTTTCTGGTTGTCAGTCGGGAAGTCTGGGCTCAGGCTGTGTCATACAGGGCATTTTGGCCCAGGGTAGACTGTCTAATTGGGGTACAGTCAAGCGGCGTGCAGATTGATCCTAATTTGGGGTTTCTGGGTAGCCCCATAGGGCAACGTTTTTCTTCTGGAGGGCAGGCAGAGTGCTGCATTGTGGTTCCAGAATTCCCAACCTGGTGTGCTTTAAGTCCATGTGAATGAGTATGGAATTCTGAGAACACAAGCTAGGCTTAGGTTTCTGGGCGAGGGCACGACAGGCACACTCTGCAGAGCTGAATCAAGATCTCGTGCATCTGAAGTCAGGGCGAGGATCAGACTTTGGCTCAGTTTGGAGTTTCTGTCCATGATGGCCCCTTTATGAAGGTAGGGGGGCATCTCAAAGCCATGGGTTTTTCCCATGATGGGAGTTGTGAGATGCTCCAATCCACAAGGACTCCTTCTGCAGGATAGTCAAGACCTGTTGGAAGGCTCCAGGACGTCCCATACGGAATGACGCCAGAGCAGGGTTCTAAGGATTGATACTTGGAGAGCCTGACTCGCATTCCAGTTTTCTCCTAGCAACAAGGCAGGTTTGATTTTCTGGCTCTGGGGGAGCAATTGAGGGTGATGAGATGAAATGTACTCTCCTGCGGAATGGTCATAGAGTGGGTTTGTGTCCATGGAGACCTTGGAATAGGGCAGTGGCTCTGGGTACCTAAAGGTTTCTCCTATCTGGGGGTTTTTACACAGCTCCAATGGATAAGTTTGCCATGTGGAGACGAGATTTGCTCTGATTGTTACCTCTGGAAACTCCCATATGCTGGTATTGGAAACCAGGCCTCTGGGGAAAGATGCCTAGGAACAAAAGCAATGGAAACAATTACAGTCTAGGGGCCTGTCTGGTTCAATCTTCTTCTCTGAGAATATCTGTCTATGGGTCTGAGTTGAGGTCGTTGCTCAGCTTGTGACAGATCGCCCCTCTTTGCCCTGGGCGTCCTACACTATTGGGATGGACTCGGGGAATTTGGAGGTTTCTCCTAATCAGACAGGTTGTGTCCAATGGAATGGGCAGAATTTCCTTGGAGAGGGCGGGCACAATCCTGAGGTGTGGCTCCAGGGGCCCCAGCCTGGATGGTGTGTTGGCCAGGACTGTGGGGACAGAAGTCTGAAAACACAAATTCGGCTTCGGTTTGGGGACTTAGATATGGCAGGCCCAATCTACAGAGCATGAGGAGAATTTTTCAGGCTCTGAACAAAGGACAAGTCTGAGGTGATTACTCAGGCTTTTGTTGCCGGATTTTGTGTCAACCGTAGCCGTTGAATGTCGGGCTGGCCTCATGGGCCATGGACGAGTCTTTCTCTCTAGAGATTTGGACCAATCCCAAGTTGTTGGGATCATTCTGTCGATGGGAGGAGTCCTTTCCATATTTTTTTTTTTACCTCAGGTGTCCCACCAAAGAGGGATTCTGAGCCGAGCCCTGAGTAGGGGTGGCAAGACATCTTAAACTCTCATTAAGATTGGGGGACTAGGAGCATGCCAAGCCCCATATGCGGGCTCTTGGTCCAGCCACTGAGAGGTATTACTTGAGGACAGGGCTCACGTTGAGGGTCCCAATAGGTATTTGTGCCCATCGCAGCACTCAAGTATGACCGGGGCCTCATGTGCCACACTGGTTTCTCCTACACTGAATGTTGGACAACATGCAAACCACAAGGTTTCTTGCCATGGGGAAAGAGAAGTTCTGATTTCTGCATCACGTTCACTGATGGGCAGTGAGTGGAGATAAGGTCTAGGTTCTGATGCCTGAAAACCAAGGTTGGGAAGATATGATGACCTAAGGCCATGGCGGGTCCAATGTGCTCAGTGTGCAGTCAGCCTTCTGGGTGTCGATCTCGAGGTCCTGGCTCAGGCTGTGTCAGACAGTGCATTACTGCCTAGGCTCGACTGTATAATTGGGGTACAGTCGAGTGGCGTGCAGGTTGATCCTCATTTGTGGTTTCTAGGTAGCCCAATTGGGCAACGTTTTTCTTCTGGAAGGCAGGCAGAGTGCTGCATTGTGCATCCAGAATTCTGAAACTGGAGGGATTGTGTGCCAGGAATGTGAGGACAGAAGTCTGAGACCACAAGTAGGCTTAGGTTTTGGGTCGAGGGCACAGCAGGCACACTCTGGAGAGCGGAATCGAGATCTCATGCATCTAAAGTCAGGGCAAGGGTAGACGTTGGCTCCGGTTGGAGTTTCTGTCCGTGATGGCCCCTTCATGAAGGTAGGGGGACATCACGAGGCCATGGAGGTTTTCCTATAGTGGGACTGTGTGATGCTCCAAACCACAAGGATTCCTTCTGCAGAACAGTGGAGACCTGTTGGATGGATCCAGGATGTCCCATAAGGAACTTCTCCAGAGTAGGGTTCTAACGATTGATGCCTGGGCAGGACACCTCGCATTCTAATAGTCTCCTAGCGATAAGGAAGGTTTGAACTGCTTGCACAGGGGGAGCAATTGAGGGCGCTGTGTTGAAATGGACTTTCCTGAGGATTGGTCATAATGTGTGTTTGTGTCCATGCAGACCTTCGAATAGGGCAATGGCTCTGGGGCCCTGAAGGATTCTCCTAACCGGAGGTTTCACACAGCTCCAAAGAGCAAGATTCCCATGTGGAGATGAGATTTGTTCTGATTGATGCCTCAGGAACTCCCATAAGCTGATATTGGTAACTAGGCATCAAGGAGAGATGCCTGGAAACCAAAGGAATAGATCTCATTCGCCCCTAGGGGCATGTCTGCTTCAAATTTCCCTGGGCACATCTGTCTATGGTTCTCAGTGGAGGGCATTGCTCAGCTTGTGTCAGATAGCCCCTGTTTGTCCCGGGTGGCCTACACTACTGGGATGGTCTCAGGAAATTTGGAGGTTTCTCCTAATCTGTAGGGTTGTTTCCAATGGAATAGGCATAATTCACTTGAAGAGGGCAGTCACAGTCCTGAGGTGTGGCCCTAGCTGTCTGGGTTTTGGTCAGGAGGTCCGGGCTCAGGCTGTGTCACACAGGGCATTAGTGCCAGGCTAGAATGTATATTTGGGGTACAGTCAAGAGGCATGCAGGTTGATCCTCATTTGGCATTTCTGGGTAGCCCCATAGGGCAAACTTTTTCTTCTGGAGGGCAGACAAAGTGCTGTATTGTGGCTCCAGAGTTCCCAACCTGGAGGGCTGGTGGGCCAGGAGTGTGAGGATGGAAGTCTGAGAGCAAAATCTAGGCTTAGGTTTAGGGATGAGGACATGGCAGGCACACTCTGCAGAGCTGAGTCGAGATCTCGTGTATCTGAAGTCAGGGAGAGGATCAGACGTTGGCCCAGGCTGGAGTTTCTGTCCATGATGGCCCATTCATGAAGTTGGAGGGACATCACGAGGCCATTGAGGTTTTCCCATGATGGGAGTGTGTGATGCTCCAAACCGCAAGGATTCGTTCTGCGGGACAGTCGAGACCTGTTGTATGGAACCAGGACGTTCCATAAGGAAGTTCTCCAGAGCAGGGTTCTAAGGATGGATGCCTGGGCATCCCCCCTCACATTCCAATTGTCTCCTAGCAACAAGGCAGGTTCTATCTGCTGGCTCTGGGGGAGCAACCCAGGGGATTGAGTTGAAATGGACTCACCTGAGGATGGGTCATAATGTGGTTTTATGTCCATTGAGTCCTTGGAATGGGGCAGTGGCTCCAGGGATCTGAATGTTTCTCCTAACTGGAGCTTTAACCAAAGCTCCAAAGAGCAAGTTGCCCGTATGAAGATGAGATAAGTTCAGATTGGTACCTCTGGAAACCCCCATATGCTAGTATTGGAAACCAGGCCTCTGAGGAGAGATGCCTGGAAACAAATGCAATGGATCCAATTAGGGTCTAGGTGCTTGTTCAGTTCAATATTCTTCAGATATCTGGGGATATCTGTGTATGGGTCTGAGTTGAGGTAGTTGCACAGCTTGGGACAGATTGCTTCGGTTTTTATTGGGAGGCCTACACTATTGGGATGGCATCAGGTACTTTGGAGTTTTCTCCTAATATCTATGGTTGTCTCCAATGGAATGGGCAGGATTCCCTTGGAGTAGCAGGCAGAGTCCTGAGATGTGGTTCCAGGGGCCCCAGCCTGGAGGGTGTGTGTGCCAAGACTGTCGTACAGAAGTCTGAAACACAAACTCGCCTTATGTTTGTGGACGTAGGTATGGCAGGCCTGATCTACAGACCATGGGGAGAATTATTCTGGTTATGAACAAAGGGAGAGTGTGAGGCTCTTGCTCAGGCTTATGTCTCTGGATTTTGTGTCATTGGTGGCCGTGGAATGTTGGGGTGGCCTCATGGGACATGGACGAGTCTTTCTCTCTGGGGATTTGGCCTGATCCCAAGTGGTTGAGGTCATTCTGTTGATGGGAGGATTCCTTTGTGTATTTATTATCTCAGGTGTCCCAACAAAGAGGGATTCCAGAGCAGAGCCCTGAGTAGGGGTGACTAGATATCTCGACCTCTGGTTAAGTTTGGGAGACTTGGGGCATGGCAAGCCCCATATGCAGGCTCTTGGTCCAGCCACTGAGAGGCTTTACTTGAGGACAGGGCTCACGCTGAGGGTCTCAATGTGTGTTTGTGCCTATCACGGCCCTCATGCATGGGCAGGGCCTCATGGGCCAGCTGGTTTCTCCTACAATGAACGTTGGACAGCATGCCAACCACAAGGTTTCTGGCCATGGGGAAGTAAGAGTTCTGATTTCTGCATCACGTTCACCCCTGGGAAGTGAGCGGAGATAAAGTCTACGTTTCTGAAGTTTGATAACTGAGGTTAGGAAGAGATGACGACCTAAGGCCATGGAGGGACCGATGTGCTCAGTGTACGACTAGTTGTCTGCGTGTCGTTCAGGAGTTCTGGGCTCAGGCTGTGTCAGATAGGAGTTTAGTGCTCAGACTAGATTGTATAATTGGGGTACAGTCGAGTGGGATGCAGGTTGATCCTCATTTGGGGTTTCTTGGTATCCCCATAGGGCAAAGTTTTTCTTCTGGAGGGCATGCAGAGTGCTGCATTGTGGCTCCGAAATTCCCAAACTGGAGGGCTTGTGTGCCAGGAGTGTGAGGACAGAAGTCAGAGAACACAAGCTAGGCCAGGTTTTCGGTGTGAGGGCACGGCAGGCACACTCTGCAGAGTTGAATTGAGATCTCATGCATCTGAAGTCAGGGCGAGGATCAGACATTGGCTCAGGTTGGAGTTTCTGTCCATAATGGACCCTTCAAGAATTGGGGTGGGGTGGGCATCATGTTGCCATGGAATTTTTCCTTCGATGGGAGTTGTGAGAAGCTCCAAACCACAAGGATTCCTTTTGCGGAACAATTGAGACCTGTTGGATGGCTCAAGGTCCTCCTATCCAGAATGACTCCAGAGCCGGGTTCTAAGGATGGATGCCTGGGCAGCCCACCTTGTATTCCAATTGTATCCTCTCGACAAGACAGGTTCGATCTGCTGGCTCTGGGGGAGCAATTGAGGGGGCTGGGTTGAAATGGACTTTCCTGCAGAATGGTCATTATGTGGGTTTGTGTTCATGGAGACCTTGGAATGGGGCGGTGGCACGGGGGCACTGAAGGATTCTCCTAACCAGAGGTTTTGACACATCTCCAACGAGCAAGTTTCCCACGTGGTGATGCGATTTGTTATGATTGGTGCCTCAGGAAACCCCTATATGCTGGTATTGGAAACCAGGCCTCTGAGGAGATATGCCTGGAAACCAAAGCACTGGATCCGATTAGGGCCTAGGGGCCTGTCCAGCTCAATATATTTCTCTGGGGAATCCTGTATATGGGTATGAGTGGAGCTAGTTGCTCCGATGGTGTTAGATCGCCCCTTTTTCTCCTGGGCAGCCTACACTTTTGGGATTGCTCAGGGACTTTGGAGGTTTCTCCTAATCTGTAGGGTTTTGGCTAATGGAATGGGCAGAATTCCCCTGGAGAGGGCAGGCACAGTCCTCAGGCTTGGCTCCAGGGACCCCAGTTTTGAGGGGTGTGGGCCAGGGCTGTGGGGACAGAAGTCTGAAAACACAAACTCGGCTTAGTTTTGGGGAGCTAGGTTAGGCAGGTCCAATCTACAGACTGTGAGGAGAACTCTTTGAAATATAAAGAAAGAGCGAGAGTGAGGTGATTGATCAGGCTTTTGTTTTGGATTTTGTGTCACTAATGGCTGTGCAATGTCGAGGTGGCCTCATGGGCCATGGACGAGTCTCGCTTTCTGGGGATTTGGCCCAATCCCAAGAGTTTGGGGTCATTCTGTGGGATGGGAGGAGTCCTTTCTGTTTTTATACCTCAGGTGTCCCACCAAAAGAGGAATTCCAGAGCAGAGCCCTGGCGAGGGGCTACTTGACAACCCGAACTCTGGTTAAGAATTGGGTCTAGAGGCATGAACGCCCCATATGCGGGCTCTTCGTCCAGACACTGAGAGGCCTTACTTGAGGACAGGGCACACGCTGAGGGTCACAATGCTTGTTTGTGCCCAACGTGGCCAGCAAGCATGGGAGAGGCCTTATGGGCAATGCTGGTCTCTCCTACACTAAACATTGGACAACATGCCAACCACAAGGTTTCTTGCAATGGGGAAGGAAGAATTCTGATTTAAGCATCACGTTCACCTCTGGGTAGAGAATGGAGATAAGGTCAACTTTCTGAGGCATGAATACCGAGGTTGGGAATAGATGATGACCTAAGGCCATGGCGGGACCGAGGTGTTCAATGTGCGGCCAGCTGTCTGGGTATCAGTCAGGAGGTCCGGGCTCAGGCTGTGTCAGACAGGGCATTAGTGCTCACGGTAGGCTGTATAATGGGGGTACAGTCAACTGGCCTGCAGTTTGATACTCATTTGGGGTTTCTGGGTAGCCCCATTGGGCAATGTTTTTCGTCTGGAGGGCAGGCAGTGTGCTGCATTGTGGGTCCGAAATTTTCAAATTGGAGAGCTTATGGACCAGGAGTGTTAGGACGGAAGTCTGAGAACACAAGCTAGGTTTAGGTTTTGGGGCGACGGCACGGCAGGCACACTCCTCAGATCTGAATATAGATCTCATGCATCTGCAGTCAGGGCAAGTATCAGATGTTGGCTCAGTTTGGAGTTTCCGTCCATGATGGCCCCTTCATGAAGGGGGGGGCGGATATCACGGGTCCATGGGGTTTTTCCCATGACCAGAGTTGTGAGATGCTCCAAACATTAAGGATTCCTTCTGCGGGACAATCATGACCTGTTGGATGTCTCCGGGTTGTCCCATTTAGAATGACTCCGGAGCAGGGTTCTAAGGATGGATGCCTAGGCAGCCCGGTTTGCATTCCAATTGTCTCCTAGTGACAAGGCAGGCACCATCTGCTGGATCTAGGGGAGCAACCAAAGTGGCTGAGTTGAAATGGACTCTCCTGCGCCTGGGTCCTAATGTGTGTTTGTGTCCATGGAGACCTTGGAATGGGGCGGTGGCACCGGGGCCGTGAAGGATTGCTCTAATCAGAAGTTTTGATACAGATCCAAAGAGCATGTTTCCCATGTGGGGAAGAGATTTGTTCTGATTGGTGCCTCAGGAAACGCCCATTTAGTGGTATTGGAAACCAGACCTCTGGGAAGAGATGCCTGGAATCCAAAGCAATGGATCTGATTAGGGCCTAGGGGCCTGTCCGGTTAATGTTCTTCTCTGGGGACATCTGTCTCTGGTGTGAGTGGAGGTAGTTGCTCAGCGGGTGGCAGATTTCCCTGTTTGTCCCAGGGTTCCTACACTATTGGAATGACCACGGGGACTTTGGAGGTTTCTCCTAACCTGTAGGGTTGTGGTCAATTGAATGGGCAGAATCCCCTTGGAGAGGGAAGGCTCAGTCTTGATGTGTGTCTCCAGGGGTGCAAGCATGGAGGGTTTGTGGGCCAGGGCTGTGGGGACAGAAGTCTAAAAACACAAACTCGGCATAGGGTTAGGGACGAAGTTATGGACAGCCTGAAATACAGACCAAGAGGAGAACTCTTTGGGATATGAAGAAAGGGCGAGTGTGAGGTGCTTGCTCAGGCTTTTGTCTCCGGATTTAGTGTCAAAAATAGCCGTGGAATGTCAGATTGGCCTCATGGGCCATGGACGGGTCTCCCTCTCTGGGTTTTTGGCCCAACCCCAAGAGATTGCGGTCATTCTGTGGGATGGGAGGAATGCTTTCTGTTTTTCTTTTCTTTTCTTTTCTTTTAACCTAAGGTGTCCCACCAACAGACGGATTCCAGAGAAGAGCCTTGGGGAGAAGTGACTGGAAAACTCGACCTCTGGTTAAGACTGGGGGATTTGGGACATGGCAAGCCCCATATGCAGGCTCTTGTTCCAGTCACTGAGTGGCCTTACTTGAGGACAGAGCTCACTCTTAAAGTCACAATGCGTCTTTGTGCCCAACGCGGCCCTCAAGCATGGGCAGGTCCTCATGTTCCATGCTGTTTTCTCCTACACTGAACGTTGGACAACATGCCAACCACAAGTTTTTTTGCCATGGGGAAGGAGGAGTTCTGATTTCTGCATCATGTTCTCCACTGGGCAATGATTGGAGATAAGGTCTAGGTTCTGAAGCCTGAAAACTCGAGGGTGGGAAAAGATGATGACCTAAGGACATGATGACTAAGGACTGAGCCATGGGCTCAGTGTGCGGCCAGATATCTGGGTGTCGGTCAGGAGGTCTGTGCTCAGGCTGTGTCAGACAGGGCAGTAGTGCCCAGGGTAAGCTGTATAATTGGAGTACAGTTGAGTGGCCTGCAGGTTGATCCTCATTTGAGGTTTCTGGGTAGCCCCATAGGGCAACTTTTTTCTTCTGGAGGGCAGGCAGAGTGCTGCATTGTGTCTCCATAATTCCCAAAGTCGAGGGCATTTTGGCCAGGAGTGTGAGGACAAAAACCTGAGAGCACAAGATAGTCTTAGGTTGCGGGGTGAGGGCAGGACAGGCACACTCTGCAGAGCTAAATTGAGATCTCGTGCATCTGAAGTTCTGGCAAGGATCAGACGTTGTTTCACGTTGTGGTTTCTGTCCATGATTGCCCCTTCATGTAGCGGGGGCGTGCATCAGGAGGCCATTGAGGTTTTCCCATGATGAGTATTGTGAGATGCTCCAAACCGCAAAGGCTCCTTCTGTGGTACAATTGTGACCTTTTGGATGGCTACAGGACGTCCCATAGGAAACGACTCCAGAGCAATGTTCTAAGGATGGATGCCTGGGAGAACTCTTCACATTCCAAATGTCTCCTAGCAAAAAGATTTCCTGGGTCTGGGGGAGAAACCGAGGAGGCTGAATCGAAATGGACTCTCATGTGGATGGGTCATAATGTGGGTTTGTATCCATGGAGACCTTGGAATGGGGTGGTGACACCGGGGCCCTGCAGGATTCTCCTAACTGGAGGTTTTGACACAGCTCCAAAGAGCATGTTAAACATATGGAGACGACATTTGTTCTGATCGGTGCCTCAGGAAACCCCAAATGCTGGTATTGGAAACCAAGCCTCTGGGGAGAGATGAGTGGAAACCAAAGCAATGGATCTGATTAGGGCCTAGGGGCATGTCAGGTTCAATGTTTTTCTCTGGGGACATCTGCCTACGGATCTGAGTGGAGGTAGTTGTTCAGCTGGTGGCAGATTGCCTCTGTTTGTCCCGGGCAACCTACACCATTGGGATAACTTTGGGGATTTTAGAGGTTCCTCTAATTTGTACGGTTGTGGCCAATGGAATGGGCAGAATTCCCTTGGAGTAGGCAGGCACAGTCCTGAGTTGTGGCTCCAGAGACCAAGCCTGGAGGGTGTGTGGGCCAGGGTTGTGGTGACAGAAGAAGCCTGAAAACACAAACTCAGATTAGTTTTGGGGATGGAGGTATGGCAGGCCTGATCTACAGACCATGAGGAGAACTCTTCGGGATATGAACAAAGAGCGAGTGTGAAGTGCTTGCTGAGGTTTTTTCTGGATTTTGTACCAACGATGGTCGTGGAATGTCGGGGTGGACTCCTGTCTTGGACGTGTCTCCCTCTCTAGAAATTTGGCCATATCCCAAGAGCTTGGGTTCATTCTGTGGGATGGGAAAAGTCCTTTCTGTTTTTATATCTCAGGTGTCCCACCAAAAGAGGGATTCCTGAGCATAGCCCTGGGGAGGGACGATTGGACAAACTGAACTATGGTTAAGATTGGGGGCCTAGGAGCATGGCAAACTCCATATGCGGGCTCTTGGTCCAGCCACTGAGAGGCCATACTTGAAAACCGAACTCACGCTGAGGTTTACAATGCATGTTTGTGCCAAACGTGGCCTTCAAGCATGGGTGGGGCCTCATGGGTGACACTGGTTTATCCTACACTGAATGTTGAACATGCCAACCACAAGGTTTCTTGCCATGGGGAAGGAGGAGTTCTGATTTCTGCATCATGTTCTCCCCTGGGAAGTGATGGGAGATAAGGTCTAGGTTCTGAAGCGTGAAAACCGAAGTTGGGAAGATATGATGACCTAAGGCCATGGCAGGTCCAATGTGCTCAGTGTGCGGCCAGCTGTCTGGGTATCAGTCGGATGGTCTGTGGTCAGGATGTGTCAGACAGGGCATTAAATCCCGTGGTAGACTGTATAATTTGTGTACAGTCGAGAGACGTTCAGGTTGATCCTTATTTGGGGTTTCTGGGTAGCCCCATAAAGCACCATTATTCTTCTGGACGGCAGGAGGAGTGCTGCATTGTGGCTCCGGAATTGTCAAACAGGACGGCTTATGGGTCAGTAGTGTGAGACTAGAAATCTGAGAACACAAGCTAGGCTTAGGTTTTGGGGCGAGGGCACCCCAGGCACACACTGCTGAGCTGAATTGAGATCTCGTGCATCTGAAGTCAGGGAAAGGATTAGACATAGACTCAGGTTTTGAGTTTCTGTCAATGATGGCCCCTTCATGGGGGAAGGAGCGCATCACGAGGCCATGGAGGTTTTCCTTCAATGGTAGTTGTCAGATTCTCCAAACTGCAAGGATTCCTTCTGTGGGACAATTGAGACCTGTTGGATGGCTCCAGGACCTCCCATACGAATGACTCCAGAGAAGGGTTCTAAGGCTGGATGCCTGGACAGCTTCCCTCGCATTCCAATTGTATCCTCTCATCAAGACAGGTTCGATCTGTTGGCTCTGGGAGAGCAACTGAGTGGGCTGAGTAGAAATGGACTCTCCTGCGGATGGCTCATAATGTGTGTTTGTGTTCATGGAAAACTTGGAATTTGGCGGTGGCACCGGGGCACTGGAGGTTTCTCCTAACTGGTGGTTTTGAGACAGTTCGAATGAGCAAGTTTACCAGGTGTAGATGAGATGTGTTCTGATTGTTGCCTCAGGAAACCCCCATATGCTGGTATTGGAAACCAGTCCACTGAGTAGGGATGCCTGGGAACCAAAGTAATGGATTCAATTAGGGTCTAGGGGCCTGTCCAGTTCAATCTATTTCTCTGGGGAAATCTGTCTATTGGTTTGAGTGGAGGTAGTTGCTCCGCTGGTGTCAGATCGCCCCTGTTTCTCCCAGGAGGCCTACACTATTGGGATTGCCTCAGGGACATTGGAGGTTTCTCCTAATCTTTAGGGTTGTGGCCAACGGAATGGAAAGAATTCCCTTGGAGAGGGCAGGCACAGTCCTGAATTGTGGCTCCAGGGGCCCCAGCCTGGAAGGTGTGTGGGCCAAGACTGTGGGGAAAGAATTCTGAAAACATAAACTCGGCTTAGGTTTGGGAGCTAGGTTAGGCAAGGCCTGATCTACAGACCGTGAGGAGAACTCTTTGGGATATGAGCAAAGGGGAGTGTGAGGTGCTTGCTCAGGCTTTTCTCCCTGGATTTTGTGTCACCGATGGCTGTGCAATGTCGAGGTGACCTCATGGGCCATTGAAGAGTCTCCCTTTCTGGGGATTTCGCCCAATCCCAAGAGTTTGGGGTCATTCTGTGTGATGGGAGGAGTCTTTCCTGTTTTTGTTTTTTTTTTTCCTCAGGAGTCCCACCAAAAGTGGGATTCTAGAGCAGAGCCCTGGAGAGTGTCAACTGGACAACCCAACCTTTGGCTAATATTGGGGGTGACAACCCAACCTTTGGCTAATATAGGGGGCCTAGGGGCAAGGAAGCTCCATATGCGGGCTCTTTTTCCAGTCACTGAGAGGTCTTACTTGAGGAAAGGGATCATGCTGAGGGTCACAATTCGTATTTGTGCCAAACGTGGCAATCAAGCATGGACGGGGCCACATGGGCCACGCTGGTTTCTCCTACAGCGAACGTTGGACAATATGCGAACCACAACGTTTCTGGCTATGGGGAAGGAAGAGTACGGGTATCTGCATCACATTCACCCCTGGGCAGTGATTGGAGATAAGGTCTTGGTTCTGAAGCCTGAAAACCGAGGTTGGGAAGAGATGACAACCTAAGGCCTTGGCGGGTACAATTTGCTCAGTGTGCGGCCAGCTCTCTACACTTCGGTCATGAGGTCCCGGCTCAGGCTGTGTCAGACAGGAATTAGTGCCCAGGGTAGACTGTAAAATCAGGGTACAGTCAAGTGGCGTGTAGGTTGATCCTCATTTGTGGTTTCTGGGTAGCCCCAGAGGGCAACATTTTTCTTCTAGAAGGCAGAAAGAGCGCTGCATTGTGGCTCCAGAATTCCCAAACTGGACGTCTTGTGGGTCAGGAGTGTTAGGATGGAAGTCTGAGAATACAAGCTAGGCTTAGGTTTCGGGGCAAGGGCAAGGCAGGCACACTCTACAGAGCTGAATCGAGATCTCATGTACCTGAAGCCAGGGTGAATATCAGACGTTTGCTCAGGTTGGAGCTTCTGTTCATGATGACCCCTTTATAAAATGGAGTGTCTCACGAGGCCATGGACGTTTTCCCATGAAGGGAGTTGTGAGATGCTCCAAACCGCAAAGATTCCTTCTGTGGGACACTCGAGACCTGTTGGATGGCTCCAGGATGTACCATATGGAACGACTCCAGAGCAGAGTTCTAAGGATGGATGCCTGGGCAGCCGGCCTCCCATTCCAGTTGTCTCCTGGCAACTGGAGACAGGTTTGATCTGCTTGCTCTGGGGGAGAAACCAGGGAAGTTGAGTTGAAATGGGCTCACCTGAGAATGGGTCATAATGTGGGTTTGTGTCCATGGAGACCTTGGAATGGTACGCTTGATCTGGGGCCCTTAAATATTCTCCTAATTGGAGGCTTTGACAGAGCTCCAAAGAGTATGTTTCCTATGTGGAGACGAGATTTTTCTGAAGAGTGCCTCAGTAATCTTCCATATGTCGGTATTGGAAACCAAGCCTCTGAGGACAGATACCTGGATATAAAAGCAATGGATCTGATTAGGGCCTAGGTGCCTATCCGGTTCAATCTTCTATGGGGATATCTCTCTCTGGGTCTGAGTGGAGGTACTTGCTTAGCTTGTGACAGATCACCCGTTTGTCCTGGGTGGCCGACACTATTGGGATGGTCTCGGGGAGTTTGGAGGTTTCTCCTAATCTGTAGGGTTGTGGCCAATGGAATGGCCAGAATTCCCCTGGCAAGGGCAGGAACAGTCCTGAGGTGTGGCTTCAGGGGCCCAAGCTTGGAGGTTGTGTGGGCCAGGACCGTGGAGACAGAAGTCTGAAAATACAAACCCAGCTTAGGTTTGGGGACGTATGTATGAAAGGCTCGATCTACAGACCGTGAGGAGAATCTTTTGGGCTATGAACAAAGGGCAAGTGTGAGGTGCTTGCTCAGGATTTTTCTCTGGATTTTGTGTCAAGGGTGGCCGTGGAATGTCGGGGTGGCCTCAAGGGCCATGGACAAGTCTTTCTGGGGATTTGGCCCAATCCCACGTGGTTGGGGTCATTCTGTAGATGGGAGGAGTCCTTTCTGTATTTTTTTTTTACCTCAGGTGTCCCACCAAAGAGGGATTCCAGAGCAGAGCCCTGAGTAAAAGTGACTAGACATCTCAAAATCTGGTTGAGTTTGGGGGAACAGGGGCTTTGCAAGCCCCATATGCGGCGTCTTGTTCCAGTCACTGAGAGGCTTTACTTGAGGATAGGGCTCACTCTGAGGGTCACAATGTGTGTTTGTACAAATTGCGGCCCTCAGGGAAAGCGGGACCTCA
This sequence comes from Neogale vison, assembly GCF_020171115.1. Taxonomy (NCBI): domain Eukaryota; kingdom Metazoa; phylum Chordata; class Mammalia; order Carnivora; family Mustelidae; genus Neogale; species Neogale vison. Next base: position 48,070,375 of record NC_058095.1, read on the forward strand.
TGGGCCATGCTGCTTTGTACTACAGTGTTTGTTGGAAAACATGCCAACCACAAGGTTTCTGGCCATGGGGAAGGAGGAGTTCTGATTTCTGCATCATGTTCACTCCTGGGCAGGCAGTGGAGATAATGTCTAGGTTCTGAACCTTGAAAACTGAGGTTGGGTAGAAATGATGAATTAAAGCCATTGTGTGTGCGATGGGCTCAGTGTAGGTAGGTCTGGGCTCAGGCTGTGTCAGACATGGCTTTAGTGCACAGGCTAGACTGTATAATTGGTGTATGGCCGAGTGGCATGCAAGTTGTTCCTCATTTGGCGTTTCTGGTTAGCCCTATAGGGCAACATTTGTCCTCTGGAGGGCAGGTAGAGTACTGCACTGTGTCTCCAGAATTGCCAAACTGGAGGGCTTGTGGCCAGGATTGTGAGGACGGACGTCTGAGAACACAAGCTAGGCTTAGGTTTTGGGGCGAGGACATGGCAGGCACACTCTGCAGAGCTGAATTGAGATCTCGTACTTCTGAAGTCAGGGCGAGGATCAGACTTTGGCTGAGGATAGAGTTTCTGTCCATGATGGCCCGTTAATGAAGGTGGGGGAGCATTATGAGACAATGGAGGTTTTCCCACGGTGGGATTGTGTGATGCTCCAAACAGCAAGGATTCATTATGCGAGACAGTCGAGACCTGTTGGGTGGATCCAAGATGTCCCATAAAGAAGTTCTTCAGAGCAGGGCTCTTAGGATGGATGCCTGGGCAGTCCACCTCACATTCCAATTGTCTCCTAGCAACCAGGCAGGTTTGATATGCTAGCTCTGGGGTAGAAACCAAGGGGTCTGAGTTGAAATGGACTTTCCTGAGGATCGGTCATAATATGGGTTTGTGTCCATGGAGACCTTGGAACGGGGCCCTGGCGCCGGGGCCCTGAAGGATTCTCTTAACTGGAGGTTTTCACACAGTTCCAAAGAGCAAGATTCCCATGGGGAGACGAGATATGTTCTGATTGGTGCCTCAGGAACTTCCATAAGCTGGCATTGGCAATCAGGCATTGAGGGGAGATGCCTGGAATCGAAAGCAATAGATCCGATTCACGCCTAGGGTCCTGTCTGCTTCAATCTTCTCTGGGCACCTCTGTCTGTGGTTCTCAGTGGAGGGCATTGCTCAGGTTGTGTCAGATAGTCCCTGTTTGTCCCAGGCGGCCTATGCTACTGGGTTGGTCTCAGGGAATTTGGAGGTTTCTCCTAATCTGCAGGGTTGTTTCATTGGAATAGGCAAAACTCACATGGAGAGTGCTGTCAGAGTCGAGGTGTGGCCCTAGCTGTCTGGGTGTCGGTCGGGAGGTCCGGGCTCAGGCTGTGTCAGACAGGGCATTAGTGCCCAGGCTAGACTGTATATTTGGGTTTAGTTGAGAGGCATGCAGGTTGATCCTCATTTGGCATTTCTGTGTAGCCCCATAGGGCAAAGTTTTTCTTCTGGAGGGCAGGCAGAGTGCTGCATTGTGGCTCCGGAGTTCCCAAACTGGAGGGCTTGTGGGCCAGGAGTGTGAGGACGGAAGTCTGAGAACACAGGCTAAGCTTAGGTTTCAGTGCAAGTACATGGCAGGCACACTCTGCAGAGCTGAGTCGAGATCTCGTGTATCTGAATTCAGGGAGAGGATCAGACGTTGGCCCAGGCTGGAGTTTCTGTCCATGATGATGGCCCATTCATGAAGGTGGGTGGGGCATCACGAGGCCATGAAGCTTTTCTCATGAAGGGAGTGTTTGATGCTCCAAACCACATGGATTCTTTCTGTGGGACAGTCGAAACCTGTTGGATGGATCCAGGACATCCCATAAGTAAGTTGTCTAGAGCAGGGTTCTAAGGATGGATGCCTGGGCAGCCCACGTCGCATTCCAATTGTCTCCTAGCCACAAGGCAGGTTCCATCTGCTGGCTCTGGGGAAGCAACCAAGGAGGTTGAATTAAAATGGGCTCACCTGAGGATGGGTCATAATGTGGGTTTATGTCCATTGAGACCTTGGAAAAGGGAGGTGTCTCCGGGAACCTGAAGGTTTCTCCTAACTGGAGCTTTTCACAAAGCTCCAAAGAGCAAGATTCCCATGTGGAGACGAGATTTGTTCTTATTGGTACCTCTGGAACCCCCCATATGCTAGTATTGGAAACTAGGCCTCTGAGGAGAAATGCCTGGAAATAAATGAAATGGATCCAGTTAGGGTCTAGGTATCTGTCCATTTCAATCTTCTTATCTGGGGGATATCTATGTATGGGTCTGAGTTGAGGTAGTTTCTCATCTTGGGAGAGATTGCACCTGTTTGTCCTGGGAGGCCTACACTATTGGGACGGCGTCGGGTACTTTGGAGTTTTCTCCTAATATCTAGGGTTGTCTCCAGTGGAATGGGCAAGATTTTCTTGGAGAAGCAGGCACAGTCCTGAGGTTTGGCTCCAGGGGCCCCAGCCTGGAGGGTGTGTTGGCCAGGACTGTGTGTATAGAAGTCTGAAACAAAAACTCGCCTTATGTTTGTGGACGTAGGTATGGCAGGCCCAATCTACAGACCATGCAGAGAATTATTCTGGCTATGAAAAAAGGGCAAGTCTGAGGCGCTTGCTCAGGCTTATGTCTCTGAATTTTGTGTCAACAGTGGCCGTGGAATGTCTGGGTGGCCTCATGGGCCATGAACTAGTCTTTCTTTCTGGGAATTTGGCCCGACCCCAAGTGGTTGGGGTCATTATGTTGATGGGAGGAGTCCTTTCTGTATTTATTTACCTCAGGTGTCCCACCAAAGAGGGATTTCAAAGCAGAGCCCTGAGTAGGGGTGACTAGATATCTCAAACTCTGGTTAAGATTGGGAGACTTGGGACATGGCAAGCCCCATATGTGGGCTCTTGGTGCAGCCCCTGAGAGGCTTTACTTTAGGACATGGCTCACGCAGAGGGTCCCAATGTGTGTTTGTGCCCATCGCGGCCCTCAAGCATGGGCTGGTGTTCATGGGCCCGCTGGTTTCTCCTACACTAAACGTTGGACAACATTCCAACCACAAGGTTCTGGAGAGGGGGAAGGAGGAGTTCTAATTTCTGCATCAAGTTCACCCATGGGAAGTGAATAGAGATAAGGTCTAGGTTTCTGAAGCCTGAAAACCGAGGTTGGGAAGAGATGACGACCTAAGGCCATGTCGGTTCAGATGTTCTCAGTGTACATCCAGCTGTCTGGGTGTCGGTCAGGAAGTCAGACCTCAGGCTGTGTCAGATAGGGCATTAGTGCCCAGGCTAGACTGTATAATTGGGGTACAGTTGAGTGGCATGCAGGTTGATCCTCTTTTGGGGTTTCTGGGTAGCCCCATAGGGCAACGTTTCTCTTCTTTAGGGCAGGCAGAGTGCTGCATTGTGTCTCCAGAATTCCCAGACTGAGGGCTTGTGGCCCAAGAGTGTGACGGCGGAAGTCTGAGAACACAAGCTAGGGTTAGCTTTGGGGGCGAGGGTATGGAAGGCACACTCTGCAGAGCTAAATCGAGATCTCGTTCATCTGAAGTCAGGGTGAGGATCAGATGTTGGCTCAGGTTTGAGTTTCTGTCCACGATATCTCCTACATGAAGGTGGGGGCTCACTAGGCCATGACAGTTTGCCCACGGTGCAAATGGGTGATGCTGCAAACCACAAGGATTCCTTCTGCTGTAGAGTCGAGACCTGTTGGATGGATCAAGGACATCCCATAAGGAACTTTTCCAGAGCAGGTTTCTAATGATGGGTGCCTGGGCAGCGAACTTGCATTCCAATTGCTCCTAGTGACAATGCAGGTTTGGTCTGCTGGAACTGGGTGAGTAACCAAGGGGCCCGAGTTGAAATGGACTCTCCTAAGGATGGGTCATAATTGGGTTTGTGTCCATGGAGACTTTGGAATGGGGTGGTGCCCCTGGGATCTGAAGCATTCTCCTAACCATGATTGTTGCCTCACGAACCCCCATACCTGTATTAGCAACCAGGAATCTTAGGAGAGATGCCTGGAATCCAAAGTATTGATCCGATTCGTGCCTAGGGGCCTGTCTGCTTCAATCTGCTATGGACACATCTGTCTATGGTTCTGAGTGGAGGTCGTTGCTTAGCTTGTGACAGACTGACCCTGTTTGTCCCTGGCGGCCTACACTACTGGGATGGTCTCAGGGACTTTGGAGGTTTTTCCTAATCTGTTGGGTTGTGGCTAATGGAATAGGCAGAATTCCCTTAGAGAGCACATCCTGAGATGAGGCCCCAGCTGTCTGGCTGCCGGTCAGGAGGTCCGGGCTCAGGCTGTGTAAGACAGGGCATTAGTGCCCAGGGTAGACAGTATAATTGGAATACAGTCGAGTGGCCTGCAGGTTGATCCTCATTTGAGGTTTCTAGGTAGCCCTATTAGGGCAAGATTTTTCTTCCGGAGGGCAGGTAGAGTGCTGCATTGTGCTCTGGAATTCCCAAACTGGAGAGTGTGTGTTCCAGAAGAGTGAGGACGGATGTCTGAGAACACAAGCGATGCTTAGGTTTCAGGGCGAGGGCACGGCAGGCACACTCTGAAGAGCTGAATTGATATTTCGTGTATCTGAAGTCAAGCCGAGGATCAACCATTAGCTCGGGTTGGTGTTTCTGTCCATGATCCGCCTTCATGAAGATTGGGGGCATCATGTGGCCTTGGAAGTTTTCCCATGATGGGAGTTGTGAGATGGTCCATGCACAAGGACTCCTTCTGCGGGACAATCGAGACATGTTGGATGGCTCCAGGATGTCCCATAAGGAACGATGCAAGAGCAGGGTTCTAAGGATGG